>NC_090449.1:724785576-725094576 GCF_031143425.1 Pleurodeles waltl
CGTCATAGTTGCCATTGATGGGACCCATGTAGCGCTGGTTCCCCCCCCCACAGGAGTGAACAGGTGTACAGGAACAGGAAGAGTTATCATTCGATGAATGTACAGATGGTCTGTTTGGCAGACCAGTACATCTCCCAGGTTAATGCTATGTTCCCTGGCTCAGTGCATGACGCCTACATCCTGCAGAATAGCAGCATCCCTGATATGATGGGTCAACTCCAGAGGCACCGTGTGTGGCTATTAGGGGACTCGGGTTACCTCAACCTCTCCTGGCTATTGACCCCAGTGAGGAATCCCAGGACCAGGGCAGAGGAACGCCATAATGAGGCCCATGGGCAGACTAGGAGGGTGATCGAACGCACCTTCGGCCTCCTGAAGGCCAGGTTCAGGTGCCTCCATATGACAGGTGGTTCCCTATTCTACTCACCGAAGAAGGTGTGCCAGATCATCATCGCCTGCTCGATGCTTCACAATCTTGCTTTGCGACACCAGGTGCCTTTTCTGCAGGAGGATGGTCCAGATGACGGTGTTGTGGCAGCTGTGGAGTCTGTGGAGCCTGTGGACAGTGATGAGGAGGAAGCTGAGGAAGAAGACAACGACAACAGGGAGTCAGTCATACAGCAATATTTCCAGTGACACACAGGTGAGAACATTTTCAGTTTTACCATTACATTCACTGTCACACGTCCTCCTCTATCCTGTGTGTAATTTCATGGGATTATTTGGTAACTGAGTTGTTTCTTTCCATTACGGTTTCACAGGTGTGGTTACCAACATGGGTCATCTGCTTGCATCCTTCAAGGACTTGTGATGTGTGACATTGGTATGTTGCCTATACATCTAACAACGCATTTTGACACTGTCATAGATATTACATTTTACCAAATCATAGATTGACTCCAGATTGTTTTGTGTTTCAAGGGTGTTTATTGAAGTGCTCAAAAATGGAAGGGGGTTTTAAAATGGTGATGGGTGATGGGTGATGGCGGAGGAATGTCCATGGCAGAGTCCAGTCTATTAGTCTCACAGGTGCACTGCCCATATGGGCATAGGAAGTGGAGCTGGGGCAGTTTAAGTATGGACAGGGTAACAAAGTGGGACAGTGGAGGGGACAATCAGGGTGGTCTCATTTCTTGGCAGGGGTCTTGCCATCTTGCTCTGTCCTGTTCCTGGATCTCAGGGACCGCTTGCGTGGTGGTTGTCCGTCTGCAGGGGGTGGGGTGCTGGTGTGGTGGTCCTGTGGCGGGGAGTCCTGTCCACTAGCGCCGGCGGAGGTGGTGGGCAGTTCATCGTCCATGCTAGTGTCAGGGGCCCCTTGTAGTGCCACGTTGTCCCTCATGGTCTGCTGTATGTCCTTCAGCACCCCTACGATGGTGCCCAAGGCGGAGCTGATGGTCCTGAGCTCCTCCCTGAACCCCAAATACTGGTCCTCCTGCAGGTGCTGGGTCTCCTGAAACTTGACCAGGACCGTCGCCATCGTCTCCTGGGAGTGGTGGTATGCTCCCATGATGGAGGATAGGGCCTAGTGGAGAGTAGGTTCCCTTGGCCTGTCCGCCCCCTGTCGCTCAGCAGCGCTCCCAGTTCCCCTGTGTTCCTGTGCCTCCGTCCCTTGGACCGTGTGCCCACTACCACTGCCCCCAGGTCCCTGTTGTTGTTGGGGTGGTGGGTTATCCTGGGTTCCCTGTAGTGGTGGACACAGCGCTGATTGACCTGTCCTGGGTACGGAGGTTTGGGCCCGCTGGCTGGGTGCTGTGCTGGTGTTACCAGAGGGTGGAAGGTCAGTGTTGGGCTGTGCCTGTGCAAGGGGAACCGACTGTCCCGAGGCCCACGATGGTCCGGGCTGGTCATCAGGATCGAGTAGGGCAGAGCTGCTATTGTCACTGTGGGCCTCTTCTGTGGGTGGAGTGGAGTTGTCTGGACCCTCCGGTGTGGTGACGGTCCGTCGTGATCCTGCACGGGCATAAGAGCATGATTATTGCATGTGTGTGTGTCATGGTGTGCAATGGGTGGGTGTTTGTGTACCCCAGTGCAAGCATTCCTGTGTGGGGGCTTGTGTGATGATGGTTAGGGGGTTGTTCTGGGTATGTGCAGTGGCCATGCTTTGTTGATGGGCGACCATGCTTAATTGTGTCATGCAGGGATTGGTGTTGGGATGTGTAGTTTGTGTTATTAGTATATTAGTGAGGAGTTGGGGTGATAGGAGATGGTGTGAGGGTGGGGGTGTGTGATAGCATTCAGGTAGGGTGGGGGATCTGATAGTTAAGATTTGACTTACCAGTGTCCATTCCTCCACCGACTCCTCCAAGGCCCTCAGGATGCATGATGGTCAAGACTTGCTCCTCCCATGTTGTTAGTTGTGGGGGAGGAGGTGGGGGTCCGCCGCCAGTCCGCTGAACCGCGTTGTTGTGCCTGGAGACCGTTGAACGCACCTTCCCCCGTAGGTCGTTCCACCTCTTCCTGATGTCCTCCCGATTTCTTGGGTGCTGTCCCACAGCATTGACCCTGTCCACTATTCTTCGCCATAGCTCCATCTTCCTGGCTATGGATGTGTGCTGCACCTGTGAGCCAAACAGCTGTGGCTCTACCCGGACAATTTCCTCCACCATGACCCTGAGCTCCTCCTCGGAAAACCGGGGGTGTCTTTGGCGTGCCATGGGGTGGTGTGTGTGATGTGTGGGGCGGTGTGAGTGTTGATGTGTGTGGTGATGTGTAGTGGTGTGTGGTGTTTTGTGCGTGGATGTTGTGTGGGTGGTGGTGTTGTGTGCCTCTGTATGGTGGGGTTGTCTTTGCTGTGCTGTCTCTCTGGCCTTTGTCTAAATTTCTGGTCCTAGGGGTTTGTGGGTGATGTGGGTGTGAGTTTTATATTATATTGGGTGTGTGGTGTTTGTATGTGTATCAGGTGTGTGTATTTGTAATTGTCCAATGTGGCGGTGTTTTGGAGATGTGTGTGTATTGTGAGCGCGGCGGTGTGTACTGCCAATGGAATACCGCGGTTGAAAGACCGCCGCGTGGATTCGTGGGTCGTAATAGCATGGCCGTGTTTCTGTTGGCGTGGAGGAATTGTTTTCGCCAGTTATCACTGACATTTGGTGTGGCAGAGTTGTGTGGGTGTCTGACTTTCGTCGGATTCCGAGATGTGTGTCATAATAGCTGTGGCGGGATTCCGCGGCTGCGGCGGTGTATTGGCGGTCTTCTGCACGGAGGTAAGCGGCTTTTACCGCCAATGTTGTAATGACCCCCTTAATTCTATAAGATAAATGAAATAAATTCAAATCAATACAACTCAATCCTATGAAATATATGGGTGGGACAATCCTCGCCTCCGTGTCCTTAATAGAATTGAAAATTCTTGACGCAAAAGCTAGAACATTTTGTATTCTCTGGATTATGCTAGTTCAAAGCCTATCTACCACCACTGATGCTACATCCACAATAGGTTTGTGATAAAAACACTTTGAATGAAGAATCGGAAGACCAGTCTGCAGCTGCCATGATGTCCTCATCCTCATCCTGACGATGGCCAGCCGACATTGCAAACCTAAAATTATTAATGGTCCTACAAGCTAAACCCTGGGCTGCCAAATCCGAAAGGAAATTAACAGTCATATTAATGTCCATTCCCACATGATTAATACACTGTTCACCACACCAACCAGTCCATCTTTTCCAAGATAACTCATACTGATTGTGAGTAGAAGGGGCCCAGGATTGAGACAAGAAAAACAACGGGTTGCCTGAAACTCCTGGCACTTGCCACCGTCTCCTGAAAGTCTCCATGCCATTGTTAGCGCGTCAGAGCCTTAATAAGTAAACTTACAAGGAGACGCGTTTAGGTCGAATAACCTTTGGACCTCGTTTGGAGACTTCCCAATACGAAGTATTTCTTGTATCATCAAACAACAAATCAGTAGACAATCAATAATGACAATCACTAATCAATAAACAGTCAATAAGAATCAATATTTGAAAACACCATGACCTATCAGTCATGAATAACCACACCAGTTAAATTAAATGTTAGGATATTTATTTCCCTATTAGTAACAGTCTAATATCATGTCTGTCGAATCTCAATAGCAATAACACATCAGAAAGCACTACCAATTAGCAATCAGAGTGCAGCTTAATCAAAGCATGGATTATACTTATTCAGAATTGAAGCACATCATTAATATGAATCAACTTAGCAGAGTCTCATTAGTACATGAATCAACAAAACAAGAACTCAGTCATTTGTCTATTTGCATCAGATATTAGTGAACACTTTAACTAACCTCAAATTAGCATTAGCATGTTGGGCTTTGTAAGGAAATGCCTCCTTGGCATGGTTACTCCCTGACGTTTTGCCTTTGCTGGTGCCAAGTTATGATTTGAAAGTGTGTGAGGCCTGGTAACCAGGCCCCAGCACCAGTGTTCTTTCCCTAACCTGTACCTTTATCTCCACAATTGGCACACCCTGGCATCCAGGTAAGTCCCTTGTAACTGGTACCCCTGGTACCAAGGGCCCTGATGCCAGGGAAGGTCTCTAAGGGCTGCAGCATGTATTATGCCACCCTGGGGACCCCTCACTCAGCACATACACACTGCTTGCCAGCTTGTGTGTGCTGGTGGGGAGAAAATGACTAAGTCGACCTGGCACTCCCTTCAGGGTGCCATGCCAACCTCACACTGCCTATCGCATAGATAAGTCACCCCTCTAGCAGGCCTTATAGCCATAGGCAGGGTGCACTATACCACAGGTGAGGGCATAGGTGCATCAGCACTATACTCCTACAGTGTCTAAGCAAAACCTTAGACATTGTAAGTGCAGGGTAGCCATAAGAGTATATGGTCTGGGAGTCTGTGATACACGAGCTCCACAGCACCATAATGGCTATACTGAAAACTGGAAAGTTTGGTATCAAACTTCTCAGCACAATAAAAGCACACTGATGCCAGTGTACATTTTATTGTGAAATACACCCAGAGGGCATCTTAGAGATGCCCCCTGAAAACATACCCGACTTCCAGTGTGGGCTGACTAGTTTTGCCAGCCTGCCACACACCAGACATGTTACTGGCCACATGGGGAGAGTGCCTTTGTCACTCTGTGGCTAGTAACAAAGCCTGTACTGGGTGGAGGTGCTTCTCACCTCCCCCTGTAGGAACTGTAACACCTGGCGGTGAGCCTCAAAGGCTCACACCCTTTGTTACAGCGCCACAGGGCATCCCAGCTAGTGGATATGCCCGCCCCCTCCGGCCACAGCCCCACTTTTGGCAGCAAGGCCGGTGGAGATAATGAGAAAAACAAGGAGGAGCCACTGGCCAGTCAGGACAACCCCTAAGGTGTCCTGAGCTGAGGTGACTCTGACTTTTAGAAATCCTCTATCTTGCAGATGGAGGATTCCCCCAATAGGATTAGGGATTTGCCCCCTACCCTCAGGGAGGAGGCACAAAGAGGGTGTAGCTACCCTCAGGGCTAGTAGCCATTGGCTACTAACCCCCCAGACCTAAACATACCCCTACATTGAGTATTTAGGGGCCCCCAGAGCCAAGCAAGATAGATTCCTGAAACCTGAAGACGAAGAAGGACTGCTGACCTGAAGCCCTGCAGAGAAGACGGAGACACCAACTGCTTTGGCCCTAGCCCTACCGGCCTGTCTCCCCACTTCAAGAAAAACTGCAACAGCGACGCGTCCACCAGGGTCCAGCGACTTCTGAAGCCTCAGAGGACTACCCTGCATCTAAAAGGACCAAGAACTCCTGAGGACAGCGGACCTGTTCCACAAAGACTACAACTTTGCAACAAAGAAGCAACTTTTAAAGACCACACGTTTCCCGCCGGAAGCGTGAGACTTTCCATTCTGCACCCGACGCCCCGGCTCGACCTGCGGAAAACCAACACTACAGGGAGGACTCCCCGGCGACTGCGAGCCCGTGAGAAGCCAGAGTTGACCCCCCTGAGCCCCCACAGCGACACCAGCAGAGGGAATCCAGAGGCTCCCCTTGACCGCGACTGCCTGCTTCAAGGAACCCAACGCCTGGTAAAGACACTGCACCCGGAGCCTCCAGGACCTGAAGGATCCGAACTCCAGTGCAGGAGTGACCCCCAGGAGGCCCTCTCCCTAGCCCAGGTGGTGGCTACCCCGAGGAGCCCCCCCTTGCCTGCCTGCATCACTGAAGAGACCCCTGGGTCTCCCATTGAAACCTATTGCAAACCCGATGCCTGTTTGCACTCTGCACCTGGCCGCCCCTGTGCTGCTGAGGGTGTACTTTTTGTGCTGACTTGTGTCCCCCGTGGTGCCATACAAAACCCCCCTGGTCTGCCCTCCGAAGTCGCAGGTACTTACCTGCTGGCAGACTGGAACCGGGGCACCCCTATTTCCATTGAAGCCTATGCGTTTTGGGCACCACTTTGACCTCTGCACCTGATCGGCCCTGAGCTGCTGGTGTGGTAACTTTGGGGTTGCCCTGAACCCCCAACGGTGGGCTACCTTGGACCCACTTTGAACCCTGTAAGTGCTTTACTTACCTGTGAAACCAACAAATACTTACCTCCCCCAGGAACTGTTGAATTTTGCAGTGTCCAATTTTAAAATATCTTATTGCCATTTTTGCCAAAACTGTACATGCTATTGTGATGATTCAAAGTTCCTAAGATACCTGAGTGTAATACCTTTCATTTAAAGTATTGTTTGTAAATCTTGAACCTGTGGTTCTTAAAATAAACTAAGAAAATATATTTTTCTATATAAAAACCCATTGGCCTGGATTTGTCTTTGAGTGTGTGTTCCTCATTTATTGCCTGTGTGTGAACAACAAATTCTTAACACTACCCTCTAATAAGCCTACTGCTCGACCACACTACCACAAAATAGAGCATTAGAATGATCTCTTTTTGCCACTATCTTACCTCTAAGGGGAACCCTTGGACTCCGTGCATGCTATTTCTTACTTTGAAATAGTACATACAGAGCCAACTTCCTACAGGCTACATGCAAAACATTTTGTGAACACAAATTTAGAAAACATCTAACCTAAGGCCTCTATCAAAATAGCAGTTGGTACCTAGAAAGAAAAGGCAAACAGACAATTACAATTTGCATCGGATAGTTACCAATCCAACAGATCAGCAAGCAGCGTCAGTCTTCGTCCTCAGGACATCAGTTTATCAGCATCAGGCAAAGTAGGACTGGGCAAAGTCTCAAGATAGCATAGCTAAGGGACATTACTTCCCTCAGACGGAGGAGAAGATAATCTCAAGCAAAGGATGGGTAGAGGATGGTTTTCAAGGTGTCAGGATAGCTAAACTTAGTAACTGGGAAGTGCCCGAAAGAAAGTGTAGATTGGCAATGCAATGCTGAATGCAGAATGCAGAATGCTGAATGCTGAATGCTGATTTCTCCTTGGGACATGCGGTTAAGTCAATACAATCTAACTATTCCCTAATTCCTCATTGGGTAAAGTTTGGTGCATCGTTATATCTGCCCAATAATTTTTGCAAACACCTTACTAGAATTTTCCACAGTTCACAGTTCCCATGTCACGGATTGGTCCATGTTATTGACGCCTTCAACGGTTGGAATGTCAGGTAGAAAATGTTACACTTAGCGCTCCAGTCAGTGTCTTCATTGTCTTCTCCCAGTACGGTTAACCTTGCACCTGTTACGAATGTACACTGTTGCATCTAGCAAGAACATCGCTGTAGGAAGTTGGCTTTGTATGCACTATTTCAAAGTAAGAAATAGCATGCACAGAGTCCAAGGGTTCCCCTTAGAGGTAATATAGTGGCAAAAAGAGATAATTCTAATGCTCTATTTTGTGGTAGTGTGGTCGAGCAGTAGGCTTATCAGAGGGTACGGTAAAGCATTTGTTGTACACACAGAGGCAATAACTGGGGATCACACACTCAAAGACAATTCCAGGCCAATAGGTTTTTATTTAGAAAAATATCTTTTCTTAGTTTCTTTTAAGAACCACAGGTTCAAGATTAACAAACAATACTTTAAATGAAAGGTATTTCACTTAGGAACTTTAGGAACTTTGAATTAGCAAAATAGCATATACAGTTTTTACACAAATGTCAATAAGATATTTTAAAACTGGACACAGTGCAATTTTCAACAGTTCCTGGGGGAGGTACGTGTTTGTTAGTTTTGCAGGTAAGAAAACCACCTACAGGGTTCAAAGTTGGGTCCAAGGTAGCCCACCTTTGGGGGTTCAGGGCAACCCCAAAGTTACCACACCAGCAGCTTAGGGCCGGTCAGGTGCAGAGGTCAAAGTGGTGCCCAAAACACATAGGCTTCAATGGAGAAGGGGGTGCCCCGGTTCCAGTCTGCCAGCAGGTAAGTACCCGCGTCTTCGGAGGGCAGACCAGGGGGGTTTTGTAGGGCACCGGGGAGGACACAAGTCAGCACAAAAAGTACACCCTCAGCGGCACGGGGGCGGCCGGGTGCAGTGTGCAAACAGGCGTCGGGTTTGCAATGGAGTTCAATGGGAGATCAAGGGGTCTCTTCAGCAATGCAGGCAGGCAAGGGGGGGCTCCTCGGGGTAGCCACCACCTGGGCAAGTGAGAGGGCCACCTGGGGTCGCTCCTGCACTGGAGGTCGGATCCTTCAGGTCCTGGGGGCTGCGGGTGCAGTGTCCTTACCAGGCGTCAGGTCTTTGAAGCAGGCAGTCGCGGTCAGGGGGAGCCTCTGGATTCCCTCTGCAGGCGTCGCTGTGAGGGCTCAGGGGGGTCAACTCTGGCTACTCACAGACCTGCAGTCGCTGGGGAGCCCTCCATGTAGTGTTTGTTCTCCACAAGTCGAGCCGGGGGCGTCGGGTGCAGAGTGCAAAGTCTCACGCTTCCGGCGGGAAACGTGTGTTCTTTCAAAGTTGCTTCTTTGTTTCAAAGATGCTTCTTTCTTGGAGCAGAGCCGCTGTCCTTGGGAGTTCTTGGTCCTTTTAGATGCAGGGTAGTCCTCTGAGGCTTCAGAGGTCGCTGGACCCTGTGGAACGCGTCGCTGGAGCAGTTCTTGTGAAGTGGGGAGACAGGCCGGTAGAGCTGGGGCCAAAGCAGTTGGTGTCTCCGTCTTCTCTGCAGGTTTTTCAGCTCAGCAGTCCTTCTTCATCTTAGGCTGCAGGAATCTATCTTGCTGTGTTCTGGGTTGCCTCTAAATACTCGATTTAGGGGTGTGTTTAGGTCAGGGGGTTAGTAGCCAATGGCTACTAGCCCTGAGGGTGGCTACACCCTCTTTGGGCCTCCTCCCTGAGGGGAGGGGGGCACATCCCTAATCCTATTGGGGGAATCCTCCATCTGCAAGATGGAGGATTTCTACAAGTCAGAGTCACCTCAGCTCAGGACACCTTAGGGGTTGTCCTGACTGGCCAGTGACTCCTCCTTGTTTTTCTCATTATCTCCTCCAGCCTTGCTGCCAAAAGTGGGGCCGTAGCCAGAGGGGGCGGGTAACTCCACTAGCTGGAGTGCCCTGGGGTGCTGTAACAAAGGGGGTGAGCCTTTGAGGTTCACCGCCAGGTGTTACAGTTCCTGCAGGGGGAGGTGAGAAGCACCTCCACCCAGTACAGGCTTTGTTACAAGCCACAGAGTGACGAAGGCACTCTCCCCATGTGGCCAGCAACATGTCTGGTGTGTGGCAGGCTGCTAAAACTAGTCAGCCCACACTGGTAGTCGGTATGGTTTCAGGGGGCATCTCTAAGATGCCCTCTGGGGTGTATTTTACAATAAAATGTACACTGGCATCAGTGTGCATTTATTGTGCTGAGAAGTTTGATACCAAACTTCACAGTTTTCAGTGTAGCCATTATGGTGCTGTGGAGTTCGTGCATGACAGACTCCCAGACCATATACTCTTATGGCTACCCTGCACTTACAATGTCTAAGGTTTTGCTTAGACACTGTAGGGGCATAGTGCTCATGCACTTATGCCCTCACCTATGGTATAGTGCACCCTGCCTTAGGGCTGTAAGGCCTGCTAGAGGGGTGACTTATCTATACCTATAGGCAGTGTGAGGTTGGCATGGCACCCTGAGGGGAGTGCCATGTCGACTTGGTCATTTTCTCCCCACCAGCACACACAAGCTGGCAAGCAGTGTGTCTGTGCTGAGTGAGGGGTCCCCAGGGTGGCATACGACATGCTGCAGCCCTTAGACACCTTCCCTGGCATCAGGGCCCTTGGTACCAGGGGTACCAGTTACAAGGGACTTACCTGGATACCAGGGTGTGCCAATTGTGGAAACAAAGGTACAGGTTAGGGAAAGAACACAGGTGTTGGGGCCTGGTTAGCAGGCCTCAGCACACTTTCAAATCATAACTTGGCATCAGCAAAGGCAAAATGTCAGGGGGTAACCATGCCAAGGAGGCATTTCCTTACAATCGCCTTGAGCAAGCCGATTCTCATGAGAAAGAATTTACTACGGCTACACACACATATAGCTCCTGGAAAAGTACAGCTTTGTGTCCTTCAGGAAAACAGCACACTACACAGTAGAAAATGCAATTCAGTATGAGGCCAGGCTGCTAGGCCCAAGCCCTTACTAAGTTAAAGCCCTTTTGTTTAATGAAGCAAACTCTTAGCACACAACCCTAACTGTGGTATATTAATACAAATTCAAAACATTATTGCATATTAATTCAGAATTTATAAGCCTTATCATTAGTCTTCGTATACATTGGTAGCCACTCCCCGTGGGCACATTTCAAACGTGTGCATTATTTTCTATGTTAACACAATTTCTATGCGGCTTTATCACACATTATATTTCAAGCTGTTCATATTAATATTGCTTTTAAAGGACACACTCCTACAATCCCTCCTCTGATGACTCTTGTCATCACACAAACCTTTCCCCCACAAATTTTACATCAGTTAAAATTCTGTGATTTCAATTTCTTCCCTTACTGGCTTCCCCTTCGATTTTTCCCTGAACAATTTTTCCCTTTATTTTTCTTCCCTCCTCTTATTATGTTTAGCCTTATTCAATTTTATTCTTTTGCTAATTTTACATGCCACCCACAATCCAAATAGACAAGCTATAACAATCAATATCCCCAGTATTATTTTAGACAATATCCCATTCCAAATGTTGCTAAGCCAAATACCCCACTGATGCAATACCCCTTCCAACTTTTTCACAAACACCAGGGCCCTCATTACAACCCTGGCGGTCAGCGTTAAAGTGGCAGTAATACCGCCAACAGGCCTGCGGACAAAAAAATGGGATTACGACCGTGGCGGAAACCGCCAACATAGACAGCCACTTTAACACTCCGACCGCCACGGCGGTACAAACAAACAGCTCAGTGGATACCGCCAACAGACAGGCGGGAGACAATGTACCAGCCACCCTATCACAACACGCCTATCCGTCACCTTTTCCGGGGCGGAACCGACGCGAATAAAAACACAGTGGAAACAGTACGCGGAAGGGAAACTCATCTCTCTACACCCCACGAGGAACCAGGACGCCATGGAGCCCGAATTGCAGATACTGCCGGCGACTCTATCTGGAGCTCCAACGACGGCAGCGACGACCACAGTGAGTACTATACCTACAGCACAGGAGAGGGGGAGGGAAAAGAGAGTGACACACACGCAACATGCAACACCCCCACCCCCACCCTCACCCACAACACCATACACACAAATACATGCTGCAACATTACATATACACCGCCCCCCCGGAATAACGCACGGACAAAAGGAAATTATTGTAACGATTGTAATCAATAAAAATCCATTAGTCAAAATTCAAAATCCAGTACATACAATTATGTACACCAACTACAAAAGTCTGGATAGTGCATCAATCATTGTCCGTGGACCACTGGGCCCAAAATGCATGGGCGAGGCCCACACATGATACCTGACTCCAAATGGAGAGAACACTGGAGGGGCATCACATAGAAAATATACAGGCACCTCAGAGGGAGCGGGGGCACCTCAGCCTGATAAACGCACAACGCCCCTGCTCCATGAGGGGGCTCCATGCCCACTGCTTTCTCCTGGGGAGTGCAAAGCCACAGTCTCTCAAGTCTTTTCAGTGGGTGGTTTGCCCACTGCTTTATCCTGGGGAGTGCAATGCCACTGTCTCTCAAGTCTTTTCAGTTGGTGGTTTGCCCACTGCTTTATCCTGGGGAGTGCAATGCCACTGTCTCTCAAGTCTTTTCAGTTGGTGGTTTGCCCACTGCTTTATCCTGGGGAGTGCAAAGCCACAGTCTCTCAAGTCTTTTCAGTAGGTGGTTTGCCCACTGCTTTATCCTGGGGAGTGCAAAGCCACAGTCTCTCAAGTGGATAACAGTCTCCACTGGTTCTGGAGGGGGCTTTGTGCCCAGAGTGCTTCATCCTGCCAAGGACTGAGATAGTGGATGTATCTCTCCACTGGTTCTGGAGGGGGCTTTGTGCCCAGAGTGCTTCATCCTTCCAAGGACTGAGGTAGTGGATGTATCTCTCCACTGGTTCTGGAGGGGGCTTTGTGCCCAGAGTGCTTCATCTTGCCAAGGACTGAGTTAGTGGATATATCTCTCCACTGGTTCTGGAGGGGACTTGGTGCCCTGAGTGCTTCATCCTGCCAAGGACTGAGATAGTGGATGTATCTCTCCACTGGTTCTGGAGGGGGCTTGGTGCCCTGAGTGCTTCATCCTGCCAAGGACTGAGGTAGTGGATGTATCTCTCCACTGGTTCTGGAGGGGGCCTGGTGCCCAGAGTGCTCCACGTGCAGTGTGGCCGGAACAATACACTAGCCTGGGTGTGTGTGCCACGAGATTGCCGAGGTACAGGTAGCATGATACGCCATGGAGGCAGAGACATACCCCACACTGCTGCGGCTTCGCATTCCATATGCAGGTGACAACTATGATGACAGTGAAGCTTCATGGAAGCTGCCCAGGGTCCTGGAACTCACGACCAGCCTCGGACGCCTGACCACTGGGGATGGTAGCCATGTCTGCAGCAGTGCCACTGTCTGAGGATGTCGCATGGCCGCTGGCGGTGCTTGCGGCGGTGTCAGTCGCAGCGGTGCTTGCGGCGGTGTCAGTCGCGGCGGTGCTGGCTGCGGGGTTTGTGGCGGCGGTGCTGGCTGCGGGCTCTGTGGCTACGGTGCTGGCGGCGGGGTCTGTGGAGGCGGTGCTGGCTGCGAGGTCTGTTGCGGCAGTGCAAGTGGCGGAGTTCTCCGCCATATAGGTTGGCGTCGACGTGGACAGAAGGTGTGACACTGGTCCCTCAGTCGGTGCCAACATGCCCTATCCAGACCTGCCCTTCAGTTTTTGGCCCTTCCTACCTTTGATGGTGGCGCAGCTGTCTTGCCACTATCCCCTTTCGTTTTCCCTTACCCCTTGGTTGCAGGTGTTTTCGGTTTCTCCCTCCTGGATGTGGGCACCTTTTTCACCTTGGCAGGTGGTGGAATGTCCTTGCCCTCGCTCTGTGGCACACTGGCAGCCCTGATGGTTGGCGCACTCCATGACCCCACAGTTGCTGGCACCACTGTGCCTGGGGATGTGGTGGCTGAGGTGCTGGGCTGGGACCTGGAAAGCCTGGCCCTAGGGGAAGGACGGGGGGAGGTGTAGGGAAGAGGTCAATGTTAGCCGGGAAAAGTGTTTTAGACACACTGGGATGGGTAGATGGAGGGGGTATGGGAGTGGAGGTAGAGGTAGTGGTTGTAGGAGGTGTACGTCTGCTGAATTTGGGTGAAGGTGCATGGGCTGGAGGCTGTTGTGAGGTGGATGGCTTTTGGGTGGGTGTGTGTACCTTGGGAGGAGGGCTCACAGACACACTGGAAGAGGACACTGGGGATGTGTGAATGGTAGTGGGGGTGGTGAGTGCACGTGAGCGGTGTGTGGTGATGGGCGTGCTGGTGATGGAGGTAGTGTCTGAGGATGTAGTGCATGCAGGTGTGAGTGGAGACAAGACTGGGAGGGGGAGGGAGGAGGGAGACGTGGAGGAGGGGGACACAGTGGAGGAAGTGGATGTTGGTATGTGTGCATGGGTATGATGCTTGTGTGAGTGTCTGTGGGATGTGTGGTGCTTATGCTTGCCTGAGCCACTCTTCTGTGCTGATGTGTGTGCATGCTGGTCTGATGGTGTGCTTGGGATAGGCTGAGGTACAGGGGATTGGGTCTAGGTGGAGGAATTTGAAGGGGGGAGGATGGACACAGGGACAATGGCTGCCATCAGTGCTGAGGCCAGAGCCTGAAATGCTCTCTGTTGGGCTGCCTGGCCAGAATGAATGCCCTCCATGTATGTATTTGTTTGTTGCAAATGCCTATCAACACCCTGGATGGCATTCAGAATTGTAGACTGCCCAACAGTGAGGGATCTCAGGAGGTCCATAGCCTCATCACTGAGGGCAGCAGGGCTAACTGGAGCAGGGCCTGAGGTGCCTGGGGCGAATGGGTGAGCGGGCATGGGACACACACTGAGGGGCTGCTGGGAGGGCGGTGCTGGTAGAGGGGTGGCGGCTGTACCTGTTGATGCGGTGGGCACAGAGGTGCCCGCCACCGCAAGGGAGCTCCCTTCAGAGGAGGAGTCGCTGTCAGTGGTGTCTGCTCCTGTCCCCGCCGTGGAGCTCCCCTCGCCCTCTGTCCCACTGGTGGCTTCAGTCTCCGTTGTTTCGCCCTCCAGGGCCAAGTGGGATGCAGCTCCCTCCTGCTCCGGTGCCAGTGCTCCTCCACCTGATGATGCTATTGTACACAAGAACAGGGAGACCACAAAAAGGGGGGGAGACAGGAGAAAGACATGTTCAGTGAATGGAACACCACTACCGTTGGCGGACACAACAGACACAGCAGCCCTCTGCACTACGCCATGCACTTATAGTTCCTAGATTAATCACATGCCCATGGGGTACAAGGCCTAAGCCCAATTGCTGCACACCTGGAAGTCACAGGAGCCTGACTAGGTGTAGATGGCACTAACCACTAGTGGGGTTGGGGTGCCACTGAGCCTGCCTCACAAGGGACCTTGCCTACCAAGCTCGCCCTGGCCTAGGGGATCCCACTGCTCACCTCCCCCACCCAGCCACCTCGTAATGCGCGCAGAGTCAGCTGAATGAGAGTGTACTCACCCCTTTGTGGCTGCTGTGATGCCCTCAAGCGCCCATCCACCACCGGATACGCCACCGCCAGGATCCGGAACATCAGGGTGGTCATGGTGCAATGGGCACCCCTCCCACGTTGGGAGGCCATCCCCAGCTGGGCTTCCGCCAGCTTCTTGCTCCAGTGGCGAAGGTACCCCCATCTTTTACGGCAGTGGGTGCTCCATCTGTGGTGGACCCCCAGGGTCCGGATGTCCTTAGCGATGGCACGCCAAATAGCCTTCTTCTGGTGGCCGCTTACCTAGAGGAATAGTACAGGGGAAAAGGAAAATCTTTACCCGTCTGGACCGTCATACTCCTTGGCCCACGTTCCCACCCTTGCCCTGACGCACATACACGCACCATCCGCACATGCAGACCTCAGCCCCCCCCAATTATCTTCCATCCACACCACTCCAAACAGGCATTGCCCATGCAGCATGCTCACAGTGTACTCACCCGTTTGTCTGGAGGACCGTACAGTTGTGTGTACTGGGGGAGGGCCCCATCCACTAGTTTCTACAACACCTCCGAAGTGAAGGCAGGGGCCCTTTCCCCTGACACATGAGCCATCGTCGCTTCCAGACTGAGGTCACAGCAGCACTTGCAGTGTAGGTCTTCTCCTGTTGAAAGTCAGGTATCAAGTGAGTGAAAAGACAGAAAATGGCGGTCACGTCCACGGCGGTGCATACTGTCACCGTCGGCGTACATCGTCATTGGCTCCTTGGACCCATAGGGTCCAATGTTAACCAATGCTGGATTGTGCCACCTACCGCGACGGTATACAAGGCCAGCACAGTTACCTCATATCCCATTGTCCCACCTTACAGGTCAGGCAGCCGCCAGTTCAGGGGTCCACATGGCATTAATATTAACTGCGTCACAACAATGTAGGCCTTGAATGCACACAGTAACAGGCACATTGCGGATTAATAAATGTGTGCAAATGACATTTTGTGATACCTCAGTGTTGGCTGACTCTCTCCTCGCTGTACTAGTCCATAGGGCACGTCTGCTGGGGCAGGTGATGAGATGGTGGCATCCTCCGGTGTACAGATCGCTGGTGGACCTGTTGACAATGGAAGAGAGACACATAATAGTCACCTACAGACTTGATCGTGCAACAATCCATGAACTGTGTGCCCAGTTGGAGCCAGACCTGATGTCAACTATCCGCCATCCCACAGGAATCCCCCCTCTAGTGCAGGTCCTGTCAGTACTCCATTTCCTGGCAAGTGGTTCCTTTCAAACAACAGTGGCCATTGCATCAGGGATGTCCCAGCCAATGTTCTCTAACGTGTTGTCCAGAGTGTTGTCTGCCCTGCTGAAACACATGCGCAGCTACATCGTGTTCCCTCAGGTGGAGGATTTGCCCACAGTGAAAGATGACTTCTATGCCCTGGGACATATCCCCAACATCATAGGTGCCATTGATGGGACACATGTGGCCTTGGTTTCCCCCCGCAGGAGTGAACAGGTGTACAGAAACCGGAAGAGCTACCATTCTATAAATGTGCAGATGGTGTGTTTGGCCGACCAGTACATCTCCCATGTGAATGCCAAATTTCCTGGCTCAGTACATGACGCTTACATTTTGAGGAATAGCAGCATCCCTTATGTGATGGGGCAACTCCAGAGGCACCATGTGTGGCTAATAGGTGAGGACAAGGACCCTATACCCTGTGAATAGTTGTCTGGGTATGGGGTTGTCCCTACGGGTTAGTGTGTGTCTAACAGTTGTCCCTCCATATTTGCAGGTGACTCTGGTTACCCCAACCTGTCATGGCTACTGACCCCAGTGAGAAATCCCAGGACAAGGGCAGAGGAACGCTATAATGAGGCACATGGGTGAACTAGGAGGGTGATTGAACACACCTTCGGCCTCCTGAAGGCCAGATTCCGGTGCCTCCATATGACAGGTGGTTCTCTCTACTACTCACCAAAGAAGGTGTGCCAGAACATCGTGGCCTGCTGTATGCTGCACAACCTGGCTTTGCAACGCCAGGTGCCTTTTCTGCAGGAGGATGGGCCAGCTGGTGATCTTGTGGCAGCTGTGGAGCCTGTGGACAGTGAAGAAGAGGAGGCAGAAGAAGATGATATCGACAACAGAAACAACATAATCATGCAATACTTCCAGTGAGACACAGGTAAGAAGATGTCACTACCTCCCACATCTCATACTATTGTTGGAGCTAGCATAAGTCTGTCATTTTCACTCAGTGTATGGACCCTGACTTGTCACTTTGCCTTTCCATTCCACAGATGTGAGTCCTACTTTGTGCCCTCTGCTATATTTCCTCCAGCCCTACAGCTGTGTTACATCGGTATGTGAACAATTAAATTGACATTGCTATATTCCATGGTTATTGCAATTACCCATTTGTGAAAGCACAGACTGACTCCAGATTGTTTTGTGATTGAAGTGTGTTTATTTCTGTGCAAATAAGTGGAGGGGGTTGTAAAATGGGCAGGGGTGATGGTGGAGGAATGTCCATGGCAGAGTCCAGCCTATTTGTTTCACAGGTGCATTGTCCAAAGGGGCATAGGAAGTGGAGCAATGGCAGTTTAAGGATGGACAGGGGGACAAAGTGGGACAGAAGGGTGACATTCAGGGGGGTCTAATTTCCTGGTGGGGGTCTTGGCAATGTTCTCTGTCTTGTTCCTGGATCTCAGGGACCGTTTGCGGGGTGGTTCTTCATCTGCAGTGGGTGGGGTGCTGGTGTTGTGTCCCTGTGGCGGTGCCTCCTGTCCACTAGCGCCTGCGGAGGTGGAGGGCTGTTGATCATCCAGGCTAGTGTCAGGGGCTCCATGTTATGCCACAGTGTCCCTCCTGGTGTTGACATGGTCTTGCAGCACCCCTGCAATGGTGACCAGGGTGTTGTTTATGGACTTCAGGTCCTCCCTGATCCCCAGATAGTGTTACTCCTGCAGCCGCTGGGTCTCCTGAAACTTGGCCAGTACCGTTGCCATCGTCTCCTGGGAATGATGGTAAGCTCCCATGATGTTGGAGAGGGCCTCGTGGAGAGTGGGTTCCCTGGGCCTGTCGTCCCCCTGTCGCACAGCAGTCCTCCCAGTTGCCCTGTTTTCCTGAGCCTCTGTCCCCCGAACCGTGTGCCCAATGCCACTGCCCCCAGGTCCCTGATTTTCTTGGGTTGGTGGGTTTGCCTGGGCTCCCTGTAGTGGTGGACACACTGCTGTTTGACATGTCCTGGGGACTGAGGGATGGGCCCGCTGGGTGGGTGCTGTGGTGGTGTTTCCTGAGGGGGGAGGCTCTGTGGTGGCTTGTGCCAGTGTCAGTAGAACCGACTGTCCCGAGGTCCCTGATGGACCGGGCTGGTCATCTTGATCCAGTTGTGCAGAGCTGCTGTCATCACTGTGGGTCTATTCTGTGGGGGACTGGATATGTCTGGTACCTCCTGTCCGGTGACTTTGGGTTGGGGTCCTGCAGGGGTGTGAAGGTATCATTATTGCATCTGTGTGTGCCATCGTGTGCAATGGGTGAGTGACCCTGTACTCCAGTGCTTTCATTCTTGTCTTGGTCCTTGTGTGATATTTGGTTTGGGGTCTGTGTGGGTATCTGTAGTGGACATGCTTTGGTGATGGGTGTCCATGCTTTGGTGTTGCATGCAGGGCTTGGTATTGGGATGGGTGGGTTGTGATAGTGGGGCATGTGTGAGGTGTTGGAGTGATGGGGTGAGGGTGAGGGTGGGAGTATGTGATGGCATGCAAGTAGGGTGGGGGATATAATAGTAAAGCTTTGCCTTACCCAAGTCCAATCCTCCTGCTACTCCTGCGAGGCCCTCAGGATGCAGTATTGCCAAGACCTGCTCCTCCCATGTTGTTAGTTGTGGGGGAGGAGGTGGGAGTCCATCGCCAGTCCTCTGTACAGCAATCTGGTGTCTGGAGACCACGGAACCCACCTTCCCCCGTAGGTCGTTCAACCTCTTCCTGATGTCATCCCGTGTTCTGGGGTGCTGTCCCACTGCGTTGACCCTGTCGACGATTCTGCGCCATAGCTCCATCTTCCTTTTAATGGAGGTGTGCTGCACCTGTGATCCGAATAGCTGTGGCTCTACCCGCACGATTTCCTCCACCATGACCCTGAGCTTCTCCTCAGAGAACCTAGGGTGTCTTTGAGGTGCCATGATGTGGTGTGGGTGATGTGTGAGGTGGTGTGTGTTGTGATGTGTGAGGGGATGTGTTGTGTGTTGTTTGAGGTGCGTGGATGTTGTGTAAGTGATGATGTTGTGTGTCTGTGGATGCTGGTGTTGTTTATGGTGGTGTCTCTCTCTGGCGTGGTTTCAGAAATTCTGGTAGTAATGGTTTGTGGGTGATGTGGGTGTGTGTTTTATATTGGATTGGGTGTGGTGTGTATGTGTGTCAGGTGTGTGTATTTTGAATTGTCCCATGTGGTTGTGTTTTGTAAATGTGTGTGTATTTTGAGCGCGGCGGGGTGCACGGCCAATGGATTACCGCGGTTGAAAGACCGCTGCGTGGATTAGTGGGTCGTGATAGTGCGGGTGTATTCCTATTGGCGTGACGGTGTCGGTTTTGTTATCGCCAGTTTATCACTGACCTTTGGTGTGGCGGGCTTGTTTGGGTGTCTGGATTATGGCAGATTCTGAGCTGTGGGTCGTAATAGCTGTAGCGGAATTCCGCTGCCGCAGCAGTATATTGGCGGTCTTCTGCACGGCGGTAAGCGGCATTTACCACCAGGGTTGTAATGAGGGCCCAGGTTCTTTCAATTCCTTCAAATCTGTACTATCCTTAGTCAAGTTATTAAGTATACTTCTAATCTCATTATTATTATCTGGTATATATGCACACCAATGATTCTCATTAAGCATTCTACAAACTCTGCCATTTTTCGCTAAAAGAATGAATAAAGCAAGCCTGTTCTGAAGAGTCATAGCCCTCTCCGCAGCAAGTTCAGTATCCATTAGGAGTATAGCTCCCGAACAATTTGTCAGCATGTTATCCACAATAGTAGACAACTTTCAAATCTTTATTGAATTCAAGATAACTCCAACTGAAGGAATTATCGCCTCAAATATGTCTCCCACTACACCAGCAGCGGTCTCTCTTTTCTGTCTAATACGATGTAATTCAGACAGTCTCTGAAACTTGTTTAAGTCGTCATGTTGGTATATCTTTGGGAAAACTATCCCCAAATAACATGTCCTATACCATCTATTTGGAAGACGGTAATAAGCATTAAGCCCACATATATAGTAGATCCCTGGGATCGCCGGATCCTGTCCGTGTAACATGAACGTCCATTTACTCTGAAACAAAAACACATGCTTACGTTCACTCATTCCCACAAACACATTGTCATAATATGATTTTGGCCTAGATATACAAAGCTTTCCAACGTGTAATGCATCTAAAGCTAACTTCCCTTGCTCTCTAATTGCACCATAACCCTCATTACTAGCAAAAACTCGCTGCTGTAATCCTTCTTCTAATTTACCCTTTAATGCTCTCCTTCTATCATCCATGTGATCTAAAAAGCTTTTCTCTACAGGTGTAAGCAAGCATGTCAAAATATTGTGGTGAGCATAAGATGTACTAATTGTCAATGTCGGCTCAAAAAATCCTTTAACTAGCTTTATACTATAGTATCTAGCTACATCACTCAACTCCTCCAATATAGGCACATAAGAAAACACAAGATCATAATAAGAATAGAAGTACTGTTAGGGTTTGTACACAGCAAAGAGCATGTCCCCTCTCACTGCACTAGTGGGTTCTGTAATAGCTCCCTTTTAAACTTACTATTGAAAGCCTTTCTTGTTATCTCACCTTCCCCCCCCCTAGGCTTCTGTGTATGTTGTTTAATGTGCTGTTTTGTTTACACATTGGGCCTTGCTTTTACCAAGGCTTCTTTAAAACACTCCTCCCTAGGCCATGTGTTAATCCAACTCATTTGCATAATAACTGAAACTCTGCACACCTTTCAAGAACATGTGCAGCATGTGAGGACCACACCCAGCTCTTCAAACCACACCCAGCTGTGCACACCTTCCAAGAACATGTGCAGCATGTGAGGACCACACCCAGCCCTTCAAACCACACCCAGCTCTTCGAACCACACCCAGCCCTGTCTATAAAAGGCATCCCCCGAGCCTCACCCAGTGCTTGTGCTCGTCTACCTCCCGCTTACCTGAGAACAGATCCCTCGGCGCTGGCACTCCTGCTCTTTACAGACTTTCTTTGACTTCAATGGGCGCAGCTGCTGGCTCTTCCTTCTTCTGGTTTCCGGTTCCTCCTTGCCTCAGCCTCTCTCCTACGAGTAACCTGCAAAAGAGAAAGAAGACAAGGTTAGACTGATCAGTATCTCTTGCCAGCAACAAGTAAGTGCAAAACTTTTTATTACCTGAGGGAGCTTTGACTGCAATTTCTGGATTCGTGTATAGACAGTTTGAGGCGAAGTGCCTTCCACGAGCATTGTGATTCAGGCTCTTTGTTGCAGGAGTATTTTGCAGGACTTTGTGAAGCGGACATTGTTTTTTTTCATGGAACTTTTGGGAATCGAACAGTGGAAACCATTGACAGCAAGGCAAACAGTAAATCAAGGACTTGCACAAATTACATGCTGTATTTTGATGTAAAAGTACAGTATTTGTTTTATAAAAGATTCTGGAAATATGCGAAAAGTGAGTCTGCTATTGGGAATTTAGGCTTTAGTTATATTATGATGAATGTTTGATATTGGTAATTCTGATAATGGTATTTGTTTAATGTTTTAGAAGCTTTACAGTAATAGAAAACACATCCCAGAGCAGTAACACATTCCAAACCTGGAAACTAGAGACCAGGATCCAAGAGGTACTTTTAGAAGAGAATTTCTAATAAATAAAGGGATAGTTAGGAACCCATTTAGGAATAGGTTGCACTTATCTGTTCTTTGTTTATGTTTCATTAGGCACCAGTTTCTACAGAAGTTAGAAAGGGCCGCAGATTTGTGCAGCACTTCAACAGTGGAAACGCAAGAACGGTGTTGTCTCTTTTTTTTTTATTTTATCCACTTCCCCCCTTCCCTTGAGCTTCTGTTCTTAGTGCACTGTTTTAAAAACTAGTGTGCTGGAACAAGCAGTTTCAGGGTGGGGTCGGATTGTCTTCAACCTCCATCAGAACTGAACAAGAACTCAGGTGAGCTGGGCTTTGACAGAAGCACAAGCCTTAAAAAATTTCAGTTCTGGTGGACGATGAATACCGGGGAAGAAATAGAGGGCATTGACGTCACGGATGAGGACTTGGCTCATAATGAATCAGTGTCTGGCATCTTGCAACATATGCAAGAGGAAATAGAGAGATTAAAGATGGAGAATACCTCTTTAAAACAGGATTTAAGCAGGTATAAATTTAGGGGATCTCAGTGGAACACAGCTTCTACGCCTTTGTTTAAAACCTCGTCAGAGACAGGGGCGCCATCAAAACATACAACTTTGCCTTCCCCAGTTGAGGTTACTGTTAATGTTCCTAATGTTGTGCCCTTAGCAGCACCTGAACGTTTTCATGGAGATAGTAACAAATTCCATGTTTTTATCAATCAATGTCAATTACACTTCATTTGTAAGCCACAACAGTTCCCTACTGATGATACGAAAGTGGCATTCGTCTTGTCTTATTTGGGTGGCACAGCAGCCAATTGGTCAATTCCTTTCGTGGATAGAGATGATCCCATCCTCCATAATTGGAATCAATTTAAACGTACCATGACCAGCCTTTTTGCAAAACACACTTTCATGCAGGCAAGTGATAATGAGCTTTTAAATCTTAAACAAGGTAACAAGGATTTATTGACCTATCTCACTAGTTTTAATCGTTTACTCACCGAGACACAGTGGCCAGAAGAAAAGCGTGTCTCCCTTTTTTATAAAGGTTTGAGAGACGAGTTAAAAGACGCGCTGGCTCATATCGTTGATTTGCCAAAAGACTATTCGGACTTTGTAGATTTAGTTGTGAAATTAGAACATAGACTAGGAGAAAGAAAGAGAGATAAATACAAACTGGAATCACGGTTAACTTTTATTAGACACGAGAAGAAAGACACAGATAATAAACTCCCTGAACCAGAGCCTATGCAAATAGGGACACTCAGAGGTCCACTCACATCAGAGGAAAAAGAAAGAAGGAGAAAATTTCAATTATGTTTATATTGTGGCAGGGCAGGTCACTTTGCCAGAGAATGTCCAGTAAAGCCTAAAACTCCACGAAAGGGTGCTGTTTCCTCCACCTCCTCAACTGAATCGGGAAACGATTAAGCTCGACAAGGGGAGAGGTTACTTGTTCGATAAAACATCTTAATCAAACCTCTAATGCTGCAGCCTTCAGGGTACCGCACATACCTAGACATTTCATAATTCAGGTCGTTTTAATTGTTACTACCCAAGTGAGGCATTCTCTCCCTGTCCTACTGGACTCAGGCGCGACAGGAAATTTTGTGGATAATAAGTTAGCTGAAATCTTAGGACTTCCTATGTGCCTAAAGCCTTGTCCAGAAGCAGTATGTGCAGTGGATGGGTCAGAATTGACCTCTGGATTAATCACAAAACAAACAAGTCCACTTGTTATGGTCTGTCAGAACGGGCACACAGAGGTGATTAGCTTTGATCTGATAGATACTCCTAATTTTGGTTTGATTCTCGGGGTACCCTGGTTAACAACTCATAACCCAAAAATTGATTGGGTGAATAGAACTGTTACTTTGGATTCCTCTTTCTGTAGAACCAATTGCTATCAAGAAGCAGGTACAGAACAGAGCACAGTATTACACTGTGCTAGTGTTACACAAGATGAACCAAGTCTCCCTCCTGAATATTCTGACTTTAAAGACGTCTTTGATCCAGTAAAGGCTAGTGTGCTGCCCCCACATCGGTCTTATGACTGCCGTATAGATCTTATCCCAGGGGCCCCTTTACCTAATAACAGAGTATATGCTTTGACTGACGAAGAAACCAAATACTTAAGAACCTACCTAGATGACCTACTACAGTCTGGGTTCATCCGTCATTCCACATCTCCAGTGTCATCTCCACTCTTTTTTATCCCGAAGCCGGATAAATCCCTGCGCGCGTGTATCGATTATAGAGGACTAAATAAGGCTACAATAAAGAATAAATATCCTCTTCCTCTAATACCTGTGTTGTTGGATCAATTAAGACATTCTACTGTATACACTAAACTAGATCTGCGGGGAGCTTACCACCTGGTCCGAGTAAAAGAGGGGGATGAGTGGAAGACAGCTTTCAAGACAAAGTTTGGTTTATTTGAGTACACAGTAATGCCCTTTGGGTTATGTAATGCCCCTGCGGCCTTTCAGTTCTTTATAAATGAGGTCCTACACGAATTCCTGGACGTTTGTGTCATAGTATACATAGACGACATCCTCATTTACTCTAAGAACTCAGAAGAACATACCCAACATGTTCGTGCAGTATTATCAAAGTTAAAAGAAAATCATCTTTTTGCTAAGTTAGAAAAGTGTACTTTTAATGTCAACAAGGTGGACTTTTTAGGATACTGCCTGTCACCTCAAGGAATAACTATGGATGTAAAGAAAATCAGTGCTATTGCTGATTGGCCAGAACCATCCTCTGTAAAAGATATTCAGAAATTTCTGGGTTTCGCCAATTTTTATAGGAGGTTTATTGCACATTTTGCAGACATTGCGGCCCCAATAACTACCTTGTTGCGGAAAGGGCAACGATTTCTTTGGACTGATGAGGCGGCACACGCCTTTCAACTCCTAAAACAAAAGTTCACTTCAGCCCCAATTCTGAAACATCCTGATCCTGACTTGCCCTTTTTTGTTGAAGCGGATGCTTCACAAGTAGCTTTAGGAGGAGTTCTCTCTCAACGAGATGCAGTAGATGGCCAGTTACATCCTATAGCCTTCTATTCCAAAAAGTTATTGCCAGCTGAACAAAATTACACTGTGGCTGAAAGGGAACTACTAGCTATCAAAGTAGCCTTTTCAGAATGGAGGCACCATTTAATGGGAGCCAAGTACCCAGTTACAATCTTTTCTGACCATAAGAACCTACAGTTTTTTGGATCACTTAAAGCACTAACACCACGTCAGATGCGCTGGTTAATTTTTTTTAGCACATTTGACTTTGTTATAACCTATAGACCAGGTGCACAACAAATTCAATCTGATGTGTTATCTAGATACGGACATACCTCAGACATGAAACAAGATAAAATAGGAGAACCCATTATTCCTCCCCAAAAGTTGTTGGCACCAGTACAACAGAAGGATTTCATCACAGATCTATATAATGCACACATGCAAATAGCACCTCAGGATTGGTTAAAGGATTCCCATAACACAATACAACGAGGTTTATTGTATCACGACAACATGCTGTTAGTGCCCACCTCTGAATTACAAACACAGGTGATAATTTGGCATCACGCCTCACCGTTGGCAGGTCATCCAGGTTGGGTAAAAACCCTGGAAAATGTGCAAAAACACTTTTGGTGGGACACTATAAGAAAGGACATTAAGCAATTTGTCACTACCTGTCCAATTTGTGCAAGACATAAATCTTCTCATAAGGCTCCTGACGGCTTGTTAATACCAATGCCAACACCCAAACAACCTTGGCACACTGTGAGCGTAGACTTTATTGTAGGTTTACCACCTGTAAAATCCTTCACAACAGTGTTGGTTATAGTGGATTTTTTATCTAAAATGGCACATTTTGTACCATTACGGAAATTACCCACGGCGGCAGATTTTGCCGATATTTTTATAAGGGAAATTGTGCGTTTACATGGTTTGCCAAGCAAAGTGGTGTCAGACCGAGGGAGCCAGTTCAACTCCAGATTTTGGAAAAAATTATGTGAAAAACTGAAAATAGATGTGGCCTTATCCACTGCTTTCCACCCAGAGACAGATGGACAGACTGAACGACTGAACCAAACCTTACTTCAAACGCTACGTTGTTTATTGGCTGATTATTCTAGTGAATGGTTGGAAGCTCTTCCTGTAGCAGAGTTTGTTTATAATAATACTGAGCATTCAGCTCTACTTTGCTCACCATTCTATTTCTTGCAGGGGTATCATCCAAGAGCTATACCCATTATGTTAGAAGATTCCCTGTTGCCTACAGTAACGGATAGACTAACGAGGTTAGGTGACATACAAGACAAAGCCAGGAAACATTTATTAAAGTACAAGGAAAGCATGAAAAGACAAGCAGACAAACACAGGTCTGAGGCCCCAATGTATAAAATTGGTGACAAGGTATGGCTCTCCACAAAAAACCTAAACATAGAGGGATCCCGAAAGCTGCAACCACGTTTCATTGGACCCTTTAGTATAACTGCCATAGTAAACCCGGTAACAGTAAAATTAGATTTACCAAAAGAATATCCAGTACATACTACATTCCATGTGTCCTTGCTTAAGCCGTACAACTCAAAAACCCGACCTGAACCACCACCTCCACCCATACCAATTAAGGGAAATCTGGAATATGAAGTGAAAAGCATAAAAGACTCAAAAAGAATTAGTGGACGTCTGTTTTATTTAGTAGAATGGAAAGGATATGATGAATCTGAGAATTCATGGGAACCAGCATCATATGTACATGCCCCACAGCTGATTAGACGGTTTTATTTAAAAAATCCAGGAAAACCCCGTCCTGTAGGAGGGCCTTTGAGGGGGGCAACTGTTAGAGTTTGTACACAGCAAAGAGCATGTCCCCTCTCACTGCACTAGTGGGTTCTGTAATAGCTCCCTTTTAAACTTACTATTGAAAGCCTTTCTTGTTATCTCACCTTCCCCCCCCCTAGGCTTCTGTGTATGTTGTTTAATGTGCTGTTTTGTTTACACATTGGGCCTTGCTTTTACCAAGGCTTCTTTAAAACACTCCTCCCTAGGCCATGTGTTAATCCAACTCATTTGCATAATAACTGAAATTCTGCACACCTTTCAAGAACATGTGCAGCATGTGAGGACCACACCCAGCTCTTCAAACCACACCCAGCTCTGCACACCTTCCAAGAACATGTGCAGCATGTGAGGACCACACCCAGCCCTTCAAACCACACCCAGCTCTTCGAACCACACCCAGCCCTGTCTATAAAAGGCATCCCCCGAGCCTCACCCAGTGCTTGTGCTCGTCTACCTCCCGCTTACCTGAGAACAGATCCCTCGGCGCTGGCACTCCTGCTCTTTACAGACTTTCTTTGACTTCAATGGGCGCAGCTGCTGGCTCTTCCTTCTTCTGGTTTCCGGTTCCTCCTTGCCTCAGCCTCTCTCCTACGAGTAACCTGCAAAAGAGAAAGAAGACAAGGTTAGACTGATCAGTATCTCTTGCCAGCAACAAGTAAGTGCAAAACTTTTTATTACCTGAGGGAGCTTTGACGGCAATTTCTGGATTCGTGTATAGACAGTTTGAGGCGAAGTGCCTTCCACGAGCATTGTGATTCAGGCTCTTTGTTGCAGGAGTATTTTGCAGGACTTTGTGAAGCGGACATTGTTTTTTTTCATGGAACTTTTGGGAATCGAACAGTGGAAACCATTGACAGCAAGGCAAACAGTAAATCAAGGACTTGCACAAATTACATGCTGTATTTTGATGTAAAAGTACAGTATTTGTTTTATAAAAGATTCTGGAAATATGCGAAAAGTGAGTCTGCTATTGGGAATTTAGGCTTTAGTTATATTATGATGAATGTTTGATATTGGTAATTCTGATAATGGTATTTGTTTAATGTTTTAGAAGCTTTACAGTAATAGAAAACACATCCCAGAGCAGTAACACATTCCAAACCTGGAAACTAGAGACCAGGATCCAAGAGGTACTTTTAGAAGAGAATTTCTAATAAATAAAGGGATAGTTAGGAACCCATTTAGGAATAGGTTGCACTTATCTGTTCTTTGTTTATGTTTCATTAGGCACCAGTTTCTACAGAAGTTAGAAAGGGCCGCAGATTTGCGCAGCACTTCAACAGTGGAAACGCAAGAACGGTGTTGTCTCTTTTTTTTTTATTTTATCCACTTCCCCCCTTCCCTTGAGCTTCTGTTCTTAGTGCACTGTTTTAAAAACTAGTGTGCTGGAACAAGCAGTTTCAGGGTGGAGTCTGGACACTTTGACTCTCCCCCACATTAACTCCATTGCCTTCTGGGTCTGTCAAGTGCTCTGGCTCATTCTCATAATCGTCTATTTCTGGCAGATCCTCCCTCTGACTAGGCTCTCCTGCTGCCTCAGTTGAGATAGGCTCACCATCACCCCTCCGGATCTCTTCTCCCTCATCTCTTACTGGAGTGACCAAGCCGTCCTCAACGGGTTCTCCTTCTGTCTCAGTGCCCCTTCGATCACTCTCCGGCCCTGAGACTTCCTTGTCTGTTGTTGGTACTTTCAACAACTCAACTTCCTCATCAGTCGGACACGTCACCTTTTTAGTGTGACTGGCATGGATCCAGTAAGAACTCCTGCACACTTCACAGCAGTAGTAATCGTTAGTATTACTTGGTAAGTTCCCTTCCAACGTGGCTCCAAGCAAGTCTTCCTTACGTGTTTCTTGATGACAACCCAATCGCCAGCTTTCAGGTTGTGTCCTGGATCATGAATCGGTTGCAGGGTGGTAGCTTCCACCTGGTGAGAAAAAGAGCGGACCACATCAGCCAGACCCTTGCAGTAGTCCAACACCATCTCATCCGTGATATTCACAAGAGCATTTGCAAGCACTGCGGACAGTCTCATAGCTCGACCCATGAGAATCTCATGCGGTGACAGTCCTGTTTTCTTGTTAGGCGTATTTCTCATTGACATTAACACTAAAGGTAATGCGTCGGGCCATTTCAAATTCGTGGCTGCACACATTTTCGCCATTCTCAACTTCAGGGTACAATTCACCTGTTCCACTCGTCCTGATGCTTCAGGGCAGTAGCTACAATGCAACTTCTGCTCAATGTTCAATGCTGCGCACAGTAATATAATTACTTCATTGTTGAAGTGACTTCCCCTATCTGATTCTAAAGAGATCGGAAACCAGAAACGTGGTATCAATTCCCTAAGCAGCAGCTTTGCTACTGTGAGGCTGTCATTCCTGCATGTAGGGTATGCTTCAATCCAATGACTAAAGATACACACAATCACCAACACATACCTCAAACCTCCACACACAGGCACCTCAATGAAATCCAATTGCATTTTGCTAAATGGACCTCCAGCTCTTCCAATGTGGCTCAAATTCACCACTGTCCCTTTCCCCGCGTTCATCTGTTGGCAGATGACACAACAATGGCAAATCACCTCTGCAGCTTGTCTGAACTTTGGGTTAAACCAGTCAATCTTGAACAACCTAATCATGGCATCCCTCCCAATGTGTGCTTGGCCAAGATAAAACCTTGAAAATTGGGGGCGTGGTCTGGCCACGATCCAAGATGGCCACCTAGGAGCTGAGCTCTGCGAGGCGACGGGCCGCGGGCGCACCGGAGCCCCCCGGGCAACGCTGGAGCATATGCGAAGGGTCGGAGGCACTGGGGGGCCGACGCCCGGTGAGAAGGAGAAGCGCTCTCCCCTTACGCACCGTGGGAAGAGCGGAGCACGGACCTGAGGCCTGCGGCAGGAACACAAGCCGTGGCCTCGAGTGACGGACCGGCCCGCGACGGAGAGACGCGCCTCCCGGAGTCCTGCGGTAAGAGGCGCGCCTCCCCCTGCCCTCGCTGCCGCGAAAACCACCGGAGGAGGCGTCGAGCGGTCGACACCTTGCCTGCCTGCCCCCCGCGATCGGTGACCGCTCTCCCCTGGGCTTGGGGGGAGCGGAGGATGGGGCACAGATCCGTGACCCAGAACAGAGGGGAGGCCCGGCGCCGGAGACGCGCCTCCTCTCTCCTCTCTCCTTGGACCCCGAGGGCGGCGGGTGTTGCCGGGCTCCCCCGCCGGCCCCAACAGCATCCCCCCCCAACCTAGCCTTGCACCTACGGCCTCGTGGTGCGCCGCGCCATAGCGGAGACCTGCAAGGGGGGGAAACTAAATGAAACGAAACAAAATAAAATAAACTGAAAAACAAAGCAAAAGGAAAACAAAACGAAGCAAGAAGCAACCGGGCAACAAGGAAATAAAAGAAAAAAAAAACAATTTAAAAAAAGACAAAGAGGCAGAAAAGACGACGGGGCACCCACAGTTACCCAGAAGGAAGAAAAACGCAACAACAATTAAACAAAAAGGAAGGAGGGAAGGAAAAGAAAAAAACAACGAACACTGAAATAAAGGGGGGACCAACAAGGGACAAGAGGAGGGGGGAAACCATCCACGGCAACAATGACAAGAGACCACACAAATACAGCACGGCAAAGGAAAGGGGGGACAGACAGTGAGACAGGAGAACAGGGGGGAAGGAGGAAGGCCGGGAACATCCACAGCGAAAGTGCTTCAAGCAACCAGGAGGCCCACCATAAGAGACGCACCTCATCCTCACTCCTACTCCTTCTCCTTCTCCACGGCCTCCCAAATCAATGCAAGGTGTGGAGGACGGCAAGAGGCCTCACTTTCACGCGACTTTCTCCCCCCCCCGAAACAACGAGGTGTCTACATTCGAGCCCGTGCCCAGACTTCTACTTCTACTCTGTCCAAACAACCGGATGCCTGCCCCCCAAGGTCGCTCGGGGGGTCCAGCTATTGCCCACTCAAACTTGCTGTTCAACTAGGGCTCCCTCTCTCCTCTCTCCCCAATCCCCCCATCATTTTCTACACTCTCAGCTCGTGCTAAGGCCAGGACAAGTTCCCTCCGGGCACCATCAGCACGGGGAAATCTGCAATGCCCAGAGGCAAGACGACGGGCAAAGCATCGGGTAAACCAGCCCGTCAACTACTTTTCTCCGAAGCCCTGTGCCAACAGAAACACTCCCCTGTAGTAGACCCCCTAGCCCCCCGCATACCAACATGACAGAGGATACGCAAGGTGCATCAATGGATCGAATACTGCAGGAGATATCGGCGGTGGGCCGCAAATTGGAAGGTATGGACAACGCCATGGTGGCGCTAACGGCAGAGACAAGATCTATGCGCCTAGAAATAGCAGGCTTTCAGTCGCAAATCTCCGGGCTGGACCAATGGGTGACGACAGTGGAAGCCCAAGCTGCCTCCTGGACCAACAGAGACTGCACCTTTGCAGCAGGCTAACCGATCTAGAGGACAGAAGCCACAGAAACAACATTCGCCTTCTCGGGATTCCGAAAGGGACGGAGGGCGCAGACATCCCCTCCTACCTACGGGACATGCTCCCCAAATTAACCGATACAACATTTGACCCACCTCTGGAATTTCAACGGGCGAACAGACTCGGTCCCAAGAGACAGGATGGAAAAGGCCGCCCTCGCCCAATCATAACCTGCATGCTGCGCCATGGACAGGCTCGCCAACTGCTACAGACAGCCCGAACACGAGGCGCACTCCGGTACCCTAGAAGTACCGCTTTCCGCTGACTTCTCCAGGGAGACTGCAGAACGTAGGAGAGCTTTCCTCTCCCTTCGCCCCCGCCTTCGTCACCTAAACGTGAAATTCGGCCTATTCAAACCAGCCAGGATGTGGATCACCAAGAGCGGGGAGTCACGGACCTTTTATGACCCAGAGGACCTGAGAATGTTCCTAGAGGGGTAGCATGACACGTCACAAACCATGGAAACAATGGCACAGTCCTCCCCCCACTCCCAGGATGCACAGGGCCAAGCCCTGGGAGCTGGCCAGCCAGAGACTGTACTAGACCCTGACAGAAGAACAGCCACGGATTCAAAAACCAGGGGGAGAGACCTGGAGAGACTGACAAAAAACTACGCAGACAGGGGTCAAGTACTACAGGCGGTGGTGATGTATACACAGCTGTCCGATAGAGATAAATCCCGATCCCCTTTGAAACCCACAGTGCCCTCCACCTGAGCCCAGAAGGGCACAACGCCCCCCCTACAGGTCTCTGCTATCGTGAACCATGGGCTATCGTAGAAGCGCCACAGAGGCCCCACAGCGGACAAGGCCAGATGGAGAGATGAGTATCGTTTTTTCTGTGCATCTCTAAGACACTACAACGCTGAGTGCCAGTGCCTTTAATAGACCTCGAATGTCTTTGATTATTTTGAATGTCTTTTTTGACTGTTCACGATTGCTTATTATCGCCCTTGTGTATTCCCATCTGCTCCTGGGAGCCCCTCCCTGCCCTTCCCTCACTCGGAGACACAGAAACTTCCTTCCCTCCCCCTGTCCTGCCCCCCCTTCGCTCTCTCTCGGAAACGATAACCCTACCTCACCTCATCTACCCTCTCTGGAGTACCGGTCTTGTGCATCTCCTAGGACATGCGGGATTCATTTTATCATCCTATCAGCATATTACTCCCACCTATGGCCAGTTTATCTCGATTAGGGATGGGCCGCCAGGTAAGAGGGGGGCTCAAGACCCAAGATTCAAGTCCCTGGTTCCCAAGTGAGTGCCATAGAGGGCCCGCCGTGGGTGATGGGGAGGGAGTAGAGCAGATCACGGACATACCTACCTAGCACAAAGGAACATCCCACTCCCATGCCATAGGAGTAGTACACACCCTCTACGCAGCCCCCCCCCTTCCCCCTCCCCCCCTTCTTGGGCCACTTGCCTACACCGGGCACGACCCAGATCCGTGTGCGGACGGGGATCCCTACGCAGGGGGGGACTGGGCGCCTCACGTGCCCCGCCTCTCTCGGCGCGGGGCCCGCTGGCAGGGCGTTGATGCTCATTTGGCCTAGGTTTTAGACCCGCCGGTTAAAGTTTGCGGATATCGGGACCCCAGTCCTGATCTCTTTCTTTATCTTCTTAGACTCCCATTAGTTCTTTTTTTCCCACTGATACGCCTCTTCTTCTCTTTCCCTTCCTACTATCCTACACGCCTGCTACCTCCTCCCTCTCCTTTCTTCCTTTACCCTCTCTCTACATCTAAAGACCCCTACCCCTGTCCCCAATTACCTTCATCCCCCCCGACCCGTACCCGTATTCCACTACCCTACCTCACGTGCTCATACCCCCGGGTGGGCCGACAAAAGAAAGGAGGATGCCCAAGGCGAATAAGGCACCAACAGTACCCCTACGGATAGTTTCATGGAATGTAACCGGCCTCACCCACTACATTAAACGGAAAAAGTCTTATCCTATCTTAATTCCAAACAGGCTGACATTGCCCTATTGCAAGAGACACACCTAAACAGACTCGAATCGGATAAAGTACGGAGGGACTGGGTTGGTACCACTCTGTTTAGTTGTAATCCACCTCTATCCAACAAGGAGAGCACCCCAAGAAAATGTGGGGTGGCGATCTAACTGCGCAAAAACCTCCCTTTCACGATCATCAAATCATGGACCGACCCTGAAGGCCGCTATGTATTCGTCAAACTAAAGATTGGAGACTCTACACTATGTGTGGGCTCCATATACGCACCAACGGGTCCCAAACGCCTCTTATTTCTACAGCTCAACAGACTCCTGACAGAGATAGGGGCATCTCACTATGTAATAGGAGGTGACTGGAACATAACTAGAGACGCAGTACTGGACAGAACGGGACCCCTGGACACATGTAACAACACACAGGCCCTACAGACTGATATACTTTCGGACAATGGCCTAGTAGACCACTCGAGGCTGACTCACCCGGCTGAGAGAGAATTTACTTTTCTCTCACCGGTACACAGTACCCAATCCCGGCTTGACTACTTTCTTCTCTCTCACAATCTAGTAGCCCATACTGTTGACGATAGCATACTGGAGGGAGGCCTTTTCGGACCATGCTCCCATTCTTGTAGCCACCCAGTTGGGTCTAATATCTCTGGGCCGCAAACCCTGGAGGCTACCAATCTATCGCTATCGATCCCCCCCAGGGTAAGATACAACTGCAGGACCATGCAACCACTTTCGTCCAGTATAACCTGGGCACTGTAAAGTCAAGCCGAACCATGTGGGCCGCAGCCAAGGCCTCGATACGATGCCAGCTCATGCGAGATGCTGCATTGGCGAATAAAGATAGGAAAGAGCAAAAGGCAGCACTGGAACTCGACATCCGTCGACTCACCTGGCAATATACAGCGCATCCCTCCCTTCCATGACGCCTAAAACTAGAGTGCGCCCAAATGGCTCTTAACGAACTATATACCACCCAGGCTGAATATGCACTGCAGAGGCTTCAAGGGGGACACTACGAACAAGGTGAGAAGGCTGGACGGCTGCTGGCAGCCCAATTTCACCAAAGAACAGCCGCTTTGGCTATCCCGGCTATCTGATCCTCCTCTGGGGAAATACTGACACACCTGCAAGCTATCACAAATGAATTCGCACTGTTTTACGGATGCCTCTATACACCGGAAACAACAGCTAGTCCGACACAGACTGCCACCTTCTTAGAAGACCTTGCTCTCCCCTCCCTATCAGAGGAGGGACGCAATCTTCTGGAAGGGGAAATAAGCAGGCAGGAATTAGACCTCCCCTATCACAAATCACCCGGGAGGAAGGATACCCGGCGGAACTCTACAAGTGAGTAGGGAAAGAGGCGATCGATATCCTGCATGAGGCCCTGAATGAAGCCTGTGAAACACAGACACTGGGGGCCATATCCACCACGATAGCCATTATACCAAAATCCGGGAGAGACCCTCTACTATGTGGCAGCTATCGACCCATCTCTCTCCTAAACTGAGACATCAAAATTTTAGCAAGCGTTTTGGCAAACAGACTGCGCAAAGTAATACCGTCCTTAATCCATCACACACAGGTGAGATTTGTACCAGGCTGCACCTCTAGGAACCACCTGCGCACCCTATGTCATACCCTATGGACCGCAAGGGACTCGCCAGAGACGGCGTTAGCCCTGTCTCTAGAAGCTGAAAAGGCATTTGACATCATAGAATTCCCTTACCTGTTTGCAGCTATGGAGAGATTTGGCCTGGGAGACAAATTTATCTCTATGGTACGGCTGCTTTATGACCAGCCTGCGGCCACAGTCAACTGTGGAGGCTTCCTCTCGGACCCTTTTCCTATCCGTAGAGGTACATGACAGGGTTGTCCCCTCTCCCCCCTTCTGTTCCTGCTAGCGATGGAGCCCTTAGCCGTAGCTATCCGATCCTCCCCTCTCATATCCGGCCTACCGTTAACTGGAGGTATCTCCAAAATCTACCTGTAAGCCGATGACGTCGTACTAACCCTCACGGACCTAGAACGATCCATACCAGCCTTGCTGGAGGTCATCGAGGACTTTGCAACCATCTCTGGTTATCGCATTAACTGGGACAAGAGTGAGGCACTTCCCCTTTCGCGAGTAACTACAAAAGCAGCACTTCTAGGTTATCCATTCCGCTGGACACCGAAACGCCTTAAATATTTGGGAGTACTAGTCAATCCAGGCTTGCCACACATGGTGGCGGACAATATGGAACCTCTCATTGCGCAGACGAAACTTGACTTTGCAAAATGGACCCAATTGGGCCTTTCAATGTGGGGGCGAGTGTAGGCAGTCAGGATGGTCACAGTCCCCCGCTTCACCTACATCCTGGGACTCCTTCCCCTACAGGTACCCCTCCCCACACTACGAGGCATAGACGCGCTTATCAGATCATTTGTGTGGGGCCCAATGCGACTGCGACTATCACCTGCCAAGCTCCTAGCCCGCCTTTCACAAGGGGGCATGGGGCTCCCATCGGTGGAGAATTACTCTTTAGCTTTGCAACTCTCCCAACTATCCCAAACATTGTCAACAGCTCCAAACCAGCCTTTGTGGACCGCAGTAGAAAGGCAGCTGTTGTTTGCGAACGAGGGCCTCGGGGGGCCTTACCGTGACGACCTTCCATCCGTCACCTCGGTGAATCCTATTCTGAAAGCGTCCAGGGCAGCCTGGCGAAGGGCCCACAGACTACTTGGGGTTCATCCCCTCATTCACGCTCAGGTGCCCCTATGGTGCAACAGCGGTCTCCGGATAGGCGGTGAGGTACTCAACTGGCTACAATGGAGGAGGGCCGGCATCCTTACCCTCTCGCAGGTCCTAGAAAACGACGTACTCAAACCCTTTCCCAGGCTGTGGGAAGAGTTCGGTCTCCAGCCAAGCCAGGAATGGAGATATCTACAACTTAAACACTGTATCTCCCGGGGAGGGGACACTGCCCAACAGGGGTCCCAGTATTCCCCCATAGTGGCTTATTTGCACCAGTGGGGGCAACATAAGGGAGTAATGACAGGCCTCTATGACCTAATCACCCGACAACTCTACTCCCAGCCCCTGGCGGATAGGCTACGTTTGCAATGGCACACCCGATTGCAGGTAGTCCTAGACCCAGACGACTGGGAAGACGTTTTGGAAGCCCTGGACAGAGGTACTAGGGAAGCACGCTTAAAGGTCTGTCTCTTTAAAGGTCTTACACGACTGGCACTGGTCTCCAGCAAAACTACACAGGACAGGGCTCCTCCCGCATGCGAAGTGTTGGCAATGCCCAGAGACGTCCTGCGATATAAAACATATTCTGACCGACTGTCCCGCAGTTCAACCACTCTGGGACGTTGTGAGCTCCACTCTAGCCGAATCTATGCTGCTCCCGTTGCCACTCCCCCACCTCCCTCATAGTCTTGCACGATACGGCCTCCCTACCGGACCTCTCTAGACCATACAAAAGATTGCTGCATACTGCACTAGCTACTGCAAAAATATGCATACTCCGCCATTGGCGGTCAGAGGCCCCACAAACCCCGGAAGAATGGATCGTAGCCATGACCCGCACGGCCGCGCATGAGAGAATCATCTATAACCTACAAGACCGAGCCCAAGTATTTACACAGGTGTGGGCCCCCTTCCTCATAGGGGGAAGATAGCAAACCATCCGGAAACAAACAACAAACAATAACACAACACCACCCCTCCCTCTCCCCCACCTCCCTCCCCTTCCCCCATCTCCCTCCTATCCCCCTCTCCCTCCTCTGTCTTTTACTCTCTCCCTTTCTCTTCTTTACTACTCTTATCCCTCTCCTTTTCTTTTCTTCCTTACTCTGACTAGTTATTTTTCTTTCCTTGTTACTAACCTCACTATAGGCTACATATTGATCCTTCCCAGCATCTTCAGGTGACCTTTTTCGTAGGTCCCTCAACATGTGCCATGAGTAAAATACATGGCACCAGCCTAAACTAGCCATGTGGCGACAGGAGACCCACGCCCTATTACTTACACCGCGTGGCCACCCTGATAATCCATAACCCTAGAGCATACAAATACATAAGCGTTATAACCCCCAAGGTTAAGATGTTGTGGTTGAGCGCCCTGCAACACCGGCGCTCTCTGACATGTTCCCATTCCAGTTATCGGCACAGCGATAAACTTACCTTGTGCCCCTGGGAAACCAGGTGCTTTCGCCCTCAAGCCCCTGCTGCGCGACTAGCTTGCCCATTTGCCTCCCTTCCTTACCCTCTTTTTTTTGTCCACATCCTGAGTGACCGTCAACATGATACCTTGTTTGCCCGCTTATTTACTTGTTTATTCTCTATTTCACACCCCTGTCTATATTTCTTTTAATCCCCTTTTTCCACTGCACATCCGATTTGAACAGTGTATCATGTTCTCGTAGCACAAATGTCATCACCCAATTATTTTGTCCGTTTCTTCTTACTCTTTGAGATACAATTGTTTATAAATGCCGGGACCTTGATCCCATTTGGTTTTGTAGTGTACTGCAGTGTTTATAATACAATAAAAAATTATTTAAAAAAAAAAAATTGCAAATTGTGACAAAAGACTGTTCGGCAAGACCATTTTCCCTTTGTCTGAAACCCACAAATCATCTGGTCTTTGTATGCATTGCATTCTAACCCAAGAACGCTTCTCATCTTTGCTAGCACGGCCCTGCAACAATTTTAACTCTTCTAACGTGTCAATCACCCTCAGTGCGTAACCTGTGCATGTCTCATTTTCCTTTTCAGGTAAATATTCCCATTGATCCTTAAATGAAATACAGTTCAATGCGCAAAACCTTGCAACTTGATCCGCATATCCATTTCCCATTGAAACAGTCTTGTGACTTCAGGTGTGCACTGCATTTCACCACGGCAATTTCATGAGGTAACTGAATCGCATTTACCAACTCCTTAATTCTTTCACCATTTTTCACTGGCGAACCAGAAGAGGTCTGATAACCCCTCTGTGACCATAGTTGGCCAAAATCATAAACAATTCTAAATCCGTACCGACTATCAGTATAGATAGTGACTCTCATCTGTGCAGAGACATGGCAAGCCCTGGTAAGAGCTATCAGCTCAGCTACTTGAGCGGAATACACTCCTTGAAGCCAGGATGCTTCCATGATTCCCGAAATCGTGCGTACAGCATATCCGGCTCTCAGCAAAGATAATTTGGTCATTTTCTTCCAATTGGGTATCTTTAATATCAGGTCTTGGTTTGGTGCACATTTCTGTTACCTCAAGACAATCATGTTCTACATCTTCCAGATTTTCAACCTCTGTATTTTCACTTGGGAGTAAAGCTGCCGGATTCAACACTGTACATCTCGTTAACTTTACATTTGGTGACCCCAATAGAATCGTTTCATATTTGGTCAATCTTGCATTAGTCATGTGCTGCGTCTTTGTATGTGTCAACAGGATCTCGACTGAGTGAGGGACCATGAATGTTAAAGGATGTCCCATCACTATGCCTTCACACTGAGTGAGGCATTGTCCAGCTGCTGCTACTGCACGCAGACAACCCGGTAAGGCTGCTGCAACTGGGTCCAAAGGAGCTGAAAAATATGCTACTGGTCAGTTTACACCTCCATGGTACTGTGTTAAGACGGACAAAGAACATGCATCGCGTTCATGACAAAACAGAACAAAAGACTTCGTGTAATCAGGCATACCTAGAGCTGGAGCCCTGCACATGCTCTCTCTTAACTCAGTAAACACTCTCATTTCCTTCTCTCCCAAAACTATAATGTACTGATTCTCTTTGACTGTCAGCCTCTGCAATGGCTTGGAAATTACTGAGAAATTTGGGATCCACTGGCGACAGTAACCCACCATTCCTAGGAACATCCTAATGTCTCTCCGTGTCGTCGGGGGATTCATTTGTAACACTGCAGTTATTCTTTCTCTGGATAACTTCCTTGACCCTTTCTCAATTTGATGACCCAAATACTTCACCTCATGCTGACAGTACTGCAGTTTCTTTGGGGACACCTTGTGCCCATTCTTTCCCAAGTGATTCAGTAAGGCCATAGAATCATACTTGCACTCGTCCCTTGTTTTTGATGCGATCATCAAATCATCAATGTACTGCACTAGAGTCGACTGGAAAGGCAGCTCCAATGACTCCAAATTCTTCTTCAGTATCTGATTGAATATGGAAGGTGATTCCGAAAACCCTCGAGGAATTCGACACCAACTGTAGACCTTGTCCAAGAAATTAAAACAGAAGAGAAATTGGCTGTCCTCATGACGAGGCACAGAAAAGAACGCTTGGGACAGATCAATTACTGTGAACCATTCTGCATCACATGGAATCTGAAACATGATCACAGCTGGATTTGGCACCACTGGGCAACATTTCACCACTATGTCATTGATCCTCCTCAAATCTTGGACAATTCGAACCTTCCCACAAGGCTTTCTCAGTCCCATTATTGGTGAATTACATGGACTGCTCAACACCTCTTTCAAGACTCCCTGTTTCACAAAATCTGTAATGATTTGCGCAACCTTTATAAGGACATCTTGCGCCATATGATACTGAGGTATCTGGGGAAAACAGCATTTGGCTTCACACTAACTTTGACTCGCTCTACTCCTTCTATCAGCCCTAGTTCTTTACCTGTCAAATCCCACACCTTTTCTTGAAGCGTTCCTTGTAAATCTGCCGGGAGATCAACCATTGTGAACATCGGAAAGAAGTTAATCAGAGGATATTCCTCATCTGTGGCCTCAATTTCAGGCTCTGAAACCTGTTCCTCCCCTTCATCGTCACTGTTTGTCTGGACCTCTATTTTCACATTGGAACAGGTAATTGAACACCTCGTCTTGCACAATAAGTCTCTTCCCAAAAGGGAGACGGGACTTGAATCGCAAACCACAAATCTGTGTAATCCTTGGAAAGTGGTAAGCTCAACCTGAACCGGATCTGTGATATGGTTAGTCAGGAGTTGGTTTGCTACTCCTACTGCCTTAACTGTCTTAACTGCAGTTTCGGAACCACTGCACTTCTGACTGTGGAGCGTGCAGCTCCTGTGTCAACCAAGAATGAAACTGTGTGTCCCATAACCTTCTCCTGAAAATAGGGTCCTCTCTGATATACCTCTAAGGATGCTGCAAGCCTGCACTCTTCTCCGTCTGAACTTTCATCCGACCATTCATCGTTTATTCCATTCTCACCACGCAATGGGTATTATTGTACTGTGTGATTCTGACTCATTCTTTGACCTGTGACCTGGTGAGGAAGCATCACCTGTTGCTGTTCCATTGGGGCTAAAGGCACTTGCATTTGTTGACTAGGTACCATGGGGACCTTCTGTCGCTTTTGTTGTAACTGCATTGGCTGTACATGTGGCAACTGCACCTGCTGCATGGATTGAAAACCTTGCATTTGGTTCACATTATGCTGAAAATTTGGGTTTGGACCTCTCAATCTTGGTCCTCTCACATTTTGGAATGAACTGACGTCATTGCCTTGTTGAATAACACCATCCTGCACCATCATTGGGCACTCCTGTTTCCAGTGTCCAACGACCCCGCAAGCATGACAAGGTAACATCTTCTTCATTCCCTGTACATCGTTTTGAACTACTAAAGTGTTCAAGTCTGGACTGCGGTTCACAAAACCTCCTCGACCTCTACTTCTCACCTGCGCCTGAAACATCCCATTTCCCTGCGGCGGCTGCACCATCTGCTGTGGAAAACCTCCCTGCATCCCTGTCTGCGCTGCCTTAATTTGCATTACCATCACTTTCTCCTTCAACTTTCTCTGCTTCAACTCAATCTCATCGCTACAGTACTTCGCATACTGCAACACCTCATCAATCGGCTTTGCTTGCCAGCAAATCAAATGATTCTTAATCATCTGGCCAATCCCAGGTCTCAACCCTTCCAAGAATCTGAACACAAGGTGGTTCATGTCCTTCGCCTCAATAACCTCGGTGCCACTGTAATGTTTAAGCGCCTTCAACAATCTCTCATAATAGGCATGTATCGACTCCTTGGCTTCCTGAGCCATTCGATCAATCCTTTGCCAATCAATATTCTTAGGCGAAACTCTCGTTTTCAGGAACTCAATCACCTTATAATAATACTTCATCACATCAGGAGACGGCGCACCCTGTACTTCTGTCCTTTGCTGGTTCCTCAGTCGGCCAATCTACGCTCCTTTTGCACTCAATCCACAAATCAGCTGGAACTATGATCTCAAAGAGAGTATTCAGGTCTTCCCAAAGACACTTTGCAAGCTTCACAAATCTGTCTGTCTGCTGATACCACTCTATTGGTTTCTCCCTCAGCCTGGGGAGTCATTCGTGAATGACAAAATATCACCTCTAGTCCATGGTACATGGACAAGAACCCCTCCGGCAGTCTCTCTCATCGGTAACATCTTTACTGTGCTTGTATCCGGTAATGTTTTAGCTGACTGCTCTATGCAAACAGTCTTCCTCTTGTCTCTTTTCTTCGCCCATCTGCCTTCCCACTTCTCTAAGGCTCCCCAAACTTGTGCATTTTGCAGTATCTCCTTGAGGTGCGCTTTCATTCCAGTTGACCTCATGTGTTCAAAATCCTTTGGCTCAAAATCTAACCTGTAACTTCTCCTCAAATATTTGGTATTCTCTAAATCTACGCCGTACATGTCTGCCAGATTCGCCAACCTCTGGTGCACCCTGCTCACTTCTCTAGTTATCTTTGGGCACAAGTATCTCAACTCTGATTCCCTGTATGACTCTAGCCTGTTCACACCCATGCTCCCTTCAACGAGTTCATTGACTTCCATGCCCAACCTCACATGGTTCAGGTACTCTTCTCCTTCCACTCTCCCTGCTGCTACAGGAGCAGTCTGTGGATGTATTAAGTTTGTCTAACCAGTCGGTCAGCTGTTGTGCTGTTAAGCCTTGTAAAGAGATATTCCCAGCCTGCATCAAAGGTGTCAGTGGTACATTCGCATTCGAGATCTGTGGTGTCAGCAGTCTTGAACCTGACTGTCTCATGGCATCTGGAGGAGCCCCAATCGGACTGAAGTCTAACAGACATCTAGATCCTTCAAATGTTGGTTCTACTGGAGTCGTTCCTTAGGAGCTTCCTACGAACCCTCCTCTTGTCATACTTTGGGGGTCATTCCAACCCTGGCGGTCGGTGTTAAAGCGGCGGTCAATAAAATGGAATTCTGACCCTGGCGGGAACCGCCAACAGAGACCGCCACTTTAACACTCCGACCGCCACGACGGAACAAACAAACAGCGCGGCGGTCACCGCCAACAGACAGGCAGCAGACAATGTACCGCCCACCCTATCACAACTCACCAATCCGCCACTTTTTTCGGGGCGGGAGCCCCGCCGATAAAAACACGGCGGAAACAGACAACGAACGGGAAAACGCTCACCTCTTCACACTCCACGAGGAATATGGACAGCATGGAACCCGAACTACACATCCTACCAGCAATTGTCTACCTGCTCCTCTACCAGGAGCACGAACGCAGGCAGAGAAGACTACGGTGAGTACTGCACCTACGACACAGGGGAGGGGGGAGGAATATAGGTAACGGGCACACACATACGCGACCCCCCCAACTACCTACACACCAATGCAGAGCAACAACTCAGAGTGACACCCCCCAAACCCCACGGAAGAATGCAAAGACAAAAAAATATGATATTGAAAACCAAATATATTGTAAGCCTAAGTAAATAAGTAAATCGAACATCCAATAACTATATACACATATGTCAATTGTCCCATCAAAATTGGCTTACAGTCATTGTACGTGGGCCAATGGTCCTCAACACATGGGCAAAGCCCACACCGGAGACCCGAATCCATTGGAGAGAACACTGCAGGAGCATCAGATAGGAAAACTACAGGCACCTCAGGGGGAAGGGAAGGGGGGGCACCTCAGCCAGATGAGTCCACGACCCTAGATCCACGAGGGGCCTCCATGGCCACTGTCCCATCCTGGGGAGTGCAAAGCCACAATCTCTCAAGTCTCTACAGTGGGTGGCCTGCCCACTGTGCCATCCTGGGGAGTGCAAAGCCACAGTCTCTCAAGTCTCTACAGTGGGTGGCCTGCCCACTGTGCCATCCTGGGGAGTGCAAAGCCACAGTCTCTCAAGTCTCTACAGTGGGTGGGTTGCCCACTGTGCCATCCTGGGGAGTGCAAAGCCACAGTCTCTCAAGTCTCTACAGTGGGTGGCTTGCCCACTGTGCCATCCTGGGGAGTGCAAAGTCACAGTCTCTCAAGTCTCTACAGTGGGTGGCTTGCCCACTGTGCCATCCTGGGGAGTGCAAAGCCACAGTCTCTCAAGTGGATGACAGACTCCACTGGTACTGGAGGAGTCTTGGTGGCCAGAGTGTATCGTGCACCCCTGCCCAACACTGATCCGGGCCTGCCCCTTCTGCCAATGGGCCAGCGGTGCTTGAGATGAAGGGCCCAGCGGAGCGGTGCTTGAGACAGCGGTGCCTGAGAGGAAGGGCCCAGCGGAGCGGTGCTTGAGAGGAAGGGCCCAGCGGAGCGGTGCTTGAGATGAAGGGCCCAGCGCAGCGGTGCTTGAGAGGAAGGGCCCAGCGGAGCGGTGCTTGAGAGGAAGGGCCCAGCGGAGCGGTGCTTGAGATGAAGGGCCCAGCGGAGCGGTGCTTGAGAGGAAGGGCCCAGCGGAGCGGTGCTTGAGAGGAAGGGCCCAGCGGAGCGGTGCTTGAGATGAAGAGCCCAGCGGAGCGGTGCTTGAGAGGAAAGGCCCAGCGGAGCGGTGCTTGAGATGAAGGGCCCAGCGGAGCGGTGCTTGAGATGAAGGGCCCAGCGGAGCGGTACTTGAGATGAAGGGCCCAGCGGAGCGGTGCTTGAGATGAAGGGCCCAGCGGAGCGGTACTTGAGATGAAGGGCCCAGCGGAGCGGTGCTTGAGATGAAGGGCCCAGCGGAGCGGTGCTTGAAAGGAAGGGCCCAGCGGAGCGGTGCTTGAGATGAAGGGCCCAGCGGAGCGGTGCTTGAGATGAAGGGCCCAGCGGAGCGGTGCTTGAGAGGAAGGGCCCAGCGGAGCGGTGCTTGAGATGAAGGGCCCAGCGGAGCGGTGCTGGTCTTGAAGGGCCCTGTTCAGCGGTTCTTGAGACGGTGGTGCCCTGTTCAGCGGTGCTGGTCTTGAAGGGCCCTGTTCAGCAGTTCTTGAGACGCCGGTGCCCTGTTCAGCGGTGCTGGTCTTGAAGGGCCCTGTTCAGCAGTTCTTGAGACGGCGAGGCCCTGTTCAGCGGTGCTGGTCTTGAAGGGCCCTGTTCAGCGGTTCTTGAGACGGCGGTGTCCTGTTCTGCGGTTCTTCACATGTGTCTCCAGGGCACCAGATCCGGACAATAGATGGTGTTCACTCGCCATCCGACTTCTTGCTTGCTGGGCCCTCCTGTGCTGGTGTCCCGTGCCCGTGGGTGTCCTCCTTCACCCCAGGAATGGGGCTGGTTGGGCCCTCCTGGGCTGCTCGCCTGCTGCCAGACTTGTCGGCCGTGCTGCCCTTGCCATCCTTCCTTGAGTCTCTGTGGCCCTTGCCTCCCTTTGTTGATGTGCCAGGTGGCACCTCACTTCCTGACGGTGCCAGGGTGGTGGCTGTGGAGGCTGCCGTCTCTGTCCTCTCGCGCTGGGCCTTCCCTTTTTTTGATTTTTTCCCAGGGGTTGGGCTGGCTGTCCCTTTGCTGCTGGCCAATGTAGCTGCCCTCGAAGGTGGTGGACTCCAATATCCCTGGACTATGGTCCTTGTAGGTCCAGGGGTTGTGGTGGCTGAGGTGCTGATTGGACTTTTACGAGATGGAGGGGGTGGGTCAGGTGATGGAAAGAGGTTCAATTTTGAGAGGAAAAGCTTTTTCGGAGCAATGGGAAGGGTAGGTGGAGTGGGTATGGGAGTGGAGGAAGAGGATGTGGTTGTAGGAGAGTCAAGTGTGCTGTCTTTGGGTGCAGGTGCTTGCGACGGAGGCTGTCGTGAGGTGGATGGCTGTTGGGTGGGTGGCTGCCTGCGTTTGTGTGGTTTGGATGAGGGGGTGACAGACACAGTGGGAGAGGACACAGGGGACGTGTAAATGGCAGTGGGGGTGGTGACTGCACGTGTGCGGAGTGTTCTGGTGGGTGTGCTGGTGATGGACGTAGTGGATGATGATGTTGTGCATGCAAGTGTGAGTGGAGACGTCACAGGGAGGGAGGAGGGAGACGACGAGGAGGGGGACACAGAGGAGGCAGTGGCCGTTGGCATGTCTGCATGTGGCTGTTGCTTGTGTGAATGCTTGTGGGATGTGTGGTGCTTATGTTTAGATGAGCTGCCCTTGGGTGTTGAGGTGTGTGCAGGCTGGTCTGTAGATGTGTCTGGGATAGGCAGAGGAACAGGGGAGTGGGACTAGGTGGAGGGAGTTGGAGAAGGGAGGCTGGAGACAGGGACAATGGCTGCCGTCAGTGCTGAGGCCAGAGCGTTGAACGATCGCTGATGGGCAGCCTGACCCGAATGAATGCCCTCCAGGTATGCATTGCTCCGATGCACCTCCCTTTCTACCCCATGGATGGCATTCAAAAGGGTAGACTGCCCAACAATGAGCGTCCGGAGGAGGTCAATGACCTCCTCACTGAGGGCAGCAGGGGTAACTGGGGCAGGGCCTGAGGTGCCTGGGGCGAAGGAGATGCCCGCCTTGGTGTGCGAGCGGGCACGGGGCGAACACTGAGGGGCTGCTTGGAGGGAGGAGCTGGTGCACTGGGTGGCGGCTGTACCTGTTGTTGCGGTGGGCACGGATGTTGCCGCCACCACTATGGAGCTCCCTTCCGAGGACGTGTCGGTGTCGCTGATGTCTCCACGTGTCCCCGTTGTGGAGCCCCCCTCGCCCTCCGTCTCACTGGTCAATTCAGAGTCTGTTGCATGGCCCCCCGGGGCCATGTGAGATGCAGCTCCCTCGTGCTCCAATGCCACTTCTCCTCCGCCAGATGATGCTAATGCACACATGAACAGGAAGAGCAGACAAAAAAAGGGGGGGGGACATAAAGACATGTTGAGTGCATGCATTGGCAACACAGTTGGCGGAGAGGACAGACACAGAAGCCCCCTGCACTACGCCGCGCACTTGGGGTACACTACGCAATCAGTGAGACCTGGCCTACAAGCCAATGGACGACAACTGCACACATAGGTGACACAGGGTCATGGATAGCTGTACTTGGCACCCTACAGAGGTGGAGGGCGGGGACACAGGGCCATGCCTTACGGAGGGGACTAGCCTACAGAAAGCGCCCTGGCCTAGGGATACCCACATCCCTCCTCCCCCACCCAGACACCTCCACTGCGCGCTAAGATAGCAGAATGTGCTTGTACTCACCCCCTTGTGTCTGCTGTGATGTCCTCACGCGCCCATCCATATCGGGGTAGGCCACCGCCAGGATCCTGGACATCAGGGGGGTCAATAGACGACTGGCACCCCTCCAACGTTGGGAGGCCATCGCCAGCAGAGCCTCCGCGGTCTTTCTGCTCCCGCGGCGGATGTCCTCCCATCTCTTGCGGCAATGGGTGCCCCGTCTGTTGTGGACCCCCAGGGTACGGACGTCCTTGGCGATGGCACGCCAAATGTATATTTTCTGATGGGCGCTGACATATGTGACACGTACAGGGAGAGAAAAAAATATATCAACATTTTCTGCATGCTCGATGTGAGTGGCCCCCCCTCCCCACCCTTGCCATGTGGCACATGCTCTCATCTGTTGTTTGATGCATGCCTCATTCGCTCCCCTCCGCACCGTCGTTCATTCACACCCCTCAACCCAGGCATAGGCCACAAAACATGGTCCCAGTGTACTTACCTGTTGGTCTGGAGGACCGTAGAGTAGCGCATACTGGGGGAGGACCCCATCCACGAGTTTTTCCAATTCTTCAGAAGTGAAGGCAGGGGCCCTTTTCCCAGTCGCAGCAGCCATTGTCTCTTCCAGACCGAGGTCACAGCAGCACTTGCAGTATAGGTCCTCTCCTGTGGATGATCAGGTCTCGAGTGATTAAGCAGATAGAAAATGGCGGTCACGGCTGCGGCGGTGCGTACCGCGGCGGTGCATACCGCGACCGCCGGCGCACTTCCTCATTGGCTCCTGAAACCCATAGGGTTCAATGTTAACCAATGAGGCTTTGCACCGCGGTCTTCGACCGATTACCGTCACGGTGTGCCACGCCAGCGCATTGACCTCACATCCCATTGTCACACTTCACAGGTCAGGCAGCCGCCATTTCAAGGGCCCACATGGATTAATTTCTACTGCGTCACACAGGCCTAGGCCTTGCATTGCCACTCATACAAGCCATTCAATGCATTGAGAATCGTGTTCTGTGCAAGCTGTGTGAACGTACCTGTGGGTTGCTTGACTCTGTGCTCCATGTTGTCCTTCCTAGGCACCGTCCGCTGGGACTTGCGAGGAGATGGAGGAATGTTCCCGCGTACAGACCGCTGGTGGACCTGACGACAATGGAAGAAAGACATGTCATACTGACATACAGACTTGACCGTGCCACTATACAGGAACTGTGTGCCCAGCTGGAGCCAGACCTGATGTCACCCATCCGCCAACCCACAGGCATCCCCCCTCTAGTGCAGGTTCTGTCAGTATTCCATTTTTTGGCAAGTGGGTCATTTCAATCTACAGTGGCCATTTCATCAGGGATGTCCCAGCCTATGTTTTCTAAGGTATTGTCCAGAGTGTTGTCTGCCCTGATGAAATACATGCGGAGCTACATTGTTTTCCCTGAGGTGGGGGATTTGGCTACAGTGAAGGGTGATTTCTATGCCCTTGGACATATTCCCAACATCATTGGTGCCATTGATGGGACCCATGTGGCTTTGGTTCCCCCCAGAGAAAGTGAACAGGTGTACAGGAACCGAAAAAATTATCATTCGATGAATGTCCAGGTGGTCTGTTTGGCTGACCAGTACATCTCCCATGTAAATGCCAAGTTCCCTGGGTCAGTGCATGACGCGTACATCATGCGAAATAGCAGCATCCCTTATGTGATGGAACAGCTACAGAGACACCGTTTGTGGCTAATAGGTGACTCTGGTTACCCCAACCTGTCCTGGCTACTGACCCCAGTGAGGAATCCCCGGACCAGGGCAGAGGAACGGTACAATGAGGCCCATGGGCGTACTAGGAGGGTGATCGAGCGGACTTTCGGCCTCCTGAAGGCCAGTTTTAGGTGCCTGCATATGACAGGTGGATCCCTAATGTACTCACCAAAGAAGGTGTGTCATATCATCGTGGCCTGCTGTATGCTTCACAACCTGGCTTTGCGACGCCAGGTGCCTTTCCTGCAGGAGGATGGTCCAGATGGTTGTGTTGTAGCAGCTGTGGAGCCTGTAGAGAGTGAAGAGGAGGAAGACGACGGGGACGACACAGACAACAGGGACACAGTGATACTACAGTATTTTCAATAACACACAGGTAAGAATTAACACCGGCATTTTACAATTACTTACAGTCTCCTGACTCTCTACTGTCTGGCCTATTCCCCCAGTGTATGTAAACTGAGTTGTGACTTTCCCTTCAAATTTCAGCGATGTGGCCCCCACTGCGTGACCTCTGCTTTGTTTCCCCATGGACTACAGCTGTGTGACAGTGGTATGTTATCATCACAATGTAACTGGACATTTTGGCACCATTATGTCTAATACATTTGTTCACAATACAGGCAGACTCCAGATTATTTTTGTGCAATAAGTGTTTTTATTAAAGTGCTGAATTTAGGGACATGGTTGTAAATCGGTGATGGGTGATGGTGGAGGAATGTCCATGGCAGAGTCCAGCTTTTCAGTCTCACAGGTGCATTGTCCATATGCCTGTGGAAGGTGGAGCAGGGGCAGTTTAAGGTTGGACAGGGTGACAATGTGGGACAGTGGGATGACATCAGCGGGTATCCTTTGCTGGCGGGTGTCTTGGCATCCTACTCTGTCTTTTTCCGATATCTCAGGCCCCGCTTGCTGGGTGGTTCTTCTTCTGCACGGGGTGGGGTTCTGGTGGCCTGTTGTTGTGTGGGGGCCTCCTGTCCACTAGCGCCGGCGGAGGTGGTAGCCTGTTCTTGGTCCATGCTAGTGACAGGGGCCCTTTGTGGTGCCACATGGTCCCGCAATGTGGTGACAATCTGGTTGAGTGCCCCGACGATGGTGCCCATTGCGGAACTGATGCTTCGAAGTTCTTCCCTGAACCCCATGTACTGTTGCTCCTGCATAACCTGGATCTCCTGGAACCTGGCCAGTACCGTCGCCATCGTCTCCTGGGAGTGGTGGTATGCTCCCATGATGGAGGAGAGGGCCTCGTGGAGAGTGGGTTCCCTGGGCCTGTCCCCCCCCTGTCGCACAGCAGCCCTCCCAGTTCCCCTGTTTCCCTGGGCCTCTGTCCCCTGGACCGTGTGCCCACTACCACTGCCCCCAGGTCCCTGTTGTTGTTGGGGTGGTGGGTTAACCTGGGTGCCCTGTAGTGGTGGACACACCGCTGATTGACGTGTCCTGGAGACAGAGGCATGGGCCCGCTGGGTGGGAGCTGTGCTGGTGTTCCCAGAGGGGGTTGGGTCTGCTGTGGCCTGTGGCTGTGTGAGGGGAACCGACGGACCCGAGGTCCCCGATGGGCCGGGCTGGTCATCTGGGTCCAGGGAGACAGAGCTGCTGTCATCACTGGTGGCCTCTTCTGGGGGTGCGATGGACAGTTCTGGACCGTCCTGGGCGGTGTGGTGGCGTTCGGGTCCTGCAGGGGTATAGAGGTATGGTTATTGCTTCTGTGTGTGCCATATCGTGCAATGTGTGGGTGCCCGTGTACCCCAGGGCTGGCATTCCTGTGTGGGGGCTTTTGTGAGGGTGGCTTGTGGGGGAGATGTGTATGTGCAGTGGGCATGCTTTGGTGATGGGTGTCCATGCTTTGTGGACGCATGCAGGGCTAGGTGTTGGGATGGGTGGGTTGTGATGGTGAGACATTTGCAGGGAGTAGGTGTGATGGGGATGGGGGTGAGGGTGGGGGTATGATTTGTGATGCAGGTGGGGTGGGGGGGAGATGAAGTAGTTAAGATTTGACTTACCAGAGTCCATTCCTCCAGCTACTCCTGCGAGGCCTTCAGGATGCAGGATGTGCAAGACTTCCTCCTCCCATGCTGTAAATTCTGTGGGAGTAGGTGGGGGTCCGCCGCCAGTCTTCTGCACCGCGATGTTGTGCCTTGATACCATGGAATGCACCTTCCCCCGTAGGTCGTTCCACCGCTTCCTGATGTCATCCCGATTTCGTGGATGCTGTCCCACAGCGTGGATCCTGTCCACTATTCTTTGCCATAGCTCCATCTTCCTGGCAATGCTGGTGTGCTGCACCTGTGTCCCAAATAGCTGGGGCTCTACCCGAACTATTTCCTCCACCATGACCCGGAGTTCGGCGTCTGAAAACCGGTGGTGTCTTTGGGGTGCCATGGGGTGGTGTGGATGATGTGTGGGGTGGTGTATGTGTTGTAGAGTGTGGTAATGTGTGGTGTTTTGTGCGTGGATATTGTGTGGGTGATGGTGTGGTTTGCCTCTGTGTGATGGTGTTCTCTATTCTGTGCTGTCTGTCTCTGGCTTTCTGTCATTTTTTTTTGGTCGTAAGGGTTTGAGGGTGATGTGGGTGTGTGTTTTATATTTAATTGGGTGTGTGGGGGTGTTGTGTGTATGTGTATCAGGTGTGTGTATTTTGATTTGTCCAATGTGGCTGTGTTTTGTAAGAGTGTGTGTATTTTGACCGCGGCGGTGTGTACCGCCAATGGAATACCGCGGTTGAAAGACCGCCGCGTGGATTCGTGGGTCGGAATGGAATGGGCGTATTTCTGTTGGCGTGACGGTGGAGGTTTGGTCATCGCCAGTTTCCCGCTGACCTTTGGTGTGGCGGACTTTTGTGGATGTCGGGTTTTTGGCGGTTTGCCAGTTGCGGGTCAGAATGACCGTGGCGGTTTACCGCGCCTGCGGCGGTGTTATGGCGGTCTTCTGACCGGCGGTAAGCACCTTTTACCGCGGAGGTCAGAATGACCCCCTCTGTGTCATTACCCCTTGATCGCATACACTAGGCTTCGACTGCACATACAATGGTACCGGTGGACCAACCGTAATAGGCAAAGATATGGCATCTGGTGTCTGTCTGTTTCCCAAAACCTGTGGAAGATTAACTCCCATATTCTGGTTCATCACTGGTGTCATGTCTGACTGCGGTCCTGTGACCAAAGTATATCTCAGGATCATTTGCTGCTGCACCTGGGGCAGTAAAGATGGAGTTGGATCAGTCTGAATCACCTTTGGCCTTTTGTATACCTGCTCTGTCGGCACCATCATATTAGTAGTAGTCTCTAAAATGGGTACATCAGGGTAAAGCCTCTGAACCTGTGGCGGTTGCAACTGAGGTTGCATAACCTGAGTGGTGGGCACGCCAAAACTACTCTGCATCGGGACTTGTGTTGAGACAGGACTGACCTGTGTCGGATTCATTGTCGCCTTCTCTTGAATCTAACCTATTGGACATGTACTGGTACTCGGGCCATTGTCGTCTGCCACATATGGTGGTAGACGATCATTCAGTAACTGATTAAGGAATTCATCATCGTCTGAGCCCTCTATCTCTGTCAAAGACTTCCTAGCTTCTTTGTCTCTGGAAGGACTTTTGTCACTCGTACGAGTAGCTTTCCTCCCTTTGCCTTCACACTCTTGGGCTATCGCTGGAAAAAGGCTAAACTCCATCTATTGTCTCTCTCGTCCAAACTCTCTGTGCACTATCCCATCTAGCCTCTGCTAGTGTCTTTTCTGCTTTCCTCATTCTCCTCTCAAATTTCTGTTGCTGTTGTTGTATTGCCATTAGTTCCCAAATTGCTAACGCCTCAAACTGTGCTGGTCTCAGAGGTGGCTTAAGATCATTTAGCACCCTCCTCAAATTTCCTAAAACCCTCAAATTGAACATTCCATTCTCAGGAAACGCTAAGCACCCATCTTTCTCCATGACTTTGCACCATTGCTTTAGCCAAAGACATGGCGCGACACCCTTATCCTCCATTACAATATAAGCCGGTGTACCCTCTGGCGGTGTAACCTCCCCTACACTCGCGGTAATATATCCGTCTCCCCTCAAAGCGCTCTTTAAAGCCTTAAAAAATGTCATCTTTACGTCTTTTATTTTGTTCACAATCAAATCAGGAAGTGACTTTAATTCCCAGAATTCTTCTTCGCCTACCTTCTCAACCAATTGCCTCGGCTGCCAATCCGTGCGCGACCCTTCTCACCAACCATAAGATAAAGTAGGGTGTAAATTGAGGAAATGTGGCGCTCAGGGTACCAATTTACCCAACGTAGATATTGGGGAACCTCTTGAGGGAACACACCCTACCCTCTGAGGAAAAAAACAACCTCAAACCAAAGAAATTGACACAACGAGGGTCCCCTAATTGTTACCTAGAAAATACTTTTAAGTAAAAAATTATCATAAAAAATTAGTTAATAAAGTACATAAGTCCATGTTGCACACAATGTTCCTCGATCCAGGAGTCAACCACTTATTGATAGATGAGTTCCAAGTTTATTCCAAATCTGATTAACATTTGACAGTCTGAAGTCCACAAGATGTTATCCTTCCAGTCTCTGATTGAAATTCACAAGTGAACAGTCCACAAGATAAATTAATCCAGCCAACACGTGTTTCGTCTTGGGAAGTTATTTAACTCCCTTACGACTTCTTCAGGGCTAGAAATCATAGAATATAATACAACAACATAAGTTAGAGAACCAAAATGCTCAATCGTCAAAACTAGAGTAAATATATATAACACCCAAGGGAAGTGCAAATTTAAAAATTAGTCACCAGAAATGAGTAAGCGAACCAGTGCAAAATACACCCACAACCTAAAAGGTTATTAAAAAATACTTGGACAATAAATGATGAATCATCCATAAATTACAGAAAACCTGCAACCATGCTATGTGACCATACAAAACCATCCTAATTGAAAATTTAAGCCAAAGAAAGAGGAAACAAATATCCAAGCCACCCAAAAAATACACCTCAGTGTCATCATTCAAGAATTATATTCACAGAAAATACCTTGCTGAATAATCAATATTCAAGAAATACTCAATGAAATAGGTTACTTCAATCCAAATACACTTGCAACACTTGTGATGTGACAACGTAACATCCAATCCACTGTCAAGATAGAAAAATTAATTCAAAATAGTTCGAAGTAAAAACGTTGTGGCTAAATCTCTGTAGAGATGATATAACTCAATGTATTAATGTATCAAAGCAAAAAAGACAACTAGACCCTACAAACGGAGATTAATCCAAATCTATTGACAATTGTAAAAAGAATATATTTATTAATTTTAATTCACATAATATCCCAATTATATCGCCTAGCAGATTAGCCAATTATCGTAACTAGAACCCAAGTTCAAAAGAAAAAACCTTCTCACCAACCAACCTATCCCAGCGCAACTCCAATGATGTCACACTCACACGCGCTGCGGCTGACAAGGTCTTGTGGCTTGTCTTCCCACTCTTGATCAACACAAACTAATGCAATATATTGCGAGCACCAACCAAAATAAAACTCAAATTTGCCGGTTTACTATAGGAAAGGGTAACACAATCGCTTCAGAACTTTACAGAGATTTCGCTTAGCCTCGGCCACTACTCTCTCCTTCTCAGAGCACGCACTCGCAAGCAAAATTTGACCCGCAAATTCTACTCTTGACTTGTCAATGGATTGTTGTTCTAGTGCACTTTAGAACTCACCAAATCTCCATCGAAGTTTTCACTCACTCACCTTGACTCAAACTTGACTCGTCAATTTCACTATTGACCTATTAAACCGCACAAATTACAACATAAGCCAAGTGTCTCATACACTTTTCAGTATACTCCGGAGTCTTAGACCACGCAGGGTTCGTACATCACCAACAAACACATGGACAATTTTTGAGCACAAAGCGCCACACTCACATGAAGTTCGCCGACTTCCCTACTCTCATACTGCGGAGTATGCCCACTCCTACTAAAACATCATCATCTGGCCTCAAATCCTGACAAACATCACAATTCACCTGCGATATGCATAAGCTGTGCAAGCGCAAAACCTACTTCATTCACACTATCACTAGAACGCTGAGAACGTACTCAAACTTCCTTCAGTAAGCTCCGAGATTCGGGGAAAGTAATTTGGGATTTAGGGACACATCATCTCTCCAATTTGCATCATTGAAAAAAGGAAAACCCACAAAACCCAATTTATTCGGTACACCTTGCCTACCATCAAACCGCTTCACCGAAACTGTTGATCTTTCATACCGGGGCCCCAAAGGCCAAACCAACCAACCGCACTGCTACAAAACCTGTTAATTATCACACCATCAATTCTATCGAACTGTGACCCTTCGTACTGGGGTCCCAAAGGGCCAAACCATCACCTCTGCTACCAAAACTGATAGCGCCTCAGAGCCTTAATAAGTAAACTTACAAAGAGACGCGTTTAGGTCGTCAAACCTTTGGACCGCGTTTGGAGACTTCCCAGTACAAAGTATTTCTTGTATCATCAAACAACAAATCACTAATCAATAAACAGTCAATAAGAATCAATAATTGAACACACCATGACCTTTCAGTCATGAATAACCACACCAGTTAAATTAACTGCTAGGATATTTATTTCCCTATCAATAACAAACTAATATCATGTCGGTCGCATCTCAATAGCAATAACACATCAGAAAGCACTATCAATAAGCAATCAGAGCGCAACTTAATCAAAGCATGAATTATGCTTATTCAGAATTTAAGCACATCATTAATATGAATCAACTTAGCAGAGTCTCATTAGTACATGAATCAACAAAACAAGAACTGAGTTATTTGTCTACTTGCATCAGATATTAGTGAACACCTTAACTAACCTCAAATTAGCATTAGCATGTTGGGCTTCATGCAAAACGTTTTGTGAACATGCATTTAGAAAACATCTAAACTAAGGCCTCTATCAAAATAGCAGTTGGTACCTAGAAAGAAAAGGCAAACAGACAATTACAATTTGAATTGGATAGTTACCAATCCAACAGACCAGCAAGCAGCGTCAGTCTTCGTCCTCAGGACATCAGTTTATCAGCATCAGGCAAAGTACGACTGGGCAAAGTCTTGAGATAGCATAGCTAAGGGACATTACTTCCCTCAGATGGAGGAGAAGATAATCTCAAGCAAAGGATGGGTAGAGGATGGTTTTCAAGGCATCAGGATAACTAAACGTAGTAACTGAGAAGTGCCCGAAAGAAAGTGTAGATTGGCAATGCAATGCTGAATGCAGAATGTTGAATGCTGAATGCTGAATGCTGATATCTCCTTGGGACATGCGGTTAAGTCAAAACAGTCTAACTATTCCCTAATTCCTCATTGGGTAAAGTTTGGTGCATCGTTATCTCTGTCCAATAATTTTTGCAAACACCTTACTAGAATTTTCCACAGTTCCCATGTCACGGATTGGTCCATGTTATTGATGCCTTCAACGGTTGGAATGTCAGGTAGAAAATGTTACACTTCACGCTCCAGTCAGTGTCTTCATTGTCTTCTCCCAGTACGGTTAACCTTGCACCTGTTACGAATTTACACTGTTGCATCTAGCAAGAACATCGCCTTGAGCAAGCCAATTCTCATGAGAAAGAATTTACTACGGCTACACACACATATAGCTCCTGAAAAAGTACAGCTTCGTGTCCTTCAGGAAAACAGCACACTACATGTTAGAAAATGCAATTCAATATGAAGCCAGGCAGCTAGGCCCAAGCCCTTACTAAGTTAAAGCCCTTTTGTTTAATGAAGCAAACTCTTAGCACACAACCCTAATTGTGTGATATTAATACAAATTCAAAACATTATTGCATATTAATTCAGAATTTATAAGCCATTTCATTAGTCTTCGTATACATTGGTAGCCACTCCCCGTGGGCACATTTCAAACATGTGCATTATTTTCTATGTTAAAACAATTTCTATGCGGCTTTATCACACATTATATTTCAAGCTTTTCGTATTAATATTGCTTTTAAAGGACACACCATGAGGGACAACTGTCCCGTTACTATCATGGGATGTGATAATCCCAGTGGGTAGCAACAGAGATAGATGAGATGTGATGCGAATCAGACGGGCACATGACAGTGCCATCGCCACAGGGACCAAGGTTGAGCCATCTAAAGCAGTGTCCCCAAAACAATCTCCACTGAGTATCTCCTCACCTGAGAGAGTACCCTCTGAATCATGGAGAATGGGGGGAAAGCATACAAGAGCCCCATCTCCCACCACTGGAGAAAGGCAATCCAACTCCACTGGTAGGGGATCCGGTCTCGAACTGAAAAAGTAGGGCAGCTGAGCATTCAGGTGTGAAGCAAAAAGATCAATGGAACATGGACCCCACAATTGATTTAGGTTGGAAAACTTCAGTGGGTCCAGTTTCCAATTGCTGCCATGTCTCAGGAAACGAGAGCTCCAGACTGCCACCAGGTTGGACAATCCTGGAATGTACTCGGCCATCACTAAAATCTGATGTTGGAGACAAATCTCCCAAAACTCCTTGGCTATTGCCACTAAAACCTGAGACCTGGTGCCCCCTAGGCGATTTATATAAAGCACCACCGAAATGTTGTCCATGAGAAGCAGGATGCAACAACTCGCTTTGCAAGGGGAGAGGGAACGAATCGCAAACACCCCCACCAGAAGCTCTAGGTAATTGATATGGAGCGTCTTCTCCTGACAGGCCCTTCACCCCCCATTTCCAGCGAGCTGCAGCGGGCTCCCAGCTGTAAAGGCTAACACCCGACTCTATCACTACTTCCGGATTGGATGCGAAAATTGCTCTGCCATTCCAGTCATCCATATGATCTAACAACCAGGTTATCTCTGCTCTGGCCTCGTCGGACAATAGAATCTGTTCCCGAATACGATAGACCTTTGCGAAGATGCAAGATCTTTAGGCACTGCAGAGCCTGATAATGAAGGGCCCCAAAAATATTGCCTGAATGGAGGAGGCTAGAAGGCCGACCAGGCGAGCCAGAGTCTTCAATGATATAGTCGTAAATATAAGGGCTCTCCTCAACTCCTTCTTGATAGAGGTCCGCTTCGAAAGGGGCAAAAGCAATTGTGCTGTGATAGAATCTACCTGGAAACCTATAATTTGATAAGGAAACCCAGATCCTTAAGAAGCTGCATCGTCCATGACAGATGTGTTAGTACGGTCTCCTGTGACTGAGCCATGATCAGAATATCGTCCAGGTACATGATAAGGCCTCTTTGCCTGAGGAACTGAACCAAGGGGCTGATGATAGACCGAATGGGACGCTGGAGAACTCATACCACTGATTTGACCAGGAGAACTTAAGAAACCTTCAATGCAGCCCATAAACCGGAATGGTCAGGTAAGCGTCCTTGAGATCTAGCCACAAAGGATAATATTTCTCTTGTAAAAGATCTCTCAGCAGATGGATATCTTCCATCTTGAAATGACGATAAACTATCCAAGAACTGAATTCTATGAGACTGAGAAGTAGGCGAGACCATCGGCCCTTCTTTTGTACCAGGAAGATTGAATTGACAAAACCTTAAGGATGAGGACTAGTTTTGACTATGGCCTGCTTGCGAAGCAGCGCAGAAACTTCTATGTCTATGAAATTGCTCTCTTCTTGGGAACAATGAAGAGCTTGAGGAGGCCTGGATTGTCAGGGGGAGGTGTAAAATTCCAGCCTGAACCCCTGAACAGTTTGACAGATCCATGGATCTTGAGAAATATTCCCCCAAACTTGTACATACCCTCACATTCTGCCCCCCCGAATTACTTCTGAAAACGGAATGAGTCTCACCTGCTGTAGTGGCATATGATGCGGGGAAGCCACCTCGCTTACTGCCCCGGAAGTCACGGCCACAACCGATTCTACATCTGTAGAGGTAGAATCCAGATGCAGCATAGGAACTTCCTCGTCCTCTTTGAGAGTAGCCTCCTGAGGCCTGATAATATCCAGGGCCTGGTGCCCGACCCCTGAAGCGTCTGGCCCTGACAAAAAGGCCCCCACTAAACATTTTCTTCATCAATGTTTGGGCCTTGTCTAAGGCAGAAAAGGTGGCAACGTACTTTTCTAAGTCTTCCACAAATGTATTCCCAAATAACATGCCATTTTCCATGGATCCGGCCTCGTTGGGAGCCACCTTCGCCAACTTCGGGTCAATCCTCATGAGGAAAGAGCGTCTCTGTTCTGTAGACATCGCACAGTTGGCATTGCCCAGCAGGCTAATGGCTCTCTGAGCCCACTCCAGGATTGTATCCAGCTATAAGGACGCATTTGATTCCTTAACCTGTACCAGGAGCTCCAGGATTTTTGTGATGGGACGGAAAAGGTCAAGCAACTTGTCCTCACATCCTTTCCATGCTTGGTCTAGACCTTTTTTGGGATCTTTTGTGAACTTTTTAATAAAGAGCGCTAAGTTTGGATCCAACTCAGGCATATCTGCCACCTTACCCAGTAGTGAGGGGCTTGAGCATTCGGAACGCAAGGTACTGCGAACTCTGACACTTTATCTGACTGGCACGTCCAACTGGCAAACCACTGTCGACATTCCAAATAACTGTCAGAATGGGTAATGCAGATCAGAACTCTGATAAACTGGGCAGGCCATGAGCTCCTCTACCATTACTATATGCTCTGGATATAATACTTACACTACAGACAAAAAAAAGAAATTACAATCAGTTCTGGCAAATACAATAGATCACGCTTTAAAGTGTTGGATTACTCCTGTGCGACAAGCACACACTTACATACATAAAGTATGGCAATCTTATGGAGCACTGACTTTATTTACATACACCATGTCATATTATAGTTAAGAAACAAAATGTATAAAAGCATACAAATACACTTCAGAAACCTAAACTTACAAGAACATTATAGTTAAGAAATACATTTTAAAAAATGGTAGAACTTCACTGAAAGAAACAAGGGTTACATGGACGTTATAGTTAGGAAATAGATTTTAAAAAACCTTAGACATTAACTGACACAGCCACTCACACATCCAAAAACCACTCAGACTCCCATTCTTACAACTAAACAGACAAGAACACATCCACTGATAGACCTATACAGCTATGTAGAAGCCCAGTTACACATCCATACAGCCACTCAAATACCCAGTCACACAGCCACTCGGGCACCCACACACACACACACACACACACACTGATACAGACAGTCACATGGATAACATATTTTAGAAATGTTATCACTTATTAGTAATAAAGAACAGATTGAAACTTAACTTATGCAATAGATTATTACAAATAAGTGTCAGACACTTTTAGAAAATACTTACAATCACTGGATGATGTCAACAGTGATGTCAGTCAGTCAGTCAAATCAGTCTTATTCAATTACTTAAAACCATACATGCAAAGACAGTATACGATATGTAACAATAATATACTTTAAATAAATAAACAGAACAAGACAGTTACAATGTAAAAACAAATTTCCAATAAAAACAGAAATATACTCTACCCTGCAACCACATCACAGTTATGAAACAACCACCCCCCCCCATAAAAGCACTAAAAGCACTGTGGCAAGAAGTCTTTAAAACGTGGCCCTTTCCATCACCGACACTAAAAAACTACCAATGTACCACATTTCCTGAACACTGCCAAGCAACTGTAGGTACATCAGTGCTGGTCTTTCCTGAACAAATCCCTTCCCCTTCAATAAAGGAACAGTAAACTGATGGCGTGGAGTGTCTGCACAACAACACAAAATGAAGAGTTTCTTGAAGTGAACTGTTGTCGCATGAGCCCACGTCTGCCAAGTTATAAATCCCCTGGGGTCTGACTATCAGCCAGTACAAGAGGTTATGCCTAAACCTGGTCCAGAGGAATCTATGGTAAGGTTTCCTGATCACAACTAAATAAGGCTCAATTGTAAAACCAGTTTTAAGCAGAATGTAAGATCGCACAGAGAGTTTAACTAACTCCCTGGCTTCACGCTCCATATTTGCCTCTAGCGTGAAGAACCTTCGCACCCAGTTCAGATCCTTTTTCATGAGGTCAGCTGGACAGTCGAACGTATCTGGACATCCCAGTTTCTGAGAAAGGCTTTTTATATGTTTAAATCAGCTAATGCTGCTCACCTTCGCCAGGGACAAACAATCCTTGACAATTTTCAGATTTATTTAAAGGGTAGGATTTAGCCAGATCCTGATCCAGAAAGCCAAAGGAGATATAGCTACCTGATCAGAAAGATACCCCATCCCTAATTTCTCAAGCACTACGGAAGCGGCCACTGAATGGGGTACTGACAACAGCTAGTGCAAAAATGTATTTTCAACAGTTTGTGATGCCCTGCAGTCCTTGTATCCTCAGATCTCAAAGCCATAACATGCAATTGGAATGCATTTACTGTAGCTGTATAAATTTTAACAGGGCCTGCATTGGTCTTGCCTCCAGCTTTTTGGCAAAATCGAAAACTGTCTCTACAGCTCTGGTGAGTGCAAGTTTTTCCGCTTTCTGCACAGGAACCCATGACCTATTCTCGTCAAACAAGGCGCCCAGGTACAAAAAGGCTTGGGATTCTCACAATCTCATTCGTACCCCCAAATAGTTTTTTCTGTAATCTTGGCCTGAACCCAGGACCACTATGTGGTACTTAGTAAAATTAGTGTTCAGATCCAGGGTTTCCAAGAACTCTATAAACCCCTTGAGTAAGTAAGCGTTGCACCCAACAGCAGTCCTGGCCAGCAGGACGGCGTCGTCATCTGCATACAAGAGCACAGGGTTGAACAGGGTGTCAACCTGGGAGACATCCCTACACATAGTGCTCAAAGCAAGGCCCAAATTATTAATATAAAGCGTAAATAAAAAGGGGGCCAAGATGCAACCTTGCCTCAATTCCCGCTGAACACTAAATGCTGACAAAAGATTCCCATTGTGATTATATCTTACCGCCACACTCAAATCCAGGTGTAAATCATGGAGAAAATTAACGAGGCAATGTTCCAACCCAATAGTATTCATAAGCTACCACAATTTCGACCTATTCACTCTATTGAACGCCACTGTTAGGTCCATAAAGGCAAGGTGAAGTGTCCCACCCTTCACTACTGTATATTTTTCTATTAGAAGGTGAAGATTGTGGCATTGGTCAATGGTGCCTCTCCCTTCCCTAAATCCATATTGTAGGTTCGAAAATATATTATGTTGCTCAGCCCAGTCAGTCTCACTAAAGCTACTCTCCTGAGCAAATTCACCGTTGAGTCAATAAGGGAGATAGGCCTGTAGCACACTGGATCATCCTTAGACCCCTTCTAGGACACCGGCAGATAATAGACTGAGACCAGGATAAGAGGAACACGGTTTTACAGACTGTATTAAAAACATGAGTTAAATTGTTTGCCCATAGACGGGGGTTAGATCTGAAAAAGTCTGCTGGGACCCCGTCTAGACCAGGAGCCTTGTCCTTAGACAAGGATAAAATGACCAGATGAACTTCCTACTCCAGAAAGAGTAAATCTGCATAGCCTTCCCTCTTTGTCTCAAGTTGGCTAATTTGAACTGCTACTGAGGAATCTTACATACCCATGAAGTGGGTGACCCAGGTCTCCGCAGGGATAATACAGTCAGTGGTGGAGTTGGATATCCCAGAAAATAAGGTCGATTTAGTACCTCCCAGAAGAGGGCGCTGTTTTTTAAAACATCCACCTCCAAAAGCTCGGACCAGATGCTTTCGTTAATTTCCTTTTTACATGCTTCCAAGATGAGCTTCTATCTTTTCCTTCTCTGGGCAACAACATTTCTATAATGGGGCCCTTGCTTCAGGGCTTCTAGCAGTAATCTGTGTGCTGCAGAACATTCCCGATGAAACCATCTTTCCTCCCTCTTCAAAGATCTTCTGAGTGACCTTGTAAAACTAGCTGCAACATGCCGACAAATAATCAGAACAGAACTCATAAGGGCTTCAACCCGTAAGTCTTTATCCAGACAAACAGATAACTCGACACTACATGTGGAGAAAAGGCTCTTTATTAACTGCTCTGAGACAATCTTAGCCCACTTCAGCCTGCAGGCTTCGTCTTGCAGAACAACATCAGAAATTGAAGGCCCTAAAGGTAGGTTCTCCTTTTTTCCCCCTACCCCGCTAAGAGATAAAAATAGAGGGTTGTGGTAACTATGGTGACTCCATTTGACATCAAATGAAAGAACAAGCCCGGATAAAGATATAGTAGATTATAGCATTAGCCCCTCTCCCTGACAAAGTTGGGATACGCCCTAGGGACTCCCCCCACACACACAACTTGTAAATTAAATTCTTCAGCAACTTCTCCTAGCAGCATCCCCTGCGTTGAGGGTTCAAAATGCCCTCCTCCAGCACTAGCCATGTCCAGGTCATCATACACCTTAACCCTCTATCACAGAAGTGCAGATTAAAATCACCAGCAAGTAAAATCCAATATGGGGAATTCCACCTTTACCTAAAAGAATCTAAGAATAGGTTAAGACATTCTAGGTGCTCCAGTGGGGGCAACCTTCTCAAAAGTAATTATACATTTTTTTAAATGTATATCAGGACATTACCAGAAACCAACAGCACCACCAGGAGGTTGCCTGACCCAGATGCTAACTTTTGTGCAGTACAGGGAAGCTTTAGGGAGATTAACAGTGGGAGACCCCCTTTAGCTCTACTGACTGCAGAGGGCCTCAGCAAAGGAGGTGAACCAATCCAGATGAAATGTTGTATTCACATCCCATGTTCTTGTAATCCAATAAAGTGCTGGCCCTGCAGCATGTTGATGCTTCTATGATCCTCCTTCCGACCATGTCATGAGTAATGTAATATGTGAGGCCATAAACAGTGCATTGGGGAGGATGTAAGTCATAGTTAGGTGATGTAACTATAACTGATGAATTTCCATAGCTTTGTGCGTCTAAAATCTGAGTCTAACTATAAGGTCCCTGCAACCTTTGTTTTTTTCAGTATATTTATATATGGAGAACTCTAATACTGGTGAGCTAATGCTTTCTGTAGGCTAGACCAAACAAGCATTTTCAATGCAATGGGTCTCATGCTTGCTCGAGTTAGATCTATTGGCGTTGTAAATTCCTAACTGGACGTTTCTTGCCACATAAATTGAAAATGAAAAGTAAAACAGTCGACATAAGTGAGCAGATTCAAAGAGCCACAACCGCTATAAGCATGAGCGCGAAGGAGAAACACAAACGGAAAAATAAGTTTGTTCGCAAACAAACGTATTGGCAAACGTGCAATTTTATTACAAGACTGGAGGCTCCGATTATGCGTTTCTTTTCTTGCTTTATTAAACAGCAGCAAGTGAAGAAAAAAACTACAAATCCCAGAAGCGAAGAAGCGAGCCAATGGGAAACAAAGTGTAGTTCAGACATAACAGCCAATCAGGACACATGTATGCTATTATTACGTAACTTGACTGCAAACAGCCCTCTTTTCTTGCTGCTCGCAGCCAAGTTAAGTACCTTTATTTCGTACCACTGTTAATTCTTACTTACATTGTGTTTATTGTCTGTATTTGAATATATTTCTATCGCACTACTGCGCTGTTTGCTTAGCGCTATATTGTTATTGTGCTCAATTGACAGCCGGCAAGTTGCTGCACGCTCATTTCATTTTGTCCTCTTCGCGCGCGCTTTGTTTACCGAATGGCTTCAACTGTTCCTCAAGCTGCGGGCACCATTTTAGCCCGCACTTTGGGAACGTTGGTTTTTCATTCCGTCATGCTCATTTTCACTTTCCATTTCACTCACCCAGTAATCTCCGGTTGCTGGATTTTCACTGTCCTTCTTTCCGCCTTCGTTTACGTTCCAGTTTTGACCCCGCCCAGAGGCAGAGCTTTGGGTTTTCTTCAACATTAACCCTGTGTTTGCCAGTTTTTCCTCTCTGGTGCATTTGCTTATACTTTATTGGTGGTAACATGGAATCTGGCAGCTCTACTTCATTTCAGGTGGATCCTGAGGAAGTATCTGCAATAAAACAAGACATTGATGTCTTCATACAGAATTCTGTTCAGCAGGCAGTTAATAGTTCTATACAAAAATTGTCAACAAAATGTGGAATCCTCAGTTTTAAAGATGTTTAACAAGACAATTTTGGCCCAGTCTGCTGGGGAATTCAGACAGCGCCTTTCTCCTATGTCTCAATCAAAAAATTCTCCGAAATTGGCGCTAAAGGTTTGTGAGGCTCCCTCTCACTTATGGCAGAGGCCGCGGTTCCTCACAAGGCTCCATTTAAGGAGAATAAAAATAAAGACAATTTAAAATCGTCTCAAAAAAGTAAATTTAAGACCAAACACCTTATGTTTCCTATGATTATTACTTCAATTCCGGACACTGATGATGATATGCCTGATGTGGATTCAGATGTTTATGCTTCTGACCAGGACGACTTAACTTCTTCTCCTATCCCCCAAAAAAACTAAACTATCATCATTTGAGTCTTCCAATCCCAAGCCACTATTGGATTGCGAGGGTCTACCAACGTTTGATCCGTCCTTGATACTTCACCCTAATTCAACTGAGTGGTTTCCTTCCTCTCATGTTGGTGATTATGTGTCTGCCAAACTAAATTGTCCTTTGCATAAACAAACACGAGCCAAGCTCAAATCTGAATGTCCACGTCCTTCTCTTTCTCACAAAGCTACCATTACTCCTTCTATCGACCAACCCATTTTCACATTTTTCACGAAATTTGGCAAAGATCCTCGAAAAGGGGTTGACAAAGCTTAGTCCTCTTACCAGGACAAACTTTTAGATGCCATTGGTCCTCTTACTCGAATTTTCGATATGGCCGAGACGGCCAGAATAGATGGTTCTTTTATTGACCCAGAATAACTTTTGTTATGGGTTCAAAGGACTGAGTCTCTCCTTGGAAATGCTAACGCCGCTCTTTCACATGAAAGGCGTAAAGGTTTGCTTCTCAAACTGGACCCAAAACTAATTAATCTAGCGACGATTCAACCCCAAATCAAAACAAAAGGTTTACTTTTTGGTGACACCTTTATCAAAGAACTAGGCAAAAATGTAGCCACATTTACTTCATTAGATAAGGCTCAACAGTCTTTAAAAAAAATGTTTAACCAACGGGTTTTTGCCAGGGCTGGCAGAAGCAGGAACCGATTTGCCGGCCGTGGATACTACGATCAAGGTTCCCGTGGCGCCTACAACTCATCCTATCAAGAATTCAGGCCACAAATTTATCCACAAAGAGCCAGAGGCTTCCGTTCCAGAGGCTACAGGAATTCCAAGCCTCCCAATCAATCAGGTAAACCTACCCTTTGGTCATATTCCCGTAGGAGGATGTCTTTTTCATTGACTCCAAAAATGGTTATCCATCACCTCCGATCCTTGGGTACTAAACACGATTCAAGGTTACATGATCGAATTTTATTCAACTCCTGTTCAGGTAGTTTTTCCTCCTCCGCCATGTTTTCTACAGAAATATCCGACCTTATCTCTTCAGAAATTCATTCTCTCCTCCAAAAACAGGCTATAGCAATTACCCATTCAGATTCATCCGGTTTCTCCAGCTCTATCTTCTTGGTTCAAAAGAACAAGAGGATGCGACCGGTTATCAACCTCAAGTTCTTCAATCAGTTTGTAGTTTACCGTCATTTCAAAATGGAAACGATCCTCCACCTCAGGGACTCTCTTCTCCAGCACGAATGGATGGTTTGGTTGGATTTACAGGACGCATACCTTGTTGTCCCAATTCATCCAGAACACAGGGAGTTCCTCCAATTCAAGTGGCTTGACAAATTCTTCCACTTTACATCTCTACCTTTCAGTCTCTCATCAGCTCCATGGTGTTTCACCAAGCTCATGAAACCGGTGGTAGCGTTCCTCAGAGCTCAGGGTGTAAGACTTCTCATTTATCTGGACGATATTCTCATTATGAGCCAATCACCACAGTCTCTCATAGCCCACCTGAACCTAACTTGTTCTCTACTCTCAGATCTGGGTTTCATCATCAACAAAGAAAAATATTTTCTTCTTCCTACCCAAATTATAGAATTCTTAGGTTTCCAGATAAATTCAGTCTCTGCCACTCTGCATTCTCCTTCTTCCCTCAGCAAAGATAAAATCTATAAAGTCAGAGATCCTTCAGATTTTACGCACCTCTTCGATTTCTCTAAGATCTCTTGGCTGCGTAGTCGTTCTTCTTTCCTCTTCCATACAGGCGATATTTCCAGGTCCTTTACATTACCGGGCTCTCCAGAGGTTCAACATTTAAGAAAAGGTCTTTCGTACTCAGACATTATTCCCCTCGACCTTGATTCTCGAACAGAGCTCCAATGGTGGATAGACCATTTAGATGCCTAGAACGGAAGAACTATCTTTGCATCAGCCCCAGATCTTGTATTAGAGTCAGATGCAAGCCAAACAGGCTAGGGGGCCCGATGTGGACCAATCTCGACTGGAGGTACATGGTTTTAGAGGAGTCCAGATTGCATATCAATTTTTTAGAGATGCTTGCCGGTTCCTTTCAATCAGAAGCCTTGCAAAGAACAAAGTTTGTTGTGCTATCCTTCTCAGAATGGACAATATTTCGGCGGTCCCTTACATAAATCATCTCGGAGGCACAAAATCCAAACCGTTATCAGAACTAGAAAAGGGTTTTGGGAATTTTGCCTTTCAAACCAAATTTCGGTTCATGTAGAGTATCTTCCAGGAGCTCTCAAATCTATTGCCAATTGTCATTCTCGTCATCTCTGTGATTCAAGCGAATGGAAACTTCACCCATCGATCTTTCAATCAGTGCAGGACAAATGGGGCCCTTTGACGATCGGCTTGTTCACGTCTTGCCTCAATTCTCAGCTTCCTCAATTTTACAGCTGGCGTCCAGATCCCTTGGCCTTGGCGCCTGATGCATTTCTACAGGATTGGTCCAAGTCCCTCAATTATGCCTTTCCCCCTTTCTCATGATCAGCAGGGTTATTAGCCCAAGTGAGACGACAGCAGGCCCTTTAGTTCTCATAGCTCCATTCTGGCAATCCCAGATTTGGTTCCCAACTCTCTTGGAACGTTCAATAGATTTTCCTTTCCTCATTCCTTCATTTCCAGACCTCCTCTTGGATCCTTTACATCGTCCTCACAACCTTGTTTTGGACAATTTTCTCTCTTTCGGCATGGAAGATCTGGGGAATTCCCAGCCTTTCCCTGTCATTTCGTCGGAAGCTTCGGAATATATCAGACAATCCTGGGCCCCTGGGACCAGAAGAGCTTACAAGTCAGCTTGGTCTTTATTGCACAGCTGGTGTCTGGGAGAACATGTTGATTCCCTTTCAGCAGATGTGACCTTCATCATGAATTTTCTAGCCGCTGAGGCTAGTAAAGGCAAAGCTTTCTGTACCATTAATTTGTACAGATCAGCCATCTCTTCCAATCATGTGTTTGTAAACGGAAAACCAGTTGGGTAACACCCACTTATTTGCCGGCTTTTAAAGGGAGTAAAATTTTCTGATCCTCCATTACCTAAATACAGAATTTTATGGGACGTTAATGTGGTTTTAGATGTTATCTTGTCATGGCCCAATAAATTTTCTCTTACTTTGAAAATGTTATCCGCCAAACTGACTATGTTGTTGTGCCTTATTTCCATTAAACGTCTATCTGATGTTAAAGCTTTAGATATTTCCTCTAGACAGTTTACTCCTTCTGGTGTGCTATTTACTGTGTCTCGTCGAACAAAAACAAATATAAAATCAGTTTTTTATCCATATTTTCCTGATCGTCCCAAGTTATGTGTTGCACAATGTTTGAACGTTTACGAACAAATGACTGCACATCTAGGAACGTCCTCAGTTCCCCAACTACTTATTTCTTTTAGGAAACCTTATAAACCCGTATCTTCAGCCACTCTAGCCCGTTGGGTTAGATGAATAATGTCACTAGCGGGGATTGATACCTCCAGGTTTGGTGCGCACTCTTCCAGAGGAGCTATGGCATCTAAAGCCTTTTGTGCGGGTTCCCGTCTTGAGGACATTCGTAGATCCGCAGATTGGTCTAATGATAATGTATTTAGAGTTTTTTATTGTAAACCTGTTAATACTGTCTCTATGAATGTAATTAATTTGCTTTGAACAAGCATAATAGGAGCCTCCGGTCTTGTCATAAAATGTAGATTTTCCTAGTTTTAATGTCGGAAAGTCTTAATTTTATTAAAGACACAGAGGCGAGTATTATCCCACCACTTCTTGTAACTACTATTTGTTTTTTCTCCCATCCCTTCAGTGTCATCATCCTCAGCTCATCCTTCCTCGTAGAGCATCATTTTGTGATTTGGATAAAGGACCATCGTCCCTTCATTTACCTTCTTCACCAGTTGGATTAGCAACCCGTCCGTGTGTTCCTGTTCATCGTCAGTTTCCTGGATTCATGAACTTCTGTTCGGACTTGTTATCCTTTATTATGGCAGTCCTTAATTTGGTTTCTATTTTTCCTTTATTTCATTCTAGTTTACTCTTAGCGCAAGAAAAGAGGGCTGTTCGCAGTCAAGTTACGTAATAATAGCATACATGTGTCCTGATTGGCTGTTATGTCTGAACTACACTTTGTTTCCCATTGGCTCGTTTCTTCTTTGCTTCTGGGATTTGCAGTTATTTTCTTCATTTGCTGCTGTTTAATAAAGCAAGAAAAGAAACACATAATACTCGCCTCCGTGCCTTTAATAAAATTAAGACTTTCCGTCAAACTAGGAAAATCTACATTATCCATGTAACAGGGTCGGTGTCCAAGGCAGTGACAAAACTTCCCCAAGGAGGGACAAACGCAAAGCATTTACAAAGATAAAAGATTTTTGAAAGGCAAGTCCACAAACGAGTGAAAGTGATAGGTGTGCGTGGTTAAAAGCCCACAAGACTTACAACAGGTCAAAGCACTTGCGCGTTCCACCTAAAAAACACAGAAAATAGTTGTGTGTGGCGGCACAGAGTTTTCTAGCCTTACAGGGGGTCCCTGTCTCAAAACATGATTACCTGATTTCATAGATAGGTGATCACGAGACTCCTGATTTTTAAAATCCTCGAAATTACTTCACTTTCACTTTTCCTGTTTATAACCACTTACACTCAAACGCAAGATAATGGATAAATGATTTATTATGTTTTCCCCTAAATAACTATGAGGCGTTCCTAAATGTGGATAACAGACATTATATAGTTTATTGAGTAGAATGTTATTAGATATACCGCTGTACAGATCTCTGGTACATCCGATATTCGCGCTTTAAAAATGTATATATAGCTGCAAAAAGTTTCCATCCAAGTATTTTTTAAATGTAACACCCCTCTCTCTGTAACATATGCTTAGGGCAGAGATTCAAACGTATGTTGTTACGACTTTGGTTACACAGGAACAATATGTCAACAAAATTAGATAGACCATGTTCTCTCAGTGAAACGTTCATATTCGGGGATGCATGCGGCGTGATTCATTGGCAACGTAGACAAGTGCCGACCTCGGACCTATACGCCTGCACATCCTGTCTGAATCAGTGCTACGCAGAGCTAATCAGAACCTACGGACCAACCCTACTCCTACTTCCGGTGGGATAGCTTTGAACATCGGAAGATACAGGTTCCAACCTACGGACCAACCCTACTCCTACTTCCGGTGGGATAGCTTTGAACATCGGAAGATACAGGTTCCAGCAGGCACATCCATACACACGTGTAAGTAGAAATCTCCACGTGCTACTCAGTGCATGTGTCACTGGGGCAGAAGAGATACAGTACATTAGTAATTGTTTAGACGAAGGACTAGCATGTTTGAATGAACGATTAACTTGGGCAAAATTAGCAGCCATGTTGAAATGCTTGCGTTAATCGTTCAATGGTACATAAAATACGTGTATGATAAAACATTACTCCAAACGTTTGGTGGTGTTTGCTAGTGAGCTTCCTTCTTCAGTCGAAAAGTGAACTAACATTTTTAATGAGTTTCTCCTCCTTTCTTCAAGATTAAAAAAAAAGTTCAGCTGGATACGTACTAGAAGGCATTGCTAGTACATTTGTTTTTTTAGCGAACAAACACTACCCTTATTTCTACGATGTACATTTAGTCCACTGTCGACAACAAATCACAATTTTTGTACAGGTTTGCCTGATCGCTTCACGGCCCGTTCGTAGAGGCCTGCGGCGCCATTCTTTCACTCTTTACGCTCACAAGCTGCCCACGCCCTGACGTCACGGACGAGGAATGTGTTTCCTGCGGCAGGGGTAAGCACAGGGAGCGGCTGCTGTGGGGGAGTGTCAACGCCCTCCAGCCTAGCAGTGCTGCGCAGGACGTCCCTGGAAACTGCGGGATTACTTCGTACCTCGGCCGGACCGAGGTCCCGCAGACCGACAGAGAACACCCGTTGCCCCGCCCTGGAGGTGCCGCTGCAAGCCAAGGTGAGAGAGGGATCCATTGGGAAAATGGTTCATCGCTGCAGATTCTATGCTATATGTGCCCCCCCCAAAAAAAAAATATATATAAGCGGCGGAAGGAAGATGGTGGCTAGCCCGCTGTCCCCAGATCTTTCATAGCAAGAAGGTGCGAGACAAGAAGCCAACGGCCTCTTTGTCGCCGGCACAGCGGACAGTTCCCCAAGGCATGGAAAGGAAGGAGGCTTGACAACTTAATATGGTACTCGAGTGAGAGGCTTTTATGGCTGCGGCCTGTCCAGACTGTGAATACAATGTATGTGTGGATTGGGTGTCGGTGCAGTCTGTCTTGGCTCATGTCTTTTCCACCAGGTCGGTGTTAGTTAAGCAATACTGTTTGTGTATGGCCTTGACAGTTGGTTGTCCGTCTATCCGTTAAGTATCTAGCGCTGGGGGTGTAATGTAGTGCGTAACCTTTTCGGGTACAGCGTTGGGTGGACTGCGCTTTAACTTGAAGCGCTTGTGTAGCCTGCGTTGCCTCTTGGTTGTGTCTGTGCAGCCCAAAGTCTTCCCCCATTTGCCATGTTGGTGTCTGGGTAGTTGGCATACTCCACTGAACTGCCGTGCTCAGAATAGGCAGTGAGCGCCTGCGCTAGGAATGGGATGCAGGTCCGGGCGGGGCTCTGCTTCCTTCTGCTTCTATCTTGCCTGGGAAGCTGCTTCCGCTGCGAGTTATGGTAAAGTATCAGGCGGCCATTGGCCACTCGCCCTCTGCAATAGAAGAGCTGGCTGTCTAGGCTCGGCTGTAAATAACGTCTACTGAAGAGGAGGGGTGTGTCTCCGTATGAATTTTCCGCAAGATACCTTTTTTGTTTTATTGGGCGACTTCTAATTTCCTGATTATCTGTGTTTTCCTTCTCAGCCTTTGTAAATTATTCTGCAGTTTAATTTAGCACACACTTGGTCCAAAGAAGTTAGAGCGCTTCACATGGGCACCAAATCACGTTACATAAGGTCGGATTGATATATATATATTTTTTGCTTTTAAACACGGGAGTTATAAGTGATTTGCATAGAAATTACACCATGTTGAGCGGGCGCCTGGATTTAAAACCAGGACCTGCTTCCCCAGTTCCATGGTCGACAGTTCTGGCTACATCTCCTGCCCTTCCAGTTGAACCATAAACCCTGAATTCAGTGTAGGCAACTTTTGTAAAACTGATCGTTTTGCTCTTGCCTTGGATCTATGCCCGAAGTTAGGGACACAATTGGACATACCACGCAGAGCATATTGTGGCCATCAGTGCCCCACAGGGTTGCCACGATCTGCCGCTTTATCTTCTCTTCTGAAATCCTGCTTGCTGTGGCGTGTGTCACCGCCCTAGCTCTTAGTTTTTAACCAGCCCACCGGGATAGTTTTTTTTTCTATTTTCTTTTGTCTGGACTATAAGGAAAGATGGCCTTGTCGGAGTGTCTCGTTTTAATGAGCCATAGGAAGTCGGATTGAGCGACTAGCAGAGTTCTTTGTGTCATACTTTTTTTTTTATACCTCTCGTTTTCCCTACCGAGTTTGATACAGTAGGTTCAGACACTTTTCAACCCAGATTGCTGTTGTAATGCATTGTATCGAGGGGCAGCACTTTACGTTGGAATGAAACTGTTGTAGTACAGCACCTAATCCTTGCCATCTTTCTGTGTTTTAATAAACGCTGTGTGCGGTTGTGTGTCTCAGTCTTGTGTTTTTAGATTCAAATCTTGTAGTGAATTTGAGCTCTCTGTACAAAGGCCAATTAAAAGTAAACTTAAAGAATGTTAATATTCTCCGTATGAGTTCTTCCATGGAGTTTGAGCTGATGTGAGTTCAATAGCCTAAAAAAAAAAAAAAAAACAGCAAAAAGCTATAAAGTAACCTACCACAGCATACAATTCTCAAATGAAACCACTTAGGGGGTTATTCTAACTTTGGAGGAGGTGTTAATCCGTCCCAAAAGTGATGGAAAAGTGACGGATTTACCACCAGCCGTATTACGAGTCCATTATATCCTATGGAACTCGTAATACGGCTGGTGGTATATCCGTCACTTTACCGTCACTTTTGGGACGGATTAACACTCCTCCAAAGTTAGAATAACCCCCTTAATCCTCAAGAATATTTTCCCACCCCACAACCATGATCACGGTGTAATAGATTTTTTTTTTTAATGCGATAGACTTAATGCTCTTCAATCAACCCTAAACTGGCCTTCATCTTTCTTGTCTTTCTTAAAATGTGGAAGCTGTCTGTACCCTTCTTCTCACTCTGTTGTATTTTTGGTGACTTGTTAAATATATGTGTGCCGATTTCTATTCCTCATAGCTTCTCAGAGCACTATAGCTTAACGTGTGACGGCAGTACATCAGCCTGATTTGATTTAACTTTGGAGCATATTACCTGGTGTAGCATGACTGTGCAAACAAACCTAAGATAGACAACACAGAAACATTGAAGTTCTATATTCAATATTTTTTTTGCAATCAAGAACACTGGATAAATAGCCCATGAGTCAGGTCGCCTGTGCAGCCACACAACGTACAAGCACTACGCTAGAATATTCATTCCTGGAGTAGTGTCGTATCACACCATACTAGCCTGTACTGCACTTCTTACTGATTAAAGGTGAAACATACATTCGTATTATTTATTCTGCCCACCATTTGTTCCACATCCCTACATTTTATACTTTTTACAGAATACCTATCAAACATTTGCTCCACCTTCCCATGGCTCTCTGGATAAGACACTACCCTTCACGATATTCTCTCTAGGAATGTGTCCCAAGCTAAATCGATAGTCATTCAATTTACTGTAAACAGCGTGTGGCGGAACAAACGGGCAGAGCCCCTGGATGTCCTTAAAACCGTTTTCTTCTATTTTATCCCACAAAGGATTGCTCTTTTGTCCAACGTTTGTATTGGGACTTAATTCCCGGTGGAGAATCTTGGCACAAATTTTGCATTTCTTGAGTGATAGTAAACACGCCTCAATTCATGCTTGCCTTTTGTGGCGCATATAGAGGAGTCTCTAGTTACGTAGATTGTGTTTTTGTCTTCATTCTCGTTGTTCAAAAATCAGTCATTCCTAATTATTTTAATATTTGCAAAACTAGATAAGTTTTGATTGAATTCCCATGTACGTTTCCCACATATTGGGTCAGGATTTAAGAATGTTCATTTAACACATACCCTTCATGTGGGGGTAAGGTTTTAAAAGACCGTCCTTTAGCCAGTGTAGCCATCAATTCTCGGATTGAGTAATTTTAAATCAGCACACATCTTTAACTCAAAATCTTAATTGGGAAGCACTGTATAGGAAACCCAGGATACGAAGCTCAGGGGCTCATATACAGCCATGTACTTTTTCCATGAAATGTTTAAAAGATGTTTTTTACCCACAATGGTACATTGCTTAGCTCGTGTTTTACAGATCATAGAGACTGATTGGTGTATCCCCTTTCAGTTTCTTTCTTATATGGGAAAGAAACTCTGAATACTTCCTCACATGAAACAATTACAGTCAATACTTGATGTTCGGCAGAATGACCACAGAGTATGCTCAGATTGTGTTTGTTATATACTCAGTGTACCTGACTGTCTTTATTTTCTGCACATAGTGTACCAGTCTTGCTGCTTTCTTAAATCCTTCACTGCTGATTCCATCATTATGACTACTTAGCTGTAACAATCTGGTGCCACATTTAATGGTTGAAGGTCCAGCATTGTACCATGTTTTCTTGACTCTACAGCCCATCAGTTTCAAATCTATAAGGTAGCTGTACATTTTCCATCACCAACATCTCAAACCTCATGGGCAGTTGTCACTTTGGTACGCAACCAGGATCTTAATATTGCACTTTACTTGTAAGTTCCTTCTTCCTACCGCCTGTATCAGAGCCTTTATGCCAGTGTGCATTCTTCCTTTTTTTTTTTTCCACCATATCAGCACTTCACCCCTGCATGATTACTGTTGTCTTGTCTGGTAGAATGTCATATGGTCACTTCCAAATGTAGAGTAGTACCAGGGATGTGGACTTCCCAACACCCGGGACATATTGTTTGTCATCAAGGGCAACAAGTTTTTATGTTTAGTTTTTCCCTGGGACAAGTAGGCCCAACCCCCTGCAGCACAAACCCTTTGGATCTCAGGTTACAAAGAAGGGACTGTCTGTATTTGAGGTAGTGTGTATCTCTGTATGTTAATGGAGTTCAAACTTGTATTTATGGTTCATTATTGAAACGCCTTTATTATTAAGGTGAGTGCTGTAAATAAACGTTTTAAGGTAACACTGCACTACTGACAGTGGTTCCAGTAATAAAAAAACAAAAAATGTACACACATTTGAAAAGTTTACCAATATGAAGCTAAGTATAATGCTCCTCGAATGCTCTCAAATTAGATGCAAATATCTGCAGAAGCTTGTAAGCCAGAGTGATAATTCTTTGCTTTTAAAATAAAATGTTCAGGAAAAAAACGTTTCACTACTATGAAATTAGGTGCAATTTCTTTGAAGCGTCCTTTTGTAAAATATGTTGATGCATGCTAGTATTTCCCAAAAATATTCCTAATGGAAAATCAGTGTAACCATTTTCAACAAGATTGAGAAGCATGGAAATAAACAAGCACTGGCAAAGCCAACCGATCCGGCATTTGTTGTGAGTCTTTTGGTTTCTCCAATGCATGCCTTGTTATTACATGATTTTTGTAGCACTTTCTTGTTGCGGAGCTGCCAGGCCCTCACCATTGTAACTAACACTGGCAGTTGGCAAAAAAAAATGTTTTTGGTCTCAAAAAGCACACAACCCCTGCAAGTGCGGTGGACCCTTCTAGGGCCCTCCCCTCAGCTCAGCACTTGCCCTGATTGAGTCTGGAGAGAGGCGCCCCTCCATGTTCTTTGCAGTGGGGCCTCCTCCAGTTTGGGTATGCCACTGATTGCCACAGTAGTTCCTTACACTGAACAAAACTACTTTGTGTGCCAATATGCTCCTTGCGTAACGGCAGAATGCGATCACTCACAGTAAAGCAAGCCAATAGATGGGGAACTAGAATTTTAATAAAAATAAAATGTCTTGGTCCACGCCAGAACTAATTAGGGGCCTGATACTTTAAAAAAAAAAGTCACAAAAGTGCACCCGTGCTATATGTCTTAGAATTAGTGGCTTTCGTGAATTCACACGAACTTACAGAAGTAGACCCGGAAATCGTACTCCTAGAAAATATTTGCGAATTGTATTTTAGCACGAGCAAGTGGGCATGCGTAGATTTGCTCATGTGAAAATCTTTTGAGCATTTACAAGTTCATGTTGACTCGACCACTTTTTTCCCGATCCTGGAAGAACTTCCACTTCTGCCATTTGTCGTGAGTACATTTCCAACCTTTCTCAGTTTATAGAAAAGATCAGCGTACAGCTAGTGAACATTCTTAAAACATGCAAGTTAGTAGGTTTGCAAACTCAATGGCTATCCAGCACTGGAACTATTGCCTACTGCTTTCTCCAGACCCAGTACGTGGATCTGCAGAAAGGTAGCAAAATAAAGAAATTGCTATAGTAAGGATTGAAATTGGAAGTATTGTTCTACTATAGAACTAGTCTTTGCATGATCAGAGATGCTTTTATCGGAGCTCTAACATTATGAGAGTACTTCCATAATTTGTTGCCGCACTACATGGCACCAAAGGGAAAAGTAGACTTTTTTTACAGGACAAGTAGATTTATGAAGCAACCTTTCCCATGGTCAAGTAGATATTTTATTAGATTCCACCCCCCTGAGTAGTTATACCCAAAATTCACATTGAATGAGATGGGCCAAAAAAATATTACAGAATAGCTACATTTTACTAAGCAGTCGTTCAAAGAAAACTTGCTGAGTCTACATGAGCAAGTACTTTCTCAGTATACTTCGTTTTTATTAGTCAGAAACCTTGGTGACCACCCCTTCCCCCTGCCTCAAAGTAAGATATCTAGGCATTTTATTTGCCCTACTGTAATGTGTATACAGGTCTCCTAAAATTGATATAAGCAGGTTACAAAATCACACAGCTAGTAAGTAGTTCAAAGTCAGTACTCATGATTGTGCAAAGAAAGCACCCTGTGATTCCTAAATGCAACCCAGAACCGAATTCAAAACACTCTGCACTATCTATGGATCAGTTTGGAACACAGGTCCTCTTTTAATTGTTGAAATTGCACCCTCAAGCCAGTGACGCTTGGTGAACTAAGTTGCATTGTGATTCACAAGAATCTTTGGCAGTGCAACCAATTTAAATGTTCATTCTGACAGCAGCTGGTTATCACTGATGTGCAATTATTGATGTGAGATGGATTTCATCCTGCTTCTCAGGGATGTGGGCATTTGTAAAATATATATATACAAACTCGGGGAAAGGGATGCTTCAGAAATCTTCTTGTGATGTAATACAAAATAATCCACTTGTTCCTTTTGATGCCATGCAGCAAGTGAGGCCAAATTATGGCAGCGTTCTCATAACAGATCTTTGATAATGACCTCTTTGAATATGCCAGGCCTTGTATTACATCAGGATTTGATTATAGCAGCGCTCTGGTTTTTGTCATCTTTCCGCAACTCAGCACACAGGATCAGGAAGCAGGCTTGAAGTGGTAGTTCCCGTATTGGACTACCTTTGGAGTCTACTCACACCCATATGCTTACATAGTTAATCTTATTTACAGACTCCTCGTCGGTCTCTTCCCTTACTGAAAAAAGTTAAGTTTACTTCCGACAAGGTTTGGAGTAAAACGTTTTTTCAACATGGGGGTAAAAAGGGGATGTGGGAAATGTGAATTTGTGATCAATCAGCAGATTTTCTCACAAACTAATATAGGTTATATTTGCTTATGGGAAAAGGATGACACAGTAGTTTGCTAGATTTACAGTTTCCAGGCCCACTGCTGTAAACCCTTGTCAATTCCTTAAAGTTATAAACCTGCCTCCGTACAAGGGAATATACTAATTAGGGCCTTTTGTTACTTTCTTTAAGAATCAGGCCCCTAATTTATTTTCATTGTGCCTATAATAGGCGTATACACGTTCACCACTAATATATCATTTTTGAAATACTGGTATCACGTTTTGCTAAATTATGCTTCAGAAAGATGGTATTTAAAATTGTGCGGTAGTTGCAGTAGTCGAATATAATATTTTTTTCATGTGCATTATATTTTGAAAGCAAACAATACCAGTCTTGCGCTCAATCAGGCTCCTGTTTTTTTTTGTATTTATTTATTTATTTAGCTTATGATTGGGAGTTATTCAGTGGTCATTGGCAACATTTTATTTTGAGCTACTTACAATTATATTGAAACCACTGCCAGTAACGCTCACCTAATAGTGCTTTATTGAATCAAATCTTTCTCATGCTGAGTGTCACACACTGCCTGCCCGGTCAGTGTTCAGGTGAGCGCCTTTTAGGTGGAGCATAGCAGCACGCAAGTGCTGCTCTTCTCGACATGTTGTAATCTATTCTGTGGGCTTTACCCACGCCCATCACTCATGCGTTTCTGGGCCTACCTTTCAAAACCCATTTAATGTTGTTGGTAAGTGCTTTACATTTGTCCCGCTTTGAGGCTGTTTTTTTACCGCCTTACAGACTGACACTGTTACATGGATTATTGCCAATATGCTTTAGAGAAGGTGCACTACTTTTTTTCTTTCTGAAGTTTCATGCAGCGTGAAATCGATCGGGGTAATAGAATAGATCGTTTTCAGCTGTTTGATGTTGGGCTGCTTATTGAACATATGCTGTCTGCTTCTCCTCATGAAAGGCCTCCACTTTCAGACTGGCACGTCTGCATTCTAATCCTATCGAGGATTGATACATGTATGATGTCTGTGTATCTTCACTTTACTTGGTGGTTTGTGTCACTTGCAAACTAGCATGGCGTTGTTTTTCAACATAATTATGTTTTTAATTCTAATTTCTCCCCTGGTGCAGCCGCCGCGCTTCATGTTTCTTTAAGCAGGCGCAGTATTGATAAAAGAAAATTGCACAGCCACTTCCTCCTCCGCCATTGTCGTGTTCCTCCACCCACCCCCCACCATACCCTTGATGTTAAATGTTTCTTTTTAGCTCTACTAATCTTGCTGTCGATAAGGCGTTTTACAAACATTGTTTCTACAGTCTGGACTGTGGACATTTTTTGGAGCCCTACCAGACAGCAGCATTTCTCATTTTATATTTTCATGGGCAATTTTATATAATGTGAACGTATCCCAACTGTTTTGGAGCATTTTACAGATGCAGAAATTATATTCCACAACTACATATCGATTATCCTCTTGGCAGAGGGATATTAAGTAACTTGCCACATGCAAGATACAGCATTTATCTTATTTTGAATGCGGGTAAAAATGTATTTAGTGCAAACTGAATTGGAAGGTATTGAAGTGTTTCACAGTGGTACACATTAAGTTACATAACTAGGCATGTTTTTTTGGGGATAATAAATAATTTGACCAAAAAACACAAAATGGTTAGCCGATGCTAACACGCAAACCTTAATCACCAGTTCCAAAGTCGGCAGTTATGCTACATATGTTGTTGATTCTATTCTTTTACAATAATTTGTCTATTTGTTGCGGCTCTCAGCCTTGGCATCCTTTGTAATACGACGTTTTCTGACATAACTTTTCATTTTTGTTTGTAACTTTAGTTTCTATTCTAGTCCCTTTTTAAATACAACATATTGTCACTTTAGGCAATTTCCTGGCTTTCCTTTTACCAAAGCAAGGAGTGTGTTTAACAGGCGCACATTACTCTTGGTAGACCTTTTGAAAATGCAAATGGTAGAAAGGGGTGGAGCAGGAGGGTGCAGTTGACCATACTGTGGAAGCCAGGCTTTTGTTATGATGAAGTACAGTTTACTGAGAAGTGCTCACACCACTTTCAAGTTGTTTCATGGGTGCTACAGGACGGAAATAGGCCTGCTGTGAGAAGGGCTAGGAATCAAAGGCCTTGTCTGTTTCTTAGACTGCTGTGTCAAATGGACCACTAATTGCAAGTTTATTCAGTAGTATGGTGAAAAGCAAGAAAAAAAAGATAGTTATCATTGTACGCAAATAATTCCTTGTAGCTAGAGTTTTTTTGACTTTGTTTAATTACAGGTGGGAGATTTGTTTAGCGTGAATTTAACCTGAAGCCATTCTAGCCCTTTACACACGCACAAACTATATTACACAACTATACATTCTTTTATTAGTAGGCACGGGAATAGTGAGTAATTTGTCTAAAATGACAAGATGATAAGGTCACGCTGATATTCTTTTATGAGTAGGTACGGGGAGAGTGAGTAATCTGCCTAAAATAAAAATATTAAGCCAACGCTGAAAGGTCTGTCTATAATATCATTAGTTTCACCTAAAAAAATAAATAATTTAAGATGTTGTATGCGTAGTTTAGCCCCCAGCCCTTTCAACGTTTCAGAGGTAGTATTCCTCATGTATTTTTTTTTTTAATGTTTACAGACTTTGGAGCTTTCCAAACGCAGAGGTTTTTAATTACAGATAGAGTTTTTTATTTAGCGTGAAATTAACATGAAGGCATTGGAGCGCTTTACATAAAAATAAGGTAATTGCGATTGATTATTTTGTAGGCTCGGGGATACTAATTTTTTCTAAAAATGGAAAGCATGTTGAGCCGATCCCAAGACTACAGCATAATTCACTAGTGATAGCTACGGTCATAGCCCTAACAAGCTAGACGTGTTGACGGAGTTCATAAAATATTTTGTTCTTACGTTGTCTTATTTGTTTTTTTATGTCATGTTAATTTGGAATAGTTTTTGTTGTCTGCCCTTCCTTATTGCCACACATTTATAAGTGTAGCATTAAAGGAAACTGCAGATAACTGTGGAACTTTACTTCATGCTATTTTAAATCTCATGTTCAATCCCAACCCTACTAGCATTTTACAAATAGCTGTATAGAATCATTAGTTTCTCCATTTTTATTTTATATATGATTAGGTCAGTAGGTACACCTTTCAGAGCTTTTTCTTTGTTTGTAGTCAAATTGTGCACACGTTTCCAGCCCTTTACATAAACTGAATTTTACTTCTTTTAATTATTGGGGGGAGAGGAGGAATTTTTTTTTTATAGCGCAATCTCAAACCATCATGCCAGTGTTAAACTCAGTGTTTGCTCTTTCCAGCATGTTGCTGTTTTTTTTTTTTTTTTTTTTTTCTTCCAGTCACCATATTACTCTTGTCCTCTCTCCCTCATAATCTATTTCCCATTTTCCGATTCTGCAGCGCCACAACGCCATACGAATGACAATAGCGCTATGCAAATATCATCACTCCACTGCATACAAAAAAACAAGTAAAAAAAAGAAATGCACGTTTCAACACACAGAGCTCTAACTTTAACAAATGTGAGACCAATTGCATTGCAGATGCTTGTTTAACTTATTTTTGATTTTACATTGATAACAAACTTTCAAGAAAAGGAACAAAACGAAGGTCAATTGTAAATATAAATTATCAGGTTTTATCAGTGCCATGTCACCTAGTAGCGCTCAATGTCAGTATCTTGGCCGGTAGTACCATCATAGCAGCCCCAAAATTATTATCATATTTTGCTATAAACTTTGCAAAGCATGGTTAAGAAAGAAAAAACATACATTGTGGTGTCTATTCATTCCACCTCAGTTTCAGACTGGCAGTATCTCATCTTACTGGACCAAGATTATTATCAACAGTCCCCTCTTCTAACAGATATCCTCATAAAGGAGCCCATATACCGCTAGGACATGAAGTAAACAGCAAAACTGGCAAATATATATTCAGTGTTTCGTTATAGAATATTAAAACACAGTCCAATCTATTTAGTTGGTATCGGCTCCCCACCCCACCTGATGACTACCCTCCTCTTTGCCAACAGACAATTCAGCGGTACAAAATTACGGATGCTCTTGGGGATGGCTTTCATGTATCCTAACGATGCTAGGAGCAACAATGGGGCCAGTTGTTGTGCTACCATTCTGGATAGTGTCCTAAGTACCTGCTCTGAGTAGTCCTCTATGTGTGAGCAAGCCCACGTTAAGTGAACATAGTCTGTACCGAGGTGTTGATGCCTGGGGCATTCCTGGCCTATATTTAGCATGATTGGACACAGACCTGCTGGTGAATAATATATTCAGTGCAAACATTTAAAATGAACCAATTGCTGTCTACTGTTGAGTGAAACTTTTTGAATCTGACATGCCCCGTCAGTTATGTCCATTCCCAGGTCCCTCTCCGAGCATCTACACGCAACAGTCTCTGGCACCGCCTTGACCTCAGTAGTCACATTACAGTGTTTAGTTATCAGTCCACGCAGATTCATGGAAAAGTGCACTTGTGTGAGAGCTAACGATGTCTGAGGAGTAGCTGGGAATCCATGAAAATTCAATGTGTGTTTAACCCATAGGTATGACATGTCTAGACATGAGAGCCTGCCCCTTTGCTTAAAAAGCTCTAGTGTGATATACTGCCCATCCACGGCTAGGTCACCCAGTGTCCGCAGTCTCAAGTTAGTTCATTATTTCTGGGCCTTTGTGTCATATGTAACCAATTTCAATGGGTTGTTGATAATTGTAAATAAAGGGGAAAGCTTCTCCAATCCTGCTTTAGCAGCCAAACTGTGCCAGACATACACAATACAAAGTGTCAGGCCGCAGACATGGGTATGCAATACTGCAAGCCATGCTAGTAGCTGGAGCAGTGCCCCCTGTCATATTACCCTCTTGCCTCATATGAAGGAAATCAGTACTCTGGATTGATCCAATGGAACATATAATTGGCCTGTGCAGCCAAATAATAATCCTCCAGGTTAGGGACCAACAAACCACCACAGGTATAAGAAAGCTCAAACTCTGTCAGCAACAGATCAACAAGCATTTGCAAAGCTAGTATGTTTTACCAATGCAAGAGCTATTGGCTTTGGAAATGTGTGTAAAGCATGTTGTACACCAGTGTGGCTGCTGTTTGACATTTCTAAAAGTGGCGTCGAGAAGAGTGACATGGAGTGTCATAGAGGGGGATGGCAAAGAGTGGAGTAGATTGTTGTTGAGTGGCATACTGTGGAGTTGCGTAAAGTGACATACACTGAGGCAGCATAAAGTGGACTAGTGTACAGTGTTGCAGAGTATAGTGGCGTATAGTGCAATGTCATTGAATTCAGCGGTGTACAGTGCAGTGCTATAGAATGGAGTTGAGTGGTGAGTGTCGTGGAGTGGCAGAGAGGAGAGTGGCATAGAGAGAAGCGGAGGAGACTACTGTGATGCAGAGTAGAGTGTAGTGATTAAGAGTAGAGATCAATGACCTAACGTGGAATGGCGCAGAGTGGTGTAGAGTAGATTAGCGTTGTACATTGGATTGGCGTAGCGTGCAAGGGCACAGAGTTGAGTGTTAAAGTAGAGTGTATTGGCATTGAGGGGAGTTGTGCAGAGTAGATTGGTGTGGCCTAGACTGGAGTAGTGTCCAGTGGTGAGGAGCATAGTGGCGAAGAGTGCATTGACATAAAGTAGAGGTGTACAGGGTAGACAGGCTTAGTAAGAAGTGCACTGGTTTGGAGTGGCATAGAGTAGCATGTACAGTTTTGGCAAAAAAGGCAATAAGTGATTTTAAAAGTGGACACTGTGCACAAATCAACAGTTCCTGGGGGAGGTAAGTAGAGGTTAAGTCTAATTTAAAATAGGAGGGTAGGTTTTTTCAGACCTCTGTCTAGTAGGGATGAATTCTGATGCACTGGATCATCAAAGTCCTCATTACCAATTAAGGGTTACATTCTGATTCCTGAGGGGGGTTATATTGGTTACTGTGTTTTGGGGGATAATTGAATTGCAATAGTGAATCTCCATCAGACAAATGATTTCTGGTATTATAGATGGAGCTAGTAGAAGGCAGGCGAGGGTGTATAGTTTTGTTGTTGATGTCATTTTTGTTTCATCTTTTGGTCAATGTTTACAACTGGATGAACGTCACAGGGTTATGAGCTCTGTTCTCAAAGCTGTTTAGGTACCCAAGTTTAACATACACAGACGAGTCAGATTTGCACTCGTTTTACAAGGAAGGAAGGATTTTTGGGGGGGGTTAACTTGTATACTCCCTGGCTGGAGGCAGAGGGGAGATGGTCATTTCAGGTCTGAAATAGCCTCTGAGTTTGACGCTATTTTAGCAGATAATCTAAAGATAAAGCACCTATGCAAGATTGAGACCGTGCTGTCGTACAGAACATACAAGGAAATGTGCCCAACCATAAATTAGATTGTCTGCAAATCAAATAGTATAAACAGTTACATAAGACTTCATGAGTTGAGGTATGTGAAACCATAAAGCTTTATTAAATAAATGAACTTCATTACAGAAGACAAAGTAGGGTTATTAGCAAAATCAGTCAAAATTCATGTTAAATCAGATATATACGGAATTGACATAAAGCTCAAATAAATTGCAGATATCAATGATGAAGCAAGAGGTCTAACTTAAGTAACGTTTTTTAAAATTCTTTTGAGGGGGACCATAAGTCCAGAGCATGCAATAAATCAGGTGGAGTGTGCTCTCTATGAATCCATAAAGCAACACTGGCACTGGCAATATTGGCTCACCTGCAAAATGAGCCTTCTTTAAATACACAGTAAAAATCACGCAGTGTGCATGAGCTGAGCCAAATTTTACACAGGGTCAGCAAATTGCAATACAGAACAAGGTGCAGCAAAACCTAACACTATCTCCCAAACAAATAATAATTAGTCCCTTTTTGCTCCAATGTCATCGCGTGTGACAGTACAAGATACACGTAGTACAATGATAGACTTAAGAAGTGAATAAAATCGCTTAGGTCAGGCAAGGACAACAGAAGAAAGAACAACATCTAAGCTGCAGCTTCCTCTAGTGCTTACAAACAGCATTTTCTTTCATAGCGAGCAAGTAGGGTTACAGAATGTATTACATTCAATAATATTTCAGTACACATTTTGCTGTATGCGGAGTCAATAAGAAATTAAAACAGGCTGTCATGGAGTCTGGACCTTGTTTGGCCAAGCAAAGGAAAACACAGTTCTGGAAAGTGGAACAAAAGTTGTGTTGGTTGCAAATCGATCATATCACTAAATAGTCTTTATTATTTTCAAATTTGCTCCATCTAGTTTGTACACATTCACAGAATTATATGTTTTAGATTATTCATCAATTCTTTCCCCCAAACCCCATGTTACAAATATTTTTGGAACATTGTAAACAAATTGCATGGTAAGCAAAGTTGTCTGCAACCATCATCTCTTGAGTTGAAAATTTATTTTTTTGGGTTCATTTTAATTTGAATGCAAACAATCTCCAGTCTTGCTTACATTCTTCCGTATATATCTGCACACTGTCCAATGCCCATGGGTATATCCTGCTCAACTTAATTTGGTTGATATACCAGATCATTTTTATTCAAGAGTCTCTGTAATTAGTTAATTTGTACCTCACTGTATCCATCTGAAGACCCTTCTACTACTTGTGGAAACTTCCTCTCCAAGATCTTCCTCAAATTCACGCATATTTTCAATAAATTATGGTCTTGATTTCTTATTAGTTGGTAGACCCCTTTTGGGTGAAGGACCCCTATTGCTAGTGAATGACTTCCCTCCTTTTTTTTTTTTTTCTTGACGTTTCCATCACCTGTAGGATGGTGTCGGGCTTGTGGGGAGATCCTGACTGCCGTAATGAGGGTGGAGTATCCAAAGAATCGGCCTTTGTGTGTGGGGGGGGGGGGGCTCGATTCAATAATCAGTGACATTCCTTTACACATCCAGTTGTTCGAAGAAATTGGCATTCCCTGAATCTTCATTTTTTCAGTATTCTTTTAAGACATTTAAAGTACGTTTTTTGCGTTGTCCTTTCATGTTTGGCATATAATTATAGGTGAGCTGAGGCAATGTTAGCAAAAATTTGATAGAAGAAGGGTTTTGACAGAAGTTAACAACATAAATGATTAGGTGGTGCTTTTTCTTTCGATTTGATATACACAATGGGCTGGGGATGGTTTGTGAGTAAAAGTACCTTTGGTACTTAAAAAGGCTGTCTGATGTTTGTTTTTGAAAGTCTGCTAGGTTGCCTCCACCTACGTGTTCTGAAGACTATTTCTTTAAATAGATTCTGGCTTTTTATTGTGGTTTTTCAAGAATGGGATCAAGATTACTGGATGACTATTTGAATGGTCTTCAATTGTACCCTACAAGAAATATGCTTTGACTATTCCTCCAGGAGGCCAGAAATTTTATGTTAAAAAAAAAAAGCGGCAACTGCCACCGCCAACCCACCCCCAATATATATTCCTTTTTTGGGTACCATATGGAGTTGGGCAGCTAGCTAAGTCCTGTGTAAACTAGTACATCGTGTGTTCAGTGTTCATTCATGGATAAGCCCTCTATTTGTCTGTAGTTAATGTATTTCTTGGTGTGCCTGCGTATTTCTGGACTGCAGTGCCAGAATTACCTTATCAACATGCTTAGAGAAGACATGAATGTCATCAATGTACCTCGCCCTATATTGTTTCTCTCTAATGTGTCTTCACTTCTGAGTAATTCCAGTAGTGGTTTGATTGCTAAGACCATCAAAGTAATGGAGGACAGCCTTGTCTTGTGCTTTGGAATAATTTAAATGAGGCTGGAAAAGATATTTTGACACACATTTTGACAGGTGCTTCAGCATAAAGGGTCATATTTAGTTGACCAAATATCTCACCAAAGCTGAATGTATTGAAGGTGGTACTCTGCAATGGCCAACTCAATATTTCAAAAGCCATTTCTGCATGCAAGGCAACTACAAATACAGGAGCGGAGATTAGCTTGGCTTTCTCAATCACATGGCAAAAAGGGTAGATTTTGTCTCTTTGGTGTTTACCTTTCATGAGGCCTGTCTGTGATGAGCTGATTAACTTTTGAAGAAATGGTTTCAATCTGTTAGCCAGATTTGTGGCTAACATTTTTCTTTCAGTCTTACCTATTTTTGACAATCATGAATATTGTAGCCTCTGCTGCAGTGCCTGGTACCTTTCCTGAATTAAAATTGATCACTTGGAAAATAGCAAACGTTGACTGAATTATTGAGCCAGGCCGGTGTCTACCATCTAGTAATGGTTAAATTTAGGGTTGAAAAAGGCTGCCTGGTCACGATATTTGACCTGCATGTATGGTGATGGAGACACACACGTAACTCAAAATGATGTAGCTGAATTAGCAGCATGATACAAATTTGTGCATACACATGGATCCATATATTACAATACATTAACTGTTAACAACCCATGCATGTTGTACATCGACAAAGCGAATAGATCAAAATTTGAAGCCGATCTGGCTTTGCCAATGCTTATTTTATGGTCTTCCATAAGTGCTTAAGTCCAGACTTATTGATACTATTTGCACATTGTCTATTTAGTTTAAACATTGTGTGCATTGTATTGTCCAAGAATTTAAGAGAAGTGAAGTTTGTAATGGTTTTTAGTAGGATTTAGGCAGGATGGGTATTTTAAAGATCCTTGGCAGAAAAAGGCTTTAAGGTTCAAACGGGTCTTTTCTGAGCTGCTACTATTTACTGTACTTCGGTGTCTTACTGTTGTTGTGTCCTGTTCAATGTAGCCCAAAAGAGCCTTCCGCGGCCTGTAATTTTTTTTTTTTCTTTTTTCATTTAAATTAATCCATTAAATTCTTTAATTGTCTTATTATAGATGCCAAGTTGATCACCATATTCACACTGGTATAGTTCTGTTACACTGAGGACACACGAGAACAGATTGCAGTTTCTTTTCTTTTGAGTTTTTTCTGCTATTATTTAACACATGGACTTGTAGTATTTCCACAACTACACAAATGAGATAAGTCCTTAAGTAAATGGTGGCAAAAACAAGTGATTGAAGACTTTAATGACTGCTTGGTGAAATCTAATAAGTGCATTAAAACTCTTTTTTTGTTTTTTTTTGTTTAAACTGTAGATTGAACCACGTTTTTTGTTGTAAATCCAGTTATATGTACTCAAATAGGTCTTTTCGTCTGTTGCAAACTGTGCTTTTCACCATTTACTTTCTAAAGTGTGATTGAATTATTGTCAGTAGTTCATATTGCATTACAGCTGGGCAGTCTCTAGGCGTAGGCTAAAAAGGTCTGGCCCTGTGGTGCCTTCAAGATGGTGCCGTCCTCTGTTGTGCTGGGAAAGCAGGACACAAGCTAACACACTGTTTCCTGCCTCTCAAGGAATTGGGGAGCTCACTCCCACTGATCCAGTTTGAGTCACAGAAAGAGATGGGCTCCGGATTGAGAGTGACAGTGTGGCGGAGCCTCGACAAGTTAGAGATAATATACAGACATGTCAGGCAAGCAGTAGGCTTCAGGCACTGATGATTGCATTATCTAGCAAGAGAAAGATTCTCTAATCATTCCACATCATCTTCTGCTACCGAAGGACATGGCCTGGGGAACTTTATGAGGTGGAGGTCCCAATTAGCTTTGGCTGCTGGCAGTGGTGCTGCACGCTATCTTCCTGCCTCCACTGTCATATTTGTCTGACTTGTTGTAGGCCACACAGCCCCAGTACAACAGTCTTTCTTGCTTCTGTGGTCCTCTTGTTCTTGAAGGACTCTGCAAGACCTTAAGATTGGCTAACCACACTTTACAAATCTTCGAAATCTTATATAACACAGATGGACCTGGCAGACTGTTAAGTGTGTCCACCACTGCTCAACTGGCTGCCTAGTAGATGCTACTACCCACAGCTACATAAAATGATCATGACACACTGGTCCAGTTCCAGTCCTTCTAAACCAGGCACTAGAAGAAAGCCAGCTTGGCAACTGGTTCATATAGGCAGCTCTTTTTTAAAAGTGTGGTTTACTTAGCTGGTGCTGATGATGCATGTTTCTCTTTGCAGATTCACCTTTTATGTCTCTGGAGCTCCTCACTCCAGCAGTGTGATATAATACATTCAACATGTCCATTTTCCCTAGACTTTGGCTTATCCTGGACAGGTCTGTCACCGTATGTTCCACTGTCCCTTTTCTCTTTGCACCCACATGTAGGAAGTTGGCCATTTATATAGAATGTGAATACCATGTGAATGGTCCAAGGACTCCCCAGTGGGTGGGCAGGATTTGCTGTGCAATCCCAAAGTGCTCTATTTAGGAGTAGTGTGGTCGAGCAGCCTTAGGCTTAACACAGGAGTGCAAGACATCTACAAATGTACACAATAGATGAGACACAAATCAAGAAGAACAGCCACACTAATTTATAAAAATCGCAAGTATCTTTATACATGTTTAGGCATCAGAGAAAATGTGTTCAGGTAAGTACATTTGTAAATAGGATTTCTTTTCACTTTGAAAAATGGACACGGGAAGAAAAACAAGTTCTGCAAACAGGTAGAGTACAGTGACTCAAAGGATCAATCTCCTGTGGTTAAGGTGAGTAATGGGCAAAATCCAAGGCAGCACACACAGTACACCCTCAGTTGCACAGGGGTGGCTGGGTGCAGAGTGTAAAGCAGCGTCATGTGCCCAGTGCGTTCCTATGGAGAACGGTCCCTGTGAAGAGGCTGCAGGCTCTGGCCAGGAGGCTAGTCGGGCTGAACCAACAGTGGGACTCAGGCCTTGTGATGCTCGGGCACAGGTAGGCACCTTTAGTCCTCTTCTCCATGGCCAACAGGTGCAGAGGTGGCCTAAGGTGTGGGGTTTTTCTGACTGAAGTGGTTGAAGTAGGGGGAAGGGCTGCGTGCAGAGGCTGCAGGTGTCGTCGGGGAGTCCAGGAGGGGTGAAATCACAATGGACTGGGACTCTGGAGAGTTGAGTAACCTTGTTTGCACCAGTGGACCACTTCAACTAGGGTCGGAAACGGCAGGTGCAGTGGTGACTTCAGATGTTAGGTTTTGGTGGTTCCAGAGGCTTCAGAGTCTCTTTTGGAGTTTGTTGGAGAACGGGTTCGCTGGTCACGGAAGGTCTTGAGTCTTTATTGAAGACAGGCAGTACTCCTGTTTTCCTGGAGTCACAGCTGCAGGACGAGTCTCCTGTGAGCAGATTTCGAGGGATGCAGACAGGCTGGTGGAGTTGGTACTACGTTAGCTGCTTCTTTTTTCCTCTTCTGCTGTTGTGGCTCTTCTGTGTCTTTGGTCTTCTTAAGTCATCCAATCTGCTTCCCTGGTACCAGGGGCTCCCCTAAATTCTGAATTTAAGAGTGTTAGGTGTGTGTAGAGTAGTAGACAATGGGCTACTGACCCTTGGGGTCACTACGCCTCCTATATGACCACTTGCAGTGGGCAGAACCCTGTCCCAGAATTTCTAGGTATGCCATCACAAAGATAGCTACCCCTGAAAAATCGTGTCCACCTCGCATTGGCCCAACTTAGTGGTGGTACTAGCCTGGAGGTGGCACACCTTCTTGACCAGCTAATTTTCCTGCCTGTTCAGGTGCTAAATGGGTTTTTGGTTTGGGGGTGGGAGGGCTTCCTCTGCTGTGTGGGGAGCCAGATTGGCATTTCAAAAGCAGGAGTCCTTTGAGGCCTGCCGCCTTAGGAAGGCTAATCGTCTGAGGTCATCCTGTGGGAAGGGATGTTACACCCTCTTCCCAGACAGACTTTTGTTCTGGGCCTCCTGAAAGCAGAAGGCTCTCTACCTAGGGGTCCAGAACTGTCTCGGGTGACTGGCTGGCAGAAACTTGTCAGCTAGCACACCAGAGGCTTGTAGGGCTCCAGGGGGCACCACTAAGGTGCCTTCTGGGTGCATATATTGGCAAATTCAACACTGGCATCAGTGTGGGTTCACCAATGTAAGATGTTTGATACCAAACATCCCTGTCTTCAGTAAAGCCCTCTTGTAGCTGGGAAACTAGTATTGACCAGTGTCAAGCACATCGATTTGAAACCGCGTCCCTGGTCGTTTACTATGCCTGAGAATCGACAAAGCCATAGCAGGGCCATATCTACTTTCTGCAGGTATGCCCTCATATGTAATATAATGCACCCTGCCTCAGGGCTGTAAGGCCTGCTATAGGGATGACTTGCATATATTGCATGCACTGTTAAGGAGCATGGCACACAGGCTGTGTGCCCTGTTGTGCTTTCAATTTTACCTGCACCAACACACACAGCCAGTCATGGGCTTGGTGAGGAGTCACTTAGGGTGGCACAATTCGTGCTGCAGGCCTTAGGGACCCTCTTTAGCCTCTCTGGCCATAGGTACCAGGGGTACCCTTTACTAAGGACTTTCAGAGGGTGCTAAAGGGATTTTCCAATTGGGGAAACAGTTGTACAGTTTAGAAAAAGAGATCTGGCACTGGGGACCTGGTTAGCAGGAACCCAGTGCACTTTGTCGAAATCATGTCAAATGCCAGGCAAAAAGTGTGTGTGGGGAGGTAACCATGTCAAAAAGGGGCACTTTCCTAGACCGCATCATACCAGTATCACAGCCCTGTACAGGGGTGTAGAATTCCTGTTGCAGGACACCCTGGACATTTTGTTTGAACAGTTTATTTTTGTTATTTGCACAAGTAGGCCCACTCCCTAGCAGTACAAACAATTTGCCTGCCTGTTCAAAGTGCCACATTATGTATCTGTGAACGAGCACTGTCTGCAGTTGTGGTGAGACTTGTATCCATGTGTTCATGATGTTTGAACTTACATTTATTTACAGTTCATTAATACAAGGTTTTTAATAATAGGGTAAGCACTCTAAGGAAATGCTGTGAGCACTGCTTGCACGACTCTGTGGTTCCAGTATAAACCTATGTAAAAAGGTTTGCAGCATTTACCAATTTGATGCTTCCTATAGTGCTACTAGAATGCATATAACTTTTAGAAGCCTGAAAACAAGGTGGGTAATTCTTGGCTTTCCAACTAAAATGTGGACAAAAAATAGCCACTCGGAGAAAAACGTTTTGCTAAACGCAGCATTTTTAGTTACTATTTATTTGAGGCATCATTTTAGTAAAATTGGTTAAATGCATGCCAGTAGTTCCAAAAACTATTAGTAATGGAAATTTAGTATAAAACCAGATTCGGTTTGAAAACGTAGTGGTGTCCAGGGGTTGACCCCTGTGCATGGCCTCCCACCATGCCCGGCTCCCCCTCGCAATCTCTCCCGCCCACCTCCCAAATCACAAAATCCCCTTAGTAAAATCCGTCGTCATCTCGCAGAGGATCCATGCTTGCATTGCAGCATTGGACAGCAGTTATGTAGTTGCCGTATTGGCCCACAGTTTGTACTCCGTTTTGATATGTTGTTTGGACTGTGTGTGTATATTAAAATACAGTTAAGCCCATTTCTTGTGTCTAACCCCGTGGTTAAGGTGGTGAAAAGAGCCAGCGTTTGATCGCTTTTATGGAAGAGCAAATGGTTTTTATTGTTCCTCCAGCTGAGCGACTGGTACCAGTAATGAGCATCCAAGGCCTAATTTGTTGTAGAGGAGTGTAACTTCTTGTTTCTTTTAATTGGTAAAAAGGCAGCTTGTGGATCAGTTAGTTTTTAGAGAAGTCACACAGCATGCATCGGTTTTGAGAGTTCCAGATCTTAGGGGCATTACTTGAGAACGAGTAATTCAAAGTGGAATATTTCCTTGTTTGGTAAGACCCAGTCAACGTAGAAGTTTACTTATTCAGACTGTTTTCACCAGATGTAGTACGTTTGTGAATTAGATGTTCCACAGTACCTTAAGGAAGGTGTTCATTATTTGTGATGTATGCAGTGTTGTACATATTGCAAGCTTTTAAAACTAGCCCTTTTGAGTAGGCAAGAACTGGTTTAACGGGATCGCGTTTCTTGGTTCCTTCGATGCGCCAGGTGACAATGTACAACTGCTTTGAAAGTTGTCTTGGGAAGGTGAGAGAGCGTAGCTTATATAATCTATATTAACATGAAATGCTTATGAACTAATGTAAAATAATGCCGCATAGAAATTATATTAGTGTATTTTGCTAAAACGTGCACTTGAAATGTCACCACGGGGATTGGCCGCCAATGTATACGGGGATTAATGAAAATGACTAATGTTTATGAATTCTTGTGTTAGACCTAGTTTTGTACTAATCATTAATGACTATGATATTAAAGTTTTTAAATACATTTTGTAGGCCTTAAGTTAGCATGAGCCGAAGCAGCCTGGCTCTCATAATTGGATGTATTTTTCTATACGTGCAGCGTGCTGACTCGCAAAAGGGCATGAACTCTCGCTTTCTTCAAACTAGAAGCTGAATGTAACTATAGTAGATCAGTTTTCATGAAATTCATATTGCTTGTAGAAAATGTATTAGTCAAAATGCAACAGTGTAGATTAGTATATTGTACAAGGTCGCCCAAACCGGTACAGACAATGGAGCTACTGACCGAAGATGTGCAAAGAATTACAGAAGGATGAAATCATACCGGACGAGCTACTTCTGAAGACGTCAATCATATGGACCAATCAAAAGTCTGAGAATCAATGGGGGGGGTGAGAGATTAATGACATAACCCGTTTTCTAATTGGCTAAAGATAGTGGGGTATAACATTTAACCAATTAGATTTTAGGGGAATGTGCAACAAAAGGGGATAAAAACCCATGACACAGGGAGCCATTTAGAATTGGGTAGGGAGATGCTGCTGATTGATCCAGAAACTCTGTCGCTCTGTTTGGTGACTTATTGGTTTACTTAAAACCATCCTCTTTCTTAAATTGCCCATTTTACACTTTACCTCCTTATGAGGGAAGTGCCCCTTTTTCTCAGAGCTGAGTTTTGACTGATGGCAAATCCAACTGATGTCCTGAAGACGAAGACCGAGCCTGAGTGCTGACCCAAACCTTGGAGAGTAACTATGACAATGAAATTGTGATTTGTCTGTTTGCTTTTGCTTTCTAGGTACCAACTGCTTACTTTTGACAGAGACCATAGTTAGATGTTTTCCAAATTGGTGTTCTAAATTGTTTTGCATGAAGCCCAACATGCCAATGCTAATCAGTGGTTAGGACAGGGGTTCACTGAACTGACGCAAATAGACAAATGACTGAATCAATGATTGGTTGAACTGACAAGTTGATGACACTCTGCTGAAATCGATCTATGCTTACGCTGTGTTATATTCTAATGATTGCGTTCCTTGCTTTGATGAAGTCTTATTCGAGTTACCAAATTATGACAATGTTATTAAGTGTTTTTGTTTTGAGATTAACCTACATGCTTTTAGAATTGTAATCAATAGGGAATAAACATCATAAAATTCTACTAAACTGGTGTGGGTATTCATGACTGCAAGGTCATGGTGGGTGGTGTCTTGAGTTGATTAATGTCTTTGACTAAAGTGAAATGCATTGTTGTAATAAATATTGATGACATTATTGACGTATTGATTGACATATTGATTAGCTATCGCGTCCTAAGGTGTCTCTCAACTGAGGACAAAAGATTCTTTGGCCTAAAACGAGTCCTCATGTGTAGTAAAGTATCATAGAGGGACTCGTTAGCAGTTCTGGTAGCAGAGCGACGGTTTGGCCCTTTGGGGCCCTAGGACAGAGAATTACTGTTTAGATTATTTTTCTGAGATAATGCAAATTGGAGATATGATGTGTTTCTAAATTCCCCATGACTTTCCCGGGATCGCGGAGCCTGCCTAAGTGAGTTGGGAATGTTCTCTGCGTCTTAGTACGAGTGGTGTAGAATTTGCGCTTTCTCAGCTTATGCATTTTGCAGGTGTTTTTTGTGAGGGTTGTGTGAATAGGCCAGGTAATGTTGTTTTAATAGGAGTGAGCGTACTCCACAGTATGAGAGTAGGGAAGTCGGCATACTTCATATGAGTGTGGCTCTTTGTGCTAAAAAACTTATCCACATGGTTGGTTGGTAATGTATGGACCCATCGTGGTCTAAGACTCCAGAGTATATTGAAAAGTGTAGGAGACACTTGGGTTAATGTTGTAATTTGTGCAGTTTAATAGGTCAATCGGGCGTGGTTGACAAGTCGAGTTTGCGTCAAATTGTATGAATGAAACCTTTGATGGCGATTTGGCAAGTTCTATAGTGCACTAGAACGAACCATTGACAAGTTGAGAGTAGGATTTGCGGGTCGAATTCTGCTTGCGTATGTGGGAACTGAGAAGGAGAGAGTAGCGGCCAAGGCTTCAAGTGAAATCTCTGTAAAGTTCTGAAGCGATTGTGTACCCTCCCTGTGGTAGACTGGCAAATTTGGGTTGTTGTTGTTAAAGGTGCTCGCAGTAATTTTGCATTAGTTTGGTGTGAATCCAGTGAGGGGCGGACGAGCCTCAAGACTTTGTCAGCTGCAGTGTGTGTGAGTGTGACGTCAGTGGTACTGCGCCGGGATTAGGTCAGTTGCCGAGAGGGGTCGTGCACAGATTGGCAGCCGTCCATGAGAGGCAATAGGTTGAGAAAGGTGTGTGAAGAGTGTCCTGGGAATTAGTCACTTCCTGATTAAATACAAAACAAAGCAAAAGACGCAAAAATGATTTTTCTTAAAGCTTGTAGGAGAGCTCTGAAAGGAGACGCATACATTGAAGGGGAGCCTACACCGCCTGAGGGCACTCCAACTTATATAGTAATGGAGGAGAAGGGAGTCGCGCCTTGCTTATGGATGAAACAGTGGCGCAAATTAACAGAGAAGGAAGGATGTTTGGCGTTTCCGGAGCACAGAACGTTCAATACAAGAATTTTAGAACATTTGAGGTGGATGTTAAGTGTGAAGAAACCACCTCCGAGGCCAGCTCAGTATGAGGCACTCGCAGTCTGGGATTTAATGGCCATACGACAGAGACAGCAGAAATTCGAAAGGAGAATGAAAAGGGCAGAGAAGACTTTAGCTGAGGCTAGATGGGACAATGAGAGCAAGATGTGGAGAAGGGGAATAGTTGACGGACTCTAATTGTTTCCAGCAATAACACAATAAGACGAGACACAGGGAAAGAAAGCCACCTGTAAGACAGATAAGGGCTCTAGTAAGCCGAAAGAGACAAAGATCTTTGATAGAAGAAGATGATTCAGATGATGAAGAGTTTCTTAACCAGTTGTTGCATGATCGCCTGCCACCTTATGCGGTAGACGACAATGCCCCAAGCACTAGTGCAGGTCCTGGGAACCAGACGCAGGATAAGGGAGTCACAGATACAGTACAGACAAGTGATACAGTTTTGATACAGAATGGTGTCGGTGTACCCACTGTGCCAGACATGCAGATACAGTTGCAACCTCCGCCACAGAAACTGAGAATCTATCCAGACGTCCCAGTACTAGAGACTACTACGAATCTAATGGTGCCCCCTGATCCGATTTATACAAAATCGAGGTTAGTGCAGATTGAGCCAACTCCACATTTTCTGCCGCAGCAACAGCTGATTCCGGGTTATAGTCCAGCAGCAGGACCTCCGTTTGTACCTGCACCGGCTACAGTGAGTCAAGCCTTGGGAGTTACTGCTCCACGGGGTTTGGGACCAGGTCAGACACCAGCTGCCATATCATTACCAATTACTGTTGGTCCACCGGTACCATTGTATGCGCAGGGTAAGCCTGGTATGTGTGATCAGGGAGTAATGACCCAAGATGCAATAAGAGGAGGGTCCATAGGAACTTCCCAGATAATGGCCCCAGGAGAACAATCAGCCGAAGGACCCAGGACTTTGTTAGACCTTAGTCCGGTTGAAGCACCTTTGGAGGCAATGAGACAAGCAGGGCTAGGTGTGCTAACCCCACAGGCAATAAATACAAATGCCTCAGTCGCCAATGATGCATGCAGGAAATATTTCACTGCATGGTTTTTCTGCGCAACAGTTGAAAGAGTGGTTAGAAAAGACTCATACTTTGCAAACTACTGCAGTGACTGCAGAGAGATCAGAAAGAGATGACTATTTGAACTTTGTAAGACCGGGTGTGGAAGCAGCTGAATTAGTGGAAGGAACAATAGGGGTAAACAGATTAGAATCATACACAGAAGCAGAATTAAGATACTTGTGCCCCAAAATCACTAAAGAAGTGGGCAAAGTGCACCAAAGGTTGGCGAACCTGGCAGATAAATACAATATTGATATTAAGAATACTAAACATTTGAAAGGAAGTTACAGATTAGACTTCAACTCTAAAGATTTTGATCACATGAGGTCGGCAGGAATAAAAGCGCATCTTAAAGAAATACTGCAAAGTGAGCAGATTTGGGGAGCCTTAGAAAAGTGGGAAGGCAGATGGGCAAAGAAAAGAGATAAGGAAAAAGGTGACAGTCCGGGATCAAGCCAGACTAAACCTTCACCGGATACTGGGTCGGTGAAGATGTTACCAATGATAGAAACAGCTGGAGGGGTTCTAGTCCATGTACCGTGGTCTAGGGGAGACATTCTGTCTTTCACAAATGATTACCCCAGGTTGAGGGAGAAACCAATAGAGTGGTATCAGCAGACAGACAGGTTTGTGAAACTTGCGAAGTGTCTCTTGGAGGACTTGAATACCCTGAGATTATTGTTCCACCTGACTTATGGCTTGAGTGCAAGAGAGGTGTGGACTGGCCGACACAAGAACCAGCAAGGGATAAGGTATCCAGAGCACCATCTGAGGAGGTGATGAAGTACTATCATAAGGTGATTGAGTTTTTGAAGCAGAAAGTGTTGCCGAAAGTGACTGGCAGAAGATCGACTGGACCTCACAGGAGGTTAAAGAGTCAATCCATGATTACTATGAGCGGTTGTTGAAAGTGTTCAAGCATTACAGTGGCACCGAGACTATTGAGCCGAAAGACATGAACCATCTTGTGTTTAGATTTGGCGAAGGGTTGAGACCAAAGGTTAGCCGGATGATTAAGAATCATTTGATCTGTTGGCAAGCAAAGCCGATTGATGAGGTGTTGCAGTATGCCAAATACTGTAGTGATGAGATTGAGCTGAAGCAGAGAAAGTTGAAGGAGAAAGTGATGGTGATGCAGATTAAGGCAGCGCAGGCAGGTATGCAGGGAAACGGAATCCAGCAGATGGTACAGCAGCAACCGCAAGGAAATGGCGTGTTTGAGATGCAACCGAGCTTTCGGGGTTTTGTGAATCGCGGTCCAGATTTGAATACTGTTGTGGTTCAAAATGATGTGCAGGGGGATGAAAAAGATGTCACCATGTCACGCATGCGGGGGCGTGGGGCATTGGAAGCGGGAATGCCCAAACGTGGTGCATGATGGTGTCATTCAACAAAGCACTGATGTCGGTACATTTCAAAATGTGAGGGGTCCAAAATTGAGAGGTCAAAATCAGAACTTCCAGAATAACATGGGTCAGATGCAGGGGATACAGCCCATGCAGCAAATGCAAATGCCGCGTGTTCAACCAGCACAAATGCAGCAAGTACAACAGCAGGTTCCCATGGTACCTAGACAGCAAATGCAATTACCATTAGCACCAGTGGGACAGCAACAGGTGATGCTTCCTCAGTAGGCCACAGGTCAAATAATGAATCAAAATGACACAGTGCAGCAGTTCCCATTGCGTGGTGAGGATGGATTGAATGAATGGTCAGATGACAGTTCAGATAGCGAAGAGTGCAGGCTTGCAGCATCCCTAGAAGTAGATCAGAGGGGACCCTATGTAGAGGGAAAGGTGATGGGTCATAAGGTTTCATTCTTTGTTGACACGGGAGCTACACGCTCTACAGTCAGAAGTGCAGAGGTCCTGAAATTACCACTTTCAGGGCGTACCATAAGAGTGGTAGGAGTAGCAAACCAGTACTTGACAAACCCAATTACAGACCCGGTCCAGGTTGAGATTGGAAACTTTCAGGGACTGCATAAGTTTGTAGTCTGCGATTCGAGTCCTGTATCCCTACTGGGAAGAGACTTACTGTGCAAGACAAAATGTTCGATTACCTGTTCTAATGAAGGGATTGAAGTGCAGACAAACAGTGATGATGGGCAGTTCTCAGAATTAGAATCAGAGACCGCAAATGAAGATTACCCTCTAATAACCTTATTCCCAATGCTTTCAGTGACTGACTTGCCAGCCGAGTTGCAGGGAACGGTGACAGAGAAAGTGTGGGACCTGACAGGAAAGGAGGTGGGACTGATAAAAGGAGTAGAGCCGGTTAAAGTACAGGTTAAGCCAAATGCAGTGTTTCCCCAGGTGCCGCAGTACCACATGGCACAAGATGTCCTTATTCAGGTGTCGCATGTAATTGCGGACTTTGTAAAGCAAGGGGTTCTAAAGGAGGTGTTGAGCAGCCCATGTAATTCACTAATAATGGGTTTGAAAAAGCCTTGTGGGAAAGTTCGAATTGTTCAGGATTTAAGGAAAATAAACGAGATTGTGGTAAAGTGTTGCCTCATAGTGCCTAACCCAGCAGTGATCATGTTTCAGGTTCTGTGTGATGCAGAGTGGTTCACAGTTGTGGACCTGTCACAAGCGTTCTTTTCGGTGCCTCTTCATGAGGACAGACAATTTTTATTCAGTTTCAAATTCCTGGACAAGGTGTATAGTTGGTGCAGAATTCCTCAAGGGTTTTCATAGTCACCATCCATCTTCAATCAGATATTGAAAAAGGACTTGGAGTCTCTAGAACTGCCTTTCAGTTCGACTCTGGTACAGTACATTGATGACTTGCTAATTGCGTCCAGAACAAAAGATGACTGCAGGTACGACACAATTACCTTGTTGAATCATTTGGGAAAGAATGGGCTTAAAGTGTTCCCAAAGAAGCTGCAGTATTTTCAGAAAGAGGTGAAATACTTGGGGCACTTAATTGAGAAAGGGTCCAGGAGAATATCAAAAGAGGGTGACAGCCATACTACAGATGAATCCCCCGACAACAAAGAGAGATGTCAGGATGTTTTTGGGAATGGTGGGTTATTGTCATCAGTGGATTCCCAACTTTTCGATTATCTCTAAACCACTGATAAAGCTGGCAGGGAAGGAAACTAAGGATGAACCATATACCATAATTTTGTCCGAGGAAGAACTTGAGTCATTCATGGAATTGAGAGAGTGCATGTGTAGGGCACCAGCCTTAGGTATGCCTGATTACACGAAGCCTTTTTTACTGTTTTGTCATGAAAATGATGCTTGTTGTTTGTCTGTCTTAACACAGGTCCATGGAGGTGCAAACCGCCCTGTAGCATATTTTTCAGCTACCTTGGACCCAGTCACAGCAGCCTTACCAGGTTGTTTGTTCGCAGTTGCAGCAGTTGGTCAGAGCCTCACGCAGTGTGAAGGCATAGTGATGGGACATCCCTTAACAGTAATGGTTCCACATTCAATTGAGATTCTGTTGACCCGAACTAAGATCCAGCATATGACAAATGCTCGACTTACCTGATATGAGACAATTATTCTGGGGTCACCTAATGTCTCCTTGAAACTATGTTCTGTATTGAACTCGGCAACTCTACTTCCTGTTGAAAATACTCAGATTAATAATTCGGAGGAAGTGGAGCACGACTGTCTTGAGGTAACAGAACTATGCACCAAACCCGGACCTGACATTAAAGATACACAGTTGAAAGAAAATGATTACATTATGTTTGTCGATGGATCACGCTTAAGAGACTCAGTCGGAATACTAAGAGCTGAAAATGCTGTGTGCACAATCACCGGTATCATAGAAGCCTTCTGGCTCGAAAGAGTGCATTCCGCACAAGTGGCTGAATTAATTGCCCTTACTAAGGCATGCCACGCAGCTGAAAACTGATTCGAAATTGTACATGATTTTGGCCAATTGTGGTCACAGAGTGGTTTCATGACCTCTCCTGGTTCTCCAGTGAAAAATGACAAAAAGATTAAGGACTTGTTGCATGCGATTCAGTTACCTCTTGAAATTGCCGTGGTGAAATGCAATGCTCATGATAAGTCACAAGACTTTTTGTCAATGGGAAACGGCTATGCAGATCAAATCGCAAGGTTTTGTGCATTGAACTGTATATCGTTCAAGGATCAGTGGGAATTGTTACCGCAAACTGAAAACGAAACATGTTTGAACTTTGCATTAAGAGAAGTTGAAACATTAGATGAGCTAAAATCACTGCAGGGTTGTGTAAGCAGGTAGAAAAAACGCTCCTGGCAGAGAATGCAATGTGTGCAGAGAGCACACGACTTGTGGGTCTCAGAGGAGGGGAAAACTGGTTTTGCCAAACAGCCTTTTGTCACAATTTACAAGGTTCTACCATGGACAGGCACATCTTGGGAGAGACGCAATGATCAGGTTATTCAAAATTGACTGCTTCAATCCAAAATTCAGACAAGCCGCAGAGGTTACCTGTCATAGGTGTATCATCTGTCAACCGATGAATGCAGGAAAAGGGACTGTGGTGACTTTGAGCCACACAGGGAGAGCTGGAGGTCAGTTTAGCAAGATGCAAATGGATTTCATTGAGATGCCTGTGTGTGGAGGTTTGAGGTACGTGTTGGTGATTGTGTGTGTTTTCAGTCACTGGATTGAAGCTTATCCCACACGTAGAAACGACAGTCTCACAGTAGCAAAACTGTTGCTTAGAAAGTTGATACCACGGTTCGGATTTTCGATCTCTTTAGAATCAGATAGGGGCAGACACTCCGACAATGAGGTGATAAATCTCTTGTGTGCTGCATTAGACATTGAACAGAAGCTGCATTGTAGCTACTGCCTGAAGCATCAGGACTAGTGGAACAGATGAATGGTACCTTGAAATCGAGAATGGCAAAAATGTGCGCAGCTACCAATATGAAATGGCCAGATGCATTGCCCTTAGTGTTGATGTCAATGAGAAACACACCTGATAAGAAGACAGAATTCTCTCCCCATGAGATAATCATGGGCAGAGCTATGAGTTTACCCGCAGTACCTGCAAATGCTCTTGTGAATATCACGGATGATATGGTGTTGGACTACTGCAAGGGTCTGGCTGATGTGGTCCGCTCTTTTTCCCATCAGGTGGAGGCTAACACATTGCCACCAATCAGTGATCCAGGTCACACCTTGCAAGCCGGTGACTGGGTGGTTGTCAAGAAGCACGTGAGGAAGTCCTGTTTGGAGCCGTGCTGGAAGGGGCCATATCACGTAATACTGACGACAACCACTGCTGTGAAATGTGCAGGCGTTCCAAACTGGATACATGCCAGTCACACAAAGAAGGTGACATGTCCAACTGAAGAGGAACTTGAAGTGCCCGAAACAGCTCCAGAAAGGGAAGTCTCGGGGCCGGAGAGTATTCAAAGGGGAACTGAGACTGCAGGAGAGCCCATTGAGGATGGCTTAGTCCCTCAAACAGTAAATGAGTTCGAGAGAGGGGACGGTGAGCCTATCTCAGTAGAGGCATCAGGAGAACCACAACAAGGAGGAGTTCTCCTAGAAGTAGACTGATACGGATTAGAACTTGAACCCGTTACAGACCCAGAAGACGAGGGGGAAAGAGCAGAGGGAGGTCAAAGCACACCGACACCTCCTGAGCCACTTGCAGGTCAGTAAAGAGAAAACACCATAGCACAAGAGGAGGGTGCTGTTCAGTGTCCTGAAAGGCCAAGCAGGAAGAAAACGCATAAAGGTGAAAACTGGCCAAAGAAACAAGTTGCAAGGGAAAAGATTGTTCCAGGTGAGACAATAGAGCAAGAAATCGACACAACCAGAAAAGAGGATCTAAGTGAAGGAGATCTGCAGAGTGAACACAGATTGAAAAGAGAGAGTCGCAAACAGAAGGTACGCAGGTCCTGAATGGGCATATGTAACAACATCTGAATGGCAACAAGAAATCTTGGTATTCTGCTTTGATCGAGAAGTACCAGGTCAATACTACGGTACCTGAATTCAAACAGAGAAAGAAACTGTGTTAAAATAGAAGTTGAAATCGAGAGCTGAGAAAAGAGACGGATAAATTACCGGATGTGACATTTGAAACCTGAATTGACTTTGAAAACCGATTTATGACAAGCTGGTAACCTTATTTGACAAAAAGGGTCCTGGGGTGAGTGAAACGCTGTAAATACACCCAGAGAGAGAAAGAGATACTTTTGCATTGAAAGAAAAAAAAAAAAAAAGAGTTTTTAAATTGTCCTCAAGTTCATTGTTTGTTTTGAGTTGTTATGCTATCGGAGTCTTAAAAGATCATGGCTTACACTAAGAGTAAGAAAGGTAGGATGTGTGGTTGGTTAAGTATTATATTAGGTATTGTGTGTGCAATAATAATTGTAGGTGTGATTGTGGGAATGCCATGGTTGGATAAGAAAGTGACTAACAACGCTCCAAAACCTGAGACTGCTACACAAACACCATGGGAAAAGTTTGAGCAGGATGCAAATTACTTGCATGACGGAACTAATTCAAAGGGAGAACTTTCTACTAATGTCTTCTATCGCTTATTGAATGGGTATGTTGATACGATTCCTTCATCAGTATAAGAGGGGGTCACTTACCATAGTCTTCCTCTAACATACGGGATAAGCTGTAGTTTGCTACTAACAAGATTCTATGACCAGGAACATGTGCAATATTTTTATTTAAATCTAGATGTAGTGTTTTCCTTTGTGCCTGTGATTGAGTTTCTGAACAAGTTAGCTAAAGAGCATAGTATAAAATTAGCTGGAGGTTTCTTTGAGCCAACACTGACATTTGGGACAGCTTATGCACACCGCAACAATCTGACCTGCTTATTAACACCTGTAGAGAAAAGCTTTTTAGATCACACTGATGATAGACGCAAAGCACTGAAAGAAAGATTAGAGAAGGGATTAGAAAAACGCACATATGCAAATGATTATGCTTACACTGCAATAAAGACACAAGGCAAGTTAGCTATAGATGCATCACATGTAGGAAGGCTTTGTATATATCGGCCAAAATCTGAGCATGACACTTTATTTGTGGGATCGAATGAATGCAGACATGTGTTTTTGTTTCAGAGTAAGTGGACATTCATGTTAAATGGACAGGATCCAGTGATCCCTGGAATCTATTATATTTGTGGACTTATTGCTCATTAACGTCTTCCTAAGGGATGGTTTGGGACATGTTATTTGGGGATAGTTTTCCCAAAGATTTACCAGATTGATGACTTAAAGCAAATACCTAAAGTGTCTGAATTACAACATACTAGACAAAAACGAGAGACAGCGGCTGCTGTCGTTGGTGTCATATTTGGAGCCATAATTCCTTCAGTAGGGGTTATCTTAAACGACATAAAGATTCGAAAGTTGTCTACTATTGCGGATAACATGTTGACAAATTTTACAGGGGCTATACTCTTGATGGATACTGAACTTGCTGCGGAAAGAGCTATGACTCTTCAAAATCGGCTTGCTTTACATTCTTTTAGCAAAGAGCGGCGGAGTCTGTAAGATGCTTAACGAGCACCAATGTTGTGCGTTCATACCAGATAACAGCAGAAAGATTAGAGGTATGCTTACTAACCTAACTATTGAGAGTGCAGATTTGAAGGAGCCTGGAGTTTGGGAAAAAGTTGGAAAAGGAATTGCCAGAGTAGGGAGCTGGTTTAGTAATATTTGGAACGGGGTGCTTGAAAAATATTAGGGGGTCTATTAATTGTCTTGATCTGTTTATTGGGAGCATGCAAAATTAATGAGAGAATTAGAAGAAATTGGACAAAAAGAAACAGAAGAAATGAAGAAAATGAAAGAGAAAATGTTTAATGAAATCTGGGACACAACGGACAAGATGTCGAAATGCGCATTATGCGCAAGGTGAAAAAGTGAAAGGTTGAAAAGGAAAGGTTTGTGTGATGACAAACGTCATCAGAGGAGGGACAGAGCGTAGCTTATATAATCTATATTAACATGAAATGCTTATGAACTAATGTATAATAATGCTGCATAGAAATTATATTAGTGTATTTTGCTAAAACGTGCACTTGAAATGTAACCACGGGGAGTGGCCACCAATGTATACGGGGATTAATGAAAATGACTAATGTTTATGAATTCTTGTATTAGACTGTCATTAATGATTAGTACAAAACTATGATATTAAAGATTTTAAAGAAATTTTGTAGTCCTTAAGTTAGCATGAGCTGAAGCCGACTGGCTCTCATATTGGATGTATTTTTCTAAACGTGCAGTGTGCTGACTCGCAAAAAGGCATGAACTCTTGTTTTCTTCAAACTAGAAGCTGAATGTAACTATAGTAGATCCGTTCTCATGAAATTCATATTGCTTGTAGAAAATGTATTAGTCAAAATGCAACAGTGTAGATTAGTATATTGTACAGGGTCGCCCAAACCGGTACAGACAATGGAGCTTCTGACCGAAGATGTGCAAAGAATTACAGAAGGATGAAATCATACCGGACGAGCTACCTCTGAAGACGTCAATCATATGGACCAATCAAAAGTCTTATAATTAATGGGGGTTTAAAGATTAATGACATAACCCGTTATCTAATTGGCTAAAGATAATGGGGTATAACATTTAACCAATTAGATTTTAGGGAAATGTGCAACAAAAGGGGATAAAAACCCATGACACGGGGAGCCATTTAGAATTGGGTAGGGAGATGCTGCTGATTGATCCAGAAACTCTGTCACTCTGTTTGGTGACTTATTGGTTTACTTAAAACCATCCTCTTTCTTAAATTGCCCATTTTACACTTTACCTCCTTATGAGGGAAGTGCCCCTTTTTCCCAGAGCTGAGTTTTGACTGATGGCAAATCAACTGATGTCCTGAAGACGAAGACCGAGCCTGAGTGCTGACCCAAACCTTGGAGGGTAACTATGACAATGAAATTGTGATTTGTCTGTTTGCTTTTCCTTTCTAGGTACCAACTGCTTAGCTTTGACAGAGACCATAGTTAGATGTTTTCCAAATTGGTGTTCTAAATTGTTTTGCATGAAGCCCAACATGTCAATGCTAATCAGTGGTTAGGACAGGGGTTCACTGAACTGACGCAAATAGACAAATGACTGAATCTATGCTTGGTTGAACTGACAAGTTGATGACCCTGCTGAAATCGATCTATGCTGACGCTGTGTTATTCTAATAATTGCGTTCCTTGATTTGATGAAGTCTTATTCGAGTTACCAAATTATGACAATGTTAAGTGTTTTTGTTTTGAGATTAACCTACATGCTTTTAGAATTGTAATCAATAGGGAATAAACATCATAAAATTCTACTAAACTGGTGTGGTTATTCATGACTGGAAGGTCATGGTGGTGTCTTGAGTTGATTAATGTCTTTGACTAAAGTGAAATGCATTGTTGTAATAAATATTGATGACACTATTGACATATTGATTGACATATTGATTAGCTATCCCATCCTAAGGTGTCTCTCAACTGGGTCAAAAGATTAATTGGCCTAAAACGAGTCCTGATGTGTAGTAAAGTATCATAGTTTAGCAAAGGCTTGTGAAATAAGGTGTTCTCATATTCGATTAGACCATGATTTGGACTGTTTACTTTTGGAAGGAAATTGGCTCACAAGGGGTGTGGGGCTGCAGACTGCTTTCATCGCAGTGGTCATGTCTGCCAGGTTCTGTTGTGTCCCCCTTCCTGTGCCGGAAACGACTGTGTGCCTCATTCTGCACGTGTTTTCTTAGACAAATGGGCTTCTCATTGGGAAAGAACATTCACTGTCATTTAAGTTTACACTGAATGTTATCAGTGTAAGTTTTCGCATATGAATCAATAATATGCTGTTGTTTTAAACAGTTGCTATTTAGCATTTGTTTTGAGTTGTGATCCATGAGAGGAAGTATTTAGTTTATTTTGTGTATTTTGTTGAAGTATTCGCCGGCGGGCCTTTTCGTGTGTCCCTTTTTAATCTATATTTTTTTTCATTTGTGCTACTGTTTATTTACTAGTTAGTTTCTGTCTGAGATGAAGCGAGTCCACTCCTTTGCAGTTGCCAGTTTTTCAGTTACCTCTTTGCAGTAATGCTCCTCCTTTTTTCACCGTATCTCTTTTTTGTCTGGAGACAGCCATTGAAAATTTCTTGGCTGTCACAGTACAAAAATTCCTCTGGATTCTAAATTCACTCTTGTTCTTGGTCACTGGAGCCAGTGCAGCCTTATTTTTAGGATCTAGCCTGCGTCACTTGCGCATGCGTTTCGCTAAGCGAGACCCTTTAGTATTTAAAAAGGGTGTTGGAGCCCGTCACGTCAGTGTTTTGTCATTGGCTTGTGGGCTTGCCTATTAGAATCTGCTTGATTTCATTAGTGGAAGGCATGCATTGGTCATGCCTTTTCCGGTGGATAGCCCTCCTCGAGCGCATCGACCAAGTACAGAAAACATGCGAGGCTCGCTGTTTTCTGTCTGGCTCGTGGATTACTTTTTCTCTATTTTCCCAGCACGATCTCGCTTGGCAGAAGTCGAGCGCTTTACATAATATGGACCCTGTTACACAGTTAATTGCACTTTTTCCGGTTAATACAGAAATGCATTTTTGCCGATAGGTTTCATTACCAGTAAAAAGTCTGGTTAGGAGTTTACAATGCTATCAGCTCTAACATGAGCAAACGCGAGACCTGTTGCATTGCAAATGCTTGTTATATTTTAGTTTACACTGTCCCGTAAGGCGGTGCTGAGCTGCTGTAGTTTCTCCGATACCGCTGGCGTACTGTGCCGTCCTCTGCGTTGCTGACGATTTCATACCCTATCCCCCCCGCCACCTCCATTTCCTTCGTATAGCTGATGTTGCGTGGATGGAGACATGCAGTGAGATGAATCAGCCTCCGCTTCTCAGTCTGGAATGTGATGACTTATTGTCCTGATTGGAAGCTGTATCATAAGCTAACTTTAAAATCTTGCAGCATGTACAAGAAGACCACATACATCACCAATATCTAACTTCTTATCCAGAACAGCTAATTCACAAACTCACTCTCTTTAGTGAAAGCAGTCTAAATAGGTAAACTTCTCCTTGACTAAAAATGACCAAACATAAAGAAATATTCCACTTTGAATTGCTCTTTCTCAGGTAATACCCCAGCCACTTTGTCCCACACGAGGTGGGGAGTGGCACAAAAAAAATAGAAGTTCATTGCTGAAGAAGAAGAGTCTTTGAAGAGCCGAGGCAGCAGACGATGTTGCTTTGGTAGTGTTGAAGGGGAGTTGGAGGAAGAGTGATTAGTCAAGATAGTTGATAGTTGCAGGCTGGTGAAAGAATATGGTATTTTCTTCCAATCTCGTTCGATGTGGTTTTTTTTGTTGTTGTTTTTTTTAAGAGTCTTGCGCGATACCCTTGACGAGTACATGTGCAGTTAAAATACGTTTGCGCCCAATCTAAATTATGTTAAACTGCTGTGGATTTTGGGATTGGTAGCATCGCGAAGGGACATTGGTAGACTTTGGAGCGCATTGATTGTACTAGGGATTGAATATTGGTTCTCAAACATGTACTGGTGGATGGCGGCACAGACGACTCTGTGTGCCAGTTAAAGTTGCTCGTGGTAATTTGATAAGGGGGCCACGGAAAATACATTTTTAACTTTATAAAAACTACTGTGTTCTTGTTGAATATCCGACCATCGCTACTGCCTCTGGCCTGCCCAAAGCATCACTGACCAAAATACGAGACCGGTCTCATTTAAGGTTTCTTGATTCTTCCTGATTTTGTTAGGCGTCTACAAATATCTAATCAAGGTGCAGTTGTGTTTCGTGTATTTGTAGAGCGTGAGTATGTCCTGTCGCTGGTATGGATAATGCAGTGTCCTGATGCTGGCATGAATAATGCACAGCGACACCTCATTCATTAGTTATGACCTATTGTTCTCTGTTTACCAATCCCTATTTGTGCCTAATGTGTAACATATACCCTTTTTGTAAACTATGATCAGCTGCATACCTAGCTCTAAAAAGTATGTACTATATTGATCAGTTTCATGTTGGTAATTGATTAGGACCCTATGGCATAACCTAGTGCAGTTAGGCTATGATCAATCTTTGACTATAAACCTAAGCAAACTCATTCGCTTGCTTTCCCACTTTCCCACCACTTCTAAATTAGTAAGACGTGTTGCCAAAGTTACCTTTCCATTTTCCATTGCTGCACGATTCCCAAATAATCTAGAAGTAATGAAAGGACATATTATATTTTACTTCTAATAGAGTATAACAGAGACTCTTTTGGACAACGATCATGTCCCCTCTTAACTACAGTTGTTCAAATAGTTTAGCAATACCTCAACTGCGTGCTGCATTTTGCCTTGAATGCTAAAATTGCATGTGTAAAGTCCTACTTCGCCACCTGTCATTTTTGTTATCACCCAACGTCATATGGGAGTGACATTAGTATACGTCTGCTTTTGTTATTCTGACTCGGCGAGTCCTACTACTATTTTAGCGCTTTTCAAGTCCCAGTGGGTAATGCCTATTAACTACATGCTAATATTTCCACATTTACTGAAAACCTCACGATGAATATTTGTTGGGTTGTTTTTAGATTTTACTTATGTAAAACGTTGAAAATAAAACAATTTCAGAAACGATACTTCAGTAGTCTTTCTTTTCAAAACGTAAAACATGAAACGTGAAAAGATTTTAATTTGCGTGCCAAACGGTACGAGTAGTTCAGTGCATATTCTGACCCCTCTGCATTTGAGCAGTGCAGCTTGGTAATATATAATTTTGTGACTCTGGATATATCCCACAGCGCTTTCCATGATTCCTTGACACAAGTGTTGGAGCAAATCTTGTTAGCCTTTCAGCAAGTTGCAAAAAGTAGAACTGTTATTGTCGTAATCGGATTCTCAGGCCTGCAGGAAGCTGAGCAAACCGATGTGTTAGAGGAAGCGGCACAGCAGAGGCGAGGGCCTACCCTTATATGGAGAGGCACTTTGTAGTCGCCTTCTCACTTTGTGGAGACGGTGCCCAGACCTCCTTACTATGAAAGATCTGTTTCCTTTGGAATGCTCGTGTTCCAAGCTATTTTAGTCGACGTCAGTCAGTTTTCCATCTACACGGATATATAGTGCGAAAGGCTCTGCCACATATCTAGCGCTGGGCTGCCCGTAAAAGGCTAAATGTTTGATTAGTCACCACTCACAGTAGTTTCGAATAGTACAGCGCAGTCATGCTGTGTAATGTGCGCTGGCTATTTTCCAGGATTGAAATGTAGTCACCCTATATGTACATATACATACGTATATGTGTATAGAAGACATTTGTATGTTTATAATACTCAGTGGGGCTCGCCACTGGGTAGTTGTAGTAGGGTCTGCGTTTCATTAGGAAAAGCACTTTTTAGATTGCTAATAACTTTGGAGCCATTGGACGAATCTTCACGAAACTTTCTAAAAAAAGAAAAAAAAAAAAAAATGCTTTTTAGGGTCGAGCGCACATGTTACCTTTTAAGATCTGCTTCATTCCATTCGTGAAAGGCATGCGTACGTCATGCCCTTTCTGGTGTTTATCCCTCCTTCAACGCGCCGGCCAACTACTGAAACTATACAAGGCTACTTGTTTTAGGCCTGGTTTCTGCACTATTTTATCTTTTTATTTTCCATGCAGCACGATTGCGCTGTGTTTTACATAGCGTGATTGTGTTTTTTTTTGGCTTTGAATTTCAGCGCGATCGCGCTTGGTTGTGCAAAGCGCAATCATGCTAGTGTTTTTTTTTTTTTTCTCCTTTCAATTTATGTGGCAAGAAAAGTCTGATTAGGAGTTTACTAAGCTAATAGGTGTAACTTGAGCTAATGAAAGACCCGTTGCATTGCAAATGCTTGTTTTGTTTAGCTCCGTCATGGAAAGTTTTTGGCGTAATCTTTTGAATGGACGCTAAGGCAAAGGGGGTGTCTTTTAACTATAACTTGAGCTCTATGGTAGCTGTAACTCATGCCTATGACCGCATATATTACAGTACTCATGACTTGTCAGTAATGCTATCAGCAATGTCACTGAACGACAGCTGAACTGACATCATTGATGACAATACTATGCATGGCGGACACTAGTTGTAGTTGGGGGTGGGTGGGAGTTGTATGCCATGGATATGTTTTTCCTTGTGTTGACTTGGGCACGCAAGGGAAGCCTGCCTCAGCCTTGCTCATAACAGCAAATCTGCCGTTTTGACACCTTGGAGTGCATGAGCCTTTCACTTCTTGGAGCCAATGTCTATTTTCTCAAATCTAATCTATTTTTTTTTTTTAAGTTCTATTTTTTTATTGTTTGATTTGCACCAATAGATCTTAATTTTCCTCCTTTTGGGTAGGTCTGTTGCAGCACTTAGGAAAGCTGGAGTAGTGTGTTCTTGGTTACCATACGCAGTTCTGTGCTGCTTGTCATCAGAAGCTCTGGCTATTTACTCTTCAGTCTTATATTTGATTCTTTTTTCCACTATGTGAACTTCCTTCATGGATACACGACAAACTACTAAAAAGTAAAAATAATCAATCTGCTGGAATACGTTATGTAAAGTGTTCAAGTTTGTGTATGTATATTTTGGATTTGTACAGCAGGAACCTAACTATAAAATAGTGAAGCTCTGATCCAGATTTTGACTGTATAAAATGAGAACTGGTTATGAACAGTTACTGTGCCATAAGAGACAATGTGATCCTTTTGAAATCGCTCCCTAGTGCTTTTTTCCACTTATGTCCGATTTCAGTGGGGACTAGTATCCTAATTATTTGATGGGGCAACCAACCAACCAACCAACCAAAGACCAGCATGAGGTCAACGCCAAAGCTCTCAGTCATGGCTCGTTAAAAACACAACCACGGCTGGCAGCTCTGGCTTGGAGGGTGAGGCGGAAGGCGGAAGGCAGCGTTCATCACTGGGGGGACAGAAAGCCACCACAGAGTGGAATATAGTCTCTATATGTTTACCAGTCATGAAGAGCTTAGAGCGCTTAGAACGTTGTGATATCTTAGTCCAGAGCACTGTAACAACAGATATTGTTCTTTCCAAACTGAAAGGCATGCTGTCTGGTGAAAAAGTAAGGCAACAGAGAGCTGGAATTCGAAGCTGAGACCAGCATTGCAGCAGGCCCTATATCCCACCGAGATACCTTAGTAATTATGTAAGTAGAAGTTCTCTATCCATTTTCTGGCTTTCGTCTAGCTGTATATACAGCAAGGTAAGGGTTGCCAAATGGAGGGAGTAGCTATTTGATTATTGAAAGTCAACCACTAAGATCAGTGGCTTTATTCGTGCCACAGCTTTTATTGAAGGGACAGAAACAGTTCTTGTTAATGGGAAAATAAAAATGAAAAATAAAAATGTACTTATCTGCGCCGGTTCGCCTCCTTTTGGTCCTCATGCTTGAGACCCATGTCGCTCTGACTGCAGCAGTTGAATTCTCCACACCAATCTTGACACGAGACTCATGCTGCTGATAATGTTCAGCAGAATGAGAGCAGTGCCAAGATTGGCTGGAGCGGGCTGCCTCAGCGCTCCTGCAGGCACATAGGGCCTGTGCCTGCTCTCCACCTATTTGTCCTAGACAGCTGGGTGGAGAAGCTTACACTGCACATGTCGGGCTGTCCATCTCAAGACAGCCGGCCAAAATGGCATGCGCAGTGTGAACTGGTGGAATGAGCACCACTTCCCTGCTGCCAGTAGCAGCAGTGGCCTGCGACCAAACACAGCTCGGCTGGGGAAAGGGAAAAATAAAATAGTATTAAATTAATTTTGTTAACACTTTTTATTTTTCTTCTTTATGGAGCTGGCAGCATGAGGGGGTGGTGTGTGTGTGTGTGTGTGTGTGTGTGGAGGGGGAGGGGTGGTATAGAGGAGCAAGCTGCACCAAGAGATAAGCGACTGAAGGTTCTGGCACTGCATGGCAGCGGGAAATTTTGGGCCCGATTTTAAGCATTTATTCTTGTTCTGCAAAAACGTTCGACAACTTCTCAATTTACATAGCTGGTGAATTAAAATATATACACAATGTTGCAAACTGGCATGTTTTCCACAGCTCCTTCATATTGCACTTGTTGAAATATGCAGCTGGCTCTGAACTGTTGACTATAATGATTATCAAGTGCATAAATTGTCTGTGATAGCTAAACTATGATACATTTTGAGATAATCCGCTTTTAAATACTTATCTTGTTTTTAACCAAGTTAATTTAACAATTTTTATTTTTCAGATGGCTTATAAGCTGACCTTCATAGCAGTACTCTTCTGTTCTGTTGCGAGTGGACTTGCTCAACAAGGTACTGAATTTACCCTTTATTAGAGTGGGTTAAGTAGAAGTACATGGTAGTATTGGGGTATGCCCTTTTGATATCATAATTGAATGTTGTTTAAAAAAAACAAAAAACTCACAGGTGCTATGTTACTATCATATATATTTTGTTTCAAAATATAAAAGTGCTATGGTTCCTTAATACCTGTTCCCTTAGCAGGGATTCTGTGTGTAATGTGCCATTTCAGACTAACCTCAATTCAGACAGATCATTCAATCTTTATTTATTTATTTTTTATTTACTTTTTTGGTTTCAATTTTCATGATGTTCCAAAAAATTGTCATCAGTGGAAATAATTAGTAACCTTAATTTACTGTTGATGTTGAAAGGACGTGATGCTGTTTCACTGGTTCTCATTGCCAAATTGACAATGTCAAAATATGTAAAAAAATAAAAAAACGACATACTTTGCTGTTGCTTTGTTGGATGATGCTGTCAAAAGGTTTCCTTCTGTTTTGTCAGGTGAATTAGTGTTGCGACCAAATGCCTGCATTGGTGAGCTGTCCTTAAAGGTGACCGACTCCCAGTGTTGCATGAGGAGTCAAAGTGCAAATTGTGTTCACTGTATGGAGTGAACAAGTAATCACTTTCTAAATCTACCCACCTAATTATTCCAAGCTCTGGATCTGGGCTAGAAAAGGAAAGGTGTCATGAATTTGCCTTGATCCATTCCCCTCTTCAGAAGGGATGATCTGTGTTCCAGAGAACCTCCATTCTTTTACAGACGGCAGACCAACTCTGCAGATGATCTTTCCATACCTACACTTCAAACTCTAAAATAGCTGTGTTACGCATCGTCAGTTAGAATTGGATTGCTCTGCAAGTGTCACATATTACCAGCAGAGATGCTAATCATCTTAATGTAAGCCTAAAAGGAGGACATTTCTGTAGTTGCATTTTCAGAAAAGGACCTCAGAATACCTGTTGCTTACCTGACGAGTAATGTAAATTAAACAACTGGTCAGTCTGCACTGGAAAGGGATAAGTGCTAATGACAGTAGTTTCAATCTCAAAGGTTCGGAGTTGGTTCTTATGGCGATAGGTCCAGCATGCTGAGGCCAGTCTCTGAAAAGCTGTAAGATTTGAAAATCGGGAGACTGAATTCCCTACACAATCTGTCAGTAGAGGGGACTGCATTCCCTAAACTAAACAGTTAAAACCTATCAGTACATAGACAATCGTCTTAAAATACTCCTTTGAGAGCTGTCAAAGTATTACATTAAGGTTTATGTACACTGCTGCCCAAATGCACATAATGCTCTTCATAAACTAAAAATGCCAAACTCGGTCTCCACATGCATCAGTTTCTTCCTCCTGGACTGAGTTCCAAATATCTCATGGGGTGATTGGAGATATGATGCCTACTACTTAAGCACCCAACTCTCAGCACCAACGCTTCCAAAACACTAAAGAGGGAGTAACTTGCAAAGGGTGATTTCATTCTTGTAAAGGCTTCACCCTGAGCTGGAACTCTGCCCTTTAGAAATCGACATATGTGTTGTAATGACTATAACTGCCTGTAAAGCACTGTCTAAATGAGAGAATGCTTATTCGTCTTGCAATTTCACTTTGCCAGTACCATATACCCATAGTGACAATATAGGGGTAGACTCTACACAGATTGTGATAGAACGTAAGCTGTGTTCTAAATCCTTTGGTCTAAGTAAATGGAAACTTAATGAACAGTTTGATGGTCCGATACAATTGGAAGACTGGTATAGGAAAATAGGAAATTGAATGTTAGCTTCCTTACTTGAACAAAGAGTATCCCAATAATACATCACAATTAATTGTCTCAGTGATATGGTATGTAAACAGTAGGAGAAACCATCTTGTACCTCTGTATTAATTCAGACCAATTTTAGATAGCAAATACAGCTTACACTATCCTTATCTGATTTTGCCTATATCTGCTTCCAAAGTGATCCACGATCAAGTCCATTCAACTCCAGCAAGTGACTCTTTGATTTCATTTGGCAAGTGAATGTGAGGTAACCACACATGTTCTCTAAGAGTAATGAAACTTAACAGATGACAAATAGATGCTATAAATGTGCAAAATGGATTTGCACTTACGCTACACCCATTTCTCAGTTTGCCTTACTGAAGAAATAAGCCTCTGTGAAAATAAGTCACAGATCCAGTCTCTTCCTCGTAAAGAGGAAAGGGTATCCGCTCAAGGCACTTCAGTCTTTAAAAGGCATGTTTTGGATTCCAGGATAACCAATAAATCAGGAGGGAGTCGTTTATTATGTTGGTGCTCCAACAAATGTTCAGACCGCTCACATAGTTGGATTTGATGTACGCACGTGACTTGCCAGATGAGTATTACAACGTACCAGTTGAAAGAAAATGGAGGTTTTTGTTTGGGTGCTATCAATAAACAGGTTTACCTTCAGTCTGAAGTAAGCTCTTTGCACTTTAACAAAGTGCAAGGCTCCAGTGGTGCAGAAACGGTTTATTCCTTGACACACCTCAACAACTTACTTATGAAGACCAGCAGCACAGAGAAATGATTACAGGGCATCCAAACCACATAATCAGTCACCTAGGTCTCCGAGTAAATTTTTTGAAATCCACTGCAGTAGGAGTCCAAGTTCTGTCTTACGGGCAGTGTTGGATGCAAGTGAACACAACATTTCTGATGGATACAACTACTTGTGGATTCCTCACCTTATGAATTCTCCCGATGCGCCAGCATTCTTCCCAGCTCTTCATGTCGACGAGAACATCACAATTGCACGGCTCCGCACGCGACTCCCTCTGACGTCATCAGAGGGAGCCCGTGGCAATAAGAAGTCCTCGCCCGCGTGCTGACGTCTGTTCCCTTTTTCCCGTGCCTTCGACGCTAACTGTTTTCTCCCAGCTGTCGAGTAGCTACTGTTTCGAAGGTGTCTTATTGTACCTGTTACAATGTCTCCTTCTAAAAAGAAGTCAGGGTTTAAACCTTGTTGTGAGTCTGGGGGTCGTATGTCTGTCATGGACCCTCACAATGACTGTTTGTGTCTCAGTTTGAGCCACAATGTAGAAGAGTGCGTTTCCTGCCAAAGGATAAATCTGAAGGCACTGAAAGAAAGAGACCCAAAAATCACTGAGCGACTCATCATCCCATAAGTCGTCGGTCACAAAAGAAGTGGCGCCGGCACGACTCTACGTCGTTCCTCTAGAGATGAGTCCCGATCTCGGTTTCCATCTGGACGGCGTGGGAGGTTAGTCCTACTGTAACTCCCCAGCCTAAAAGTCCTCAGGCTTCTCCGGCACCATCGCTCATTGAGGTGGTTGAGTCCCCAGCGAGTCCTCCAACTCACTTTTCGCCTAGGGTTCAGGATTCGGTGGCACAGGTTCCAGATCCGACCCAAGCACCGCATGAAGATCAAAGATTTCCTGCCTTCCTGACTCCGGGAGCAAATCCAGCGGCGTTTCTGAATGCCATGTTCAGTATTTTTAATAAGGCTATGGCCCCTGCTGGTGCACCGGCTGGTCCCACAGGTCCTTTGGCATTCTCCTTGGGCTCTCCAGCTCCATACAAGTCTGCTCCATTCGTGCCTTTTTATCAGGCTGAGGGTGCCAGGGACATCGCCTTATGGGCCGACTGTGCCGATGACAGCACCTCATATGTCGATGGCACCGATGGAGTCTACTCTGGTGCCGGATGGGTTCCGCTAGGGACGGAGTGCATCTCCTTCTCCCTTACCATGCCCATCACATCTGTTGTGAAGACCGCGACGTCGACTAACTCTCTGACGCAGAGGCTTGAGGCCAGGTTGAGGTCGAGGAGGAGAGCGCTGAGGCTCTTCAAGAGTACCAGAGACAGCTATTGGAGGGAGGTGAGATTGCTAAGCCCTTGGAAGAATTTCAGGGCCTGGACTCGGCTAGTGGGCTGGACACTTCCCCTGAGTGGGATCTTTCATCCCTGGGGTAATTTACGGAAGAGGCGGCTTCCTTCCATTCTGTTATTAAGAAGGCTGCAAATTCTTTGGAGCTGCCATTGCGAGCTACTGAAGTCTTACATCCTTCCTCTACTTCATCAGAGCCCCTGCTCCCTTTCAATGAGCCTATTTTAGAAGTCTGGAGATAGCCTTTTACATCGCCAGTTGTGTCCAGAACTATGGCAAGGAGTTACAGGGTTGCTCCTGGGGATCAAGAATTTTTGTCAAAGCATCCGACTCCTGAGAGCTTGGTGGTCCAGGTTTCTTGTTCGGCTTGTGCTGCACCAGGCTCCTATCCTGTTACTCATCGGACAGGGAGTCCAAGAGGTTGGAGCAAGCGGCTAAAAGGCTTTCATCTTGTGGTATGGCCCTAAAATCGGTCAATGCTACCTGTGTGTTGGGTAGGTATGTGCACGCCCTGATGGACACAGATAGAGCTGTAGTGCTTAACTTGCCGGGATATGAAGGGGCAGTTCAACAAGCTCCTGTTGTACACCCAAGCTGCGGCCAAACAGATCCTCCAGTCTGATCTGGATACTACAGACTCAGTGGCTAGGGCAATGTGTACTTCAGTCGCCACCAGGAGACATGTGTGGCTAAGGTCTTCTGGATTTCTGGCAGATGCCCATACAACTTTATTGGACCTCCCTTTTGACGGTGAAAAGTTGTTTGGGGCAAAAGCGGACTCTGCCTTAGAGAGCTTCAAAGATAGTAGGGCCACGGCAAAGTCTTTGGGACTGCAAGCTTCCACATCTACTCCTTTCAGATCCTTTCAAAGGTTTAGGGGGTTTGGCCGTGGAGCCACTTATCGTGCAAGACCTCAATCCACGACTCAACAGCCTGCCAACCTTCCAGATAGGTCTTTCAGAGGGCGGGGGAGGGTATGGACACGAGGAGCCACCCAGCAGCACCCTGCCTCATCCTCTTGTGGGGGGCACAACAAGGAAAGCAGCCCTAGTTTTCCATCCATTTTAAGTCATGCTTCTCCCGTAGGGGGAAGGTTGTTTGATTTTCTCCACGAGTGGGAGTTAGTCACATCGGACTAGTGGATACTAAATGTTGTGGTGAAAGGGTATGCCCTTCCTTTTCAGGAGTTTCCCCCCCTCCCATCCCTCCCTGTCCCTTGTTTTGTTCAGAAGATCAGCTCCTGTTACAGCAGGAGGTTCAAGTCCTTTTATCAAAAGGTGCAGTGGAGTTGGTTCCAGAGCAGGAAAGGAGTCAGGGTTGCTATTTGAGATATTTCCTGATTCCCAAGAAAGATGGTCGATTGAGGCCTATCCTGGATCTGAGGATTTTGAATTGGTTCCTCAAATAGGAGAAATTCAGGATACTGAGTCTAGCGCAGGGGCTTCTGGCATTGAACAAAGGGGATTGGATGGTGTCTGTCGACTTGCAGGATGCTTACTTTTCATATCCCCATTCTCAAGTCACACAGGAAGTATCTCCGGTTTGTGGTGGAGTCGTAACACTGCCAATTTGCGGTCCTTCCTTTTGGTCTTACTTCCACACCTCGAGTCTTCACAAAGGTGATGGCTACAGCAAATCTCAGAAGGAAGGGAATATCGGTATTCCCTTACCTGGACGATTGGCTGATCAAAGCCACGTCCCTAGAGCTTTTACTGCATCACCTCCAAATGACAACGCATTTGTTGTTTAGTCTGGGCCTTATGTTGAACGTGCCCAAGTCTCACCTGGAGCCCTCTCAACGCCTCCTATTCATAGGGAAAGTACTGGATACAAAATTGAATTTGGCCTATCCTCTGCCTTAGCGGATTCAGGACATTCAGGCGTTGATTCCAATGTTTCGAAATGGAGCGGTTGTTCCAGTCTTCAAGGTCCTACTTCTGCTCGGTCTGTTCGCTTTTTGCATAATGTTGGTCACTCATGCACGTTGGCACATGAGGGCTCTCCAGTGATGCCTCCGCCAGCAGTGGTTTCAACACAAAGGGGATCTCGAAGAGTCAATAACGATCCCCAGAGACGGTGCAGCTGATCTATGTTGGTGGGCTGTTGACGGCAACCTTTCTCAAGGAAGGCCGTTTTCTCTACCACTATCGGTGACCACAATCACAGATGCACCCACTCTAGGGTGGGGAGCTCATCTGGGGGACCTGGAGATCAAAGGTCTTTGGTCTGCAGTGGAAGAGATGTTTCACCTCAATCTGTTAGCATTTTGGGCGATATGTCTGGCTCTCGAGGCCTTCCTCTTGTCCCTTTGTGGTCAGGTCAGTTCAGGTCTTGACGGACAACACTACCGTGATGTAGTACATCAGCAAGCAGGGAGGAGTAGGGGTTGTACCTCCTCTGCAGAGAGGCTCTGTGGCTCTGGTCCTGTGCTCTGGACCATCGGATTTTCTTAGTACCATCTGGCAGGGGTTCTCAACGTTTGTGCAGACAGTCAGTCGGCATTTCTCGGCCGATCACGAGTGGTGTCTCCATCCAGACGTGGTCCATCACATCTTCCGGATGTGGGTTGTAAGGAAATGCTTTCCTTGGCATGGTTACCCCCTGACTTTTTGCCTTTTGTTGATGCCAGTTATGATTGAAAGTGTGCTGGGACCCTGCTAACCAGGCCCCAGCACCAGTGTTCTTTCCTTAAACTGTACCTTTGTTCCCACAATTGGCACAGCCCTGGCACACAGATAAGTCCCTTGTAAATGGTCCCGCTGGTACCAAGGGCCCTGATGCCAGGGAGGGTCTCTAAGGGCTGCAGCATGTCTTATGCCACCCTGGGGACCCCTCACTCAGAACATGCACACTGCCTCACAGCTTGTGTGTACTGGTGGGGAGAAAATGACTAAGTCGACATGGCATTCCCCTCAGGGTGCGCTGCCCACAACTCACTGCCTGTGGCATAGGTAAGTTACCCTTCTAGCAGGCCTTACAGCCCTAAGACAGGGTGCACTATACCACAGGTGAGGGCATAGGTGCATGAGCTCTATGTCCGTACAGTGTCTAAGCAGAACCTTAGACATTGTAAGAGCAGGGTAGCCATAAAGAAAGTATATGGTCTGTGAGTTTGTCAAACACAAACTCAACAGTTCCATAATGGCTACTCTGAAATCTGGGAATTTTGGTATCAAACTTCTCAGCACAATAAATGCACATTGATTCCAGTGTGGGATTTATTGTAAAGTACATCCAGAGGGCATCTTAGAGATGCCCCCTGAATACCAGTCCGACTCCTAGTGCTAGGCTGATGAGTTTCTGCCAGCCGGCCACAACCAGATGAGTTTCTGGCCACATGGGAGAGTGCCTTTGTCACTCTGGGGCCAGAAACAAAGCCTGTACTGTGTGGAGGTGCTTCTTACCACCCCCCCTTGCAGGAACTGTAACAAATGGTGGTGAGCCTCAAAGGCTCATGCCTTTTGTTACAGCACCCAGGGCATCCCAGCTAGTGGAGATGTCTGCCCCTCCGACCACTGCCCCCACTTTTGGCGGCAAGGCAGGAGAGGATAATGAGAAAAACAAGGGGGAGCCACCCACCAGTCAGGACAGCCCCTAAGGTGTCCTGAGCTGAGGTGACTCTGACATTTAGAAATCCTCCATCTTGCAGATGGAGGATTCCCCCAATAGGATTAGGGATGTGCCCCCCCTCCCCTCAGGGAGGAGGCACAAAGAGGGTGTAGCCACCCTCCAGGACAGAAGCCATTGGCTACTGCCCCCCCCCCCCCGACCTAAACACACCCCTGAATTTCGTATTTAGGGGCGACCCAGAACCCAGGAAATCAGATTCCTGCAACCTGAAGAAAGGACTGCTGACCTGAAAGCCCCACAGAGACGACGGAGACACCAACTGACTTGGTCCCAGCCCTACCGGCCTGTCTCCAGACTCAAAGAACCTGCACATCGACGCATCCGACAGGGACCAGCGACCTTTGAGGACTCGGAGGACTGCCCTGAAACCGAAGGACCAAGAAACTCCTGAGAACAGCGGCATAGTTCAAGAACTGCAACAACTTTGCAACTTTTTTGCAACTTTTAAAGAACTCTCTCTTCCCGCCGTAAGTGTGAGACTTCTCACTCTGCACCCGACACCCCCGGCTCGAGCTCTAGAGAGCAAACACTACAGAGAGGACTCTCTGGCGACTACGATGATGTGAGTACCCTGAGTCGACCACCCTGTACCCCCACAGCGACACCTGCAGAGTGGATCCAGAGGTTCCCCCTGACCGCGACTGCCAGGTAACAAGGAACCCGATGCCTGGACCAAGCACTGCACCCGCAGTTCCCAGGACCGAGAGGAACCACTTTCCAGTGCAGGAGTGACCAGCAGGTGGCCCTCTTCCTGGCCCAGTCGATGGCTGGGCCGAGAAACCTCCCCACCCCCGCGCCCTGCCTGCATCACCTAAGTAACCCCTGGGTCCCTGCATTGCTTCCAATAGCAAACCCAATGCTACTTTGCACACTGCACCCGGCTGCCCCTGTGCCGCTGACGGTGTGTTTTGTGTGCCTGTTTGTGTCCACCCCATTGCTCTACAAAACACCCCTTGTCTGCTCCCTGAGGATGCAGGTACTTACCTGCTAGCGGACTGGAACTGGAGCACCTATGTGTTTTGGGCCCTTCTTTGACCTCTGCACCTGACCGGACCTGTATTGCTGGTGCAGTGACTTTGGGGTTGCCTTGAACTCCCAACGGTGGGCTGCCTAAGCCCCAGGACTGAGACTTGTAAGTGTTTTACTTACCTGCTAATCTAACCTTTACTTTTCCCCCCCAGGAACTGTTGATTTTTACACATTGTCCACTTTGAAAATAGATTATTGCCATTTTCACAAATACTGCATATGATATTGCTTTTATTCAAAGTTCCTGAAGTATCTAAGTGAAGTACCTTGAATTTAAAGTGTTTACTGCAAATCTTGAACCTGTGGTTCTTAAAATAAACTAAGAAAATATATTTTTCAATATAAAAACCTATTGGCCTGGAGTAAGTCTTTGAGTGTGTGTTCCTCATTTATTGCCTGTGTGTGTACAACAAATGCTTAACACTACCCTCTGATAAGCCTACTGCACGACCACACTACCACAAAATAGAGCATTAGAATGATCTAATTGTGCCACTATCTTACCTCTAAGGGACTCTGTGCACACTATTTCTTACTTTGAAATAGTATATACAGAGCCAACTTCCTACACCTACTTTTTACGCACCCCCACATCCCTCTCATGAGAAGGAGAGACTCCAACGTCTGAATTCAAAAAGAGCGTTGGCTTTCTACCTAGATCATACCAAATATTTCTGGGTGGACGATCCACCCTTTGTGGGATATGTGGGTGTGAAGAAAGGGAGGGCGGTGCAGAAGAGGACCATCTCACAATCGGTAGACCTCTGCATCAAGATGTGCTAGGTTTTGGCGAAAAAGTAACCCCCTGCCAGGCTGCAATTTGGGCGTCCTTACTTGCGTTCACCAAGCATTACTGTCTGGACAGTCAGGTCCGCAGTGACTGGTATTTTGGCAGTTCGGTCCTGCAGGACTTTTTGGTGTGATCTTAGTTCGCAGCCCACCACTGGGGATGGTATTGCTGGGGTATCTTTTCAAAGATAAGGCATCTGCAACAAGAAGTCTCTATCAGATGTACAAGTTACTTACCTTTGGTAACAATATATCTGGTGGAGACCTATTCTAGTTGCAGATTCCTTACCGACCCGCCCATGGACCCCGCACTGCAAACTGATTTCTAGGGACAGGTACTTCCCACTAAGTACCCTAGTTTTGGCACACCTTTCTCATTGTTCTTCATGGCTCCGCGCTACTGGCGTGGAAAGTCGTGAAAAGTAAGTGACATCAGCATGACGGGTGATGCCTATATACGACGTCATTATGTGACCATGACGCAGACGACACCTGCAGAGTCTACCGACACCTAATGACGTGCAGGGATACTGCTTGAAGAAAAATTCTGTGGATCCAGTCTTGACGCCTGGGGAAATTCAAAGGTAAGGAATCTGCAACTAGAATATGTCTCTGCCAGATATATTGTTACCGAAGGTAAGTAACTTGTACTTTAATATAGTATCTAGTTGCTCCTGTATCTGTGAGGGATACATACCTTTTATCATTGATAACTACCATCACAGTGGGTTTCTCATCTGGCGTGTGCGTCTCTGACAACACTGAATACACAGAAATGCTCTGTGGCACCTTCATTGTACATCTCCGCCCACTGAGGTACATATGATTTGCAGATTGGATTGTGACTGTACTGCTGTATTGTCTGGCTGATTATAAAATCCTTCTCTTCCATTTTGCTCATCCCTTCTTAGTCCTACAATCTCTAATAAAATGTCCATGCCTCTGACTAATGACATGCCTGATCCAATCTTTGAGGGACCGTTCTTTCTCTTCCTCCTCGCCCTCCTATTTTACTTCCCTGTATCCTCGTTGCCCTGTTGTTGCGGGTATTGTTGTTGAGTGGTCCCTGGGACCGATCCCACAGACATTGCAGTCATCTGAGTGGTAGCTGCTGCTACATCTCCTTCTGCTGCTCCTTTCTTTGCCAGCTTCTGCTGCACCAGTTTGGCTACTGCTTTATCTGCCATATCCTGTTTGTTTGTTTGTTTCTCCTGTTTTTTCTTCCAATAATAGATTATGTGTGCTTGATATCTGTTCAGGGTTTGGCTTCTAGTGCCACTATTATCTAGACTATTCTGTACATCAGAGGGTAACCCTTTTTTCACCACATTATGAAAGAATACAGAGTTTCCTCTTGTTAGCTCACAACCCTGGCCTACTTTCTAAATCAATTTTTCCTTCATCCTATTAAGGAACTTGGGAGGATCCTCATTTGGCTTCATTGATGAGTTGGCAAGGGATCCAATATCTAGCCTATCAGGATATATCTTCCTTAACTGATCCCAAATTGCTGTCTTACAAATTAAATGGAGACCCATCACGTCTTGTTTCAGTGAGGGTAACGTTTCTCACTCCAGCCTTTTGAAAAACAGTATCTGTTTCATCTCCTATAAGAGAAAGGAGCAAACTTTTTATATCCCCCTCCGCTAAGGTGATACCTGCAATTTGCTCTAATCCACCTGCCTGCTCCCTCTGTAAGCAGCAGCAACAACTTCTTAAGATTTTCCTTCTCCATTTGTGGCAACTTAATGAGGTGCCCCAGGTCCCTTATGTAGCAGGGGTATCTGATAAAAGGGAGTGGTAGAACGCTGGGGTTTTTGTTTAGCATATTTCTGCCATATACGCAAGCACTTCCGCATGTAGGAATAATCTCAGTCAAAATCTCCCTCCCCAAAGAGAATGCAATCTTCTGCATTCGCCATATCATGTGGAACAAAAGATCCTTTTTGGACTAATTTGAGATGTTAGTTGTAAAGAAATGGCTCCCTGTTGCAGTTACCCCCCACTTTTTGCCTGATACTGATGCTGACTTGACTGAGAAGAGTGCTGGGACCCTGCTAACCAGGCCCCAGCACCAGTGTTCCTTCACCTAAAATGTACCATTGTATCCACAATTGGCACACCCTGGCATTCAGATAAGTCCCTTGTAACTGGTACTGCTAGTACCAAGGGCCCTGATGCCAAGGAAGGTCTCTAAGGGCTGCAGCATGTCTTATGCCACCCTAGAGACCCCTCACTCAGCACAGACACACTGCTTACAAGCCTGTGTGTGCTAGTGAGAACAAAATGAGTAAGTCGACATGGCACTCCCCTCAGGGTGCCATGCCAGCCTCTCACTGCCTATGCAGTATAGGTAAGACACCCCTCTAGCAGGCCTTACAGCCCTAAGGCAGGGTGCACTATACCATAGGTGAGGGTACCAGTGCATGAGCACTGTGCCCCTACAGTGTCTAAACAAAACCTTAGACATTGTAAGTGCAGGGTAGCCATAAGAGTATATGGTCTGGGAGTCTGTTTTACACGAACTCCACAGCACCATAATGGCTACACTGAAAACTGGGAAGTTTGGTATCAAACTTCTCAGCACAATAAATGCACACTGATGCCAGTGTACATTTTATTGCAAAACACACCCCAGAGGGCACCTTAGAGGTGCCCCCTGAAACTTAACCGACTGTCTGTGTAGGCTGACTAGTTCCAGCAGCCTGCCACACCAGAGACATGTTGCTGGCCCCATGGGGAGAGTGCCTTTGTCACTCTGAGGCCAGTAACAAAGCCTGCACTGGGTGGAGATGCTAACACCTCCCCCAGGCAGGAGCTGTGACACCTGGCGGTGAGCCTCAAAGGCTCACCCCTTTGTCACAGCCCAGCAGGGCACTCCAGCTTAGTGGAGTTGCCCGCCCCCTCCGGCCACGGCCCCCACTTTTGGCGGCAAGGCTGGAGGGAACAAAGAAAGCAACAAGGAGGAGTCACTGGCCAGTCAGGACAGCCCCTAAGGTGTCCTGAGCTGAGGTGACTCTAACTTTTAGAAATCCTCCATCTTGCAGATGGAGGATTCCCCCAATAGGGTTAGGATTGTGACCCCCTCCCCTTGGGAGGAGGCACAAAGAGGGTGTACCCACCCTCAGGGCTAGTAGCCATTGGCTACTAACCCCCCAGACCTAAACACGCCCTTAAATTTAGTATTTAAGGGCTACCCTGAACCCTAGAAGATTAGATTCCTGCAACTACAAGAAGAAGGACTGCCTAGCTGAAAACCCCTGCAGAGGAAGACCAGAAGACGACAACTGCCTTGGCTCCAGAAACTCACCGGCCTGTCTCCTGCCTTCCAAAGACCCTGCTCCAGCGACGCCTTCCAAAGGGACCAGCGACCTCGACATCCTCAGAGGACTGCCCCTGCTTCGAAAAGACAAGAAACTCCCGAGGACAGCGGACCTGCTCCAAGAAAAGCTGCAACTTTGTTTCCAGCAGCTTTAAAGAACCCTGCAAGCTCCCCGCAAGAAGCGTGAGACTTGCAACACTGCACCCGGCGACCCCGACTCGGCTGGTGGCGATCCAACACCTCAGGAGGGACCCCAGGACTACTCTAAGACTGTGAGTACAAAAACCTGTCCCCCCTGAGCCCCCACAGCGCCGCCTGCAGAGGGAATCCCGAGGCTTCCCCTGACCGCGACTCTTTGAATCCTAAGTCCCGACACCTGGGAGAGACCCTGCACCCGCAGCCCCCAGGACCTGAAGGACCGGACTTTCACTGGAGGAGTGACCCCCAGGAGTCCCTCTCCCTTGATCAAGTGGAGATTTCCCCGAGGAACCCCCCCCTTGCCTGCCTGCAGCGCTGAAGAGATCCCTAGATCTCCCATTGACTTCCATTACAAACCCGACGCTTGTTTCTACACTGCACCCGGCCGCCCCCGCGCTGCTGAGGGTGAAATTTCTGTGTGGGCTTGTGTCCCCCCCCGGTGCCCTACAAAACCCCCCTGGTCTGCCCTCCGAAGACGCGGGTACTTACCTGCAAGCAGACCGGAACCGGGGCACCCCCTTCTCTCCATTCTAGCCTATGTGTTTTGGGCACCACTTTGAACTCTGCACCTGACCGGCCCTGAGCTGCTGGTGTGGTGACTTTGGGGTTGCTCTGAACCCCCAACGGTGGGCTACCTTGGACCAAGAACTAAGCCCTGTAAGTGTCTTACTTACCTGGTTAACCTAACAAATACTTACCTCCCCTAGGAACTGTGAAAATTGCACTAAGTGTCCACTTTTAAAACAGCTATTTGCGAATAACTTGAAAAGTATACATGCAATTTTGATGATTTGAAGTTCCTAAAGTACTTACCTGCAATACCTTTCGAATGAGATATTACATGTAGAATTTGAACCTGTGGTTCTTAAAATAAACTAAGAAAAGATATTTTTCTATATAAAAACCTATTGGCTGGATTTGTCTCTGAGTGTGTGTACCTCATTTATTGTCTATGTGTATGTACAACAAATGCTTAACACTACTCCTTGGATAAGCCTACTGCTCGACCACACTACCACAAAATAGAGCATTAGTATTATCTCTTTTTGCCACTATCTTACCTCTAAGGGGAACCCTTGGACTCTGTGCATGCTATTCCTTACTTTGAAATAGCACATACAGAGCCAACTTCCTACATTAGTCGTTCACTCCAATCCACTAAATTCTCTACATATGGCACATTACTGTGCCAGCTATTCTCTCCTTTTGCACCTATCTCACTAGGGGTGACATCTGTACTGTGCGAAGTTGACTGAATGCTCATTTGCTGTACTGATCTATCCTGTAGTGTAAGTCCTCTCATGGCTTCACAAGATACCATCCCTGAGTCTGGTTGACCATGCGTTCCCTGACATTGCCACCTTTCAAGCTCTGTTGCTAGAGCTTTCCTAACTCCGGAAAACATCTCCTGTTCTCCTTCTTTAATACCAAAATGATCAGATAATAACCTTGCACTTTTGTATGATACAGTTCAATAAGGGGTCTTTCTTGAATATCAATATTATGGAAAGAGTGCTCACCCATACTATTCACACATCTTAAGTATAGGCTCTATATTATATGTTAGTTTCCCAAAATCTCTAATGTCATCATTTTGCAATAACCACTCGTTACACTTTCTGGTAAAACATTTATGGTCCACTTATCCTTCTGCCAAGGTGGGAAACTACCTTTAATCTTATCCTTTTCTTGGGGCGCTGGCCATTGTGCTATACGAGCAGTTCATCCATATAGTCAGCCCATCTAACATTATCTGCATTTAATCACTGTGAGGTAAACAGTTATTCCCGAACTATCCTTCCTATTGTCTCTCTGTTCTGCAACAAATGCAAAGTTGCTGATGACTCATATGACTGGTCATTACTATCCCCTGAACTTTGTTCTTCACTTCCGTCCTCCTTTGGAGAGGCAGGGTCTAAATGTAGGGTGAACTGTGCTCCTAACTCCCAAAACTGGGATTCATTTGTCTTTGCTTGCTGTCTAGGTGTGGTGCTCACATATTTTGGCTTTGGCCTGCATGAAGCAACGTTGGGGGCAGATTCTGGGGACTGTAAAGAGGTCTCAATTTCAGAGTTCCCAAATCCCACTGCGGCGTCTAGTAGCTGCACTAGTGGGTAAATGCTGGTTACCTTGAGAAAGGTACTCATAGAATTGAAAAATATGGTGGTGGGGAAACAAATGAAGTATTAGGGGCATTGTCTTCTAAGGGGTCTTTGGATTTCTAGATTTCTCACAAAATACTTGCCACAGGGCGAAAATAGTTGTTTTTTTTTTTTTTTTTTGTAATCAGGCTCCCTCATACTTACTCCTGAGGTATGTAACAATATGCTCAGTTATTTTGTCATCGAATACCCTTTCCTTTGGCCAGGGATATGTTTTTGGATGGCTTTAAACCATTCTAGACAATATTGTTAGAATTTTCTCTGATTACGGGGAAGACCTTCTGCATGTGGGCTTAGGAAGTCTCCATAAGTACACGTTGTCCCACTATGTCCAAATGTAGCCTTCAAATAGTGCACCTCTCTTAAAACTTACCCAAATGTTTTTAAAAGCAGGGAAATTTAGCAGTTTTTGTCTGTCATTTTATACAATACATATTAAAAGAACATTGCGCAACATTACACAACATCACACAGTGGCCACTTCATTCATACACACACGCATTCATCATCAGTATAAACCACATCAATTATTTCCCAAGTATGAATCACCATTTCTAAGTCTAAACAGTAAATAAAATGGGCAGCCCTTGTCACTATTCTGTGCATCGAGAGGATAACCTTTACAAACTAGGCATCCTTCAGACCATAGAGTGACTTCTGGATATCCAGGGAAGTAATTTGAGTGTTTAAATTGTACTTGGAGGCAAATTTTAACAATATCAGCCGTCCTGCTGTCCCTCTGTCAAATTATTAGGCATGCGTTGGCACCCTCAATTTCTAATTACCCAATTTGACTACTTTTAACTCATTGCTAGGAATAACATGTTAACCAGTTATTCGTCGTCCAATTAACCAACAATTTTTTACTCTTAAACCGTAAATGCAACTGGTCACCCCTGGTAATTTTTCTTCACTCTCACAGAAGATAACCTTTTCAAACCATGCGTCTCTCAAACCACAGAATGACTTCCAGACATAAGGTCCAGGAGAGCAATTTGAGTGTTTTTAGGTCTTATCTGGACTAAAGTTTAGCGTGATCAGCTTTTCAGCGGTTCCTCTGTCAATAAAAACACTAATTTGTCTCCCCCTGTGTTTCACATTACCCACATTGACCACTTCTAGCTTGTCGCTAGGAACAGGTGAACCAGTTATGTAGCGCCTGTCTTGATATTGTGCAACACATGTACCCGATCTTGCATGCAATACCCTTATATTTCTAATAATTGTAAATGTCTACATCTGTGCTTACCATTGCCAAGGAAAATAAGTTATTTATTAGACGGAAAAAGCATACAACTTTAGTCTGCATTTTGCTCTCCATTTTAAAAGATGGCAGTCCTTTCCCAGCCCCCTACACAGGCAGAATTTGAGAAACCACAGCATCTGCTTACCCAATCAAAGATGCGCAAAATCTATGCAGCATGGGGTAGGTGGTCCTCCTCTGTCATCAGTCAGGTTAAAAAAAGCAAAAATAAGACTCCTATGCTACCATCGCCAACTGTTGCAGAGTAAATAAAAAACGTAAACACTAAGGAAAAAGACAAACTCTTCTTTGGCAATGAAGACAGTTATTTACTGTTGAGACAAGGAGAGCGACCCTCCTCACACAGACAGGCAGCCAGTCTCAAATTGCTGTAGCACAGACGGACTCTCATATATAAAATCACATAATACTTTATTACAAAACAGTATATAATGATTAGCCAGTCATAGATTGAAACAGAAAGAAACAAAATGTGGACAGATGTAACCCTGTAATGTCTTAGCTCTAAACTTATCAACTACACATTCTTTACTTATGGCTTTGACAATGTTATGCATTCTAGAGTGAAGAATGGGTTGTTTCTCTGTTTCCATAGCAAATACAATTTTAGTACCATGTGTGCCTTATCATTGAAACCCTAAGATCTCAGTGTAGTCTAAGCTGATTATATTGCCTAAATTCATTGTCTAATCAGGCTTGCAATTTGTTTGGAAACATGAAATGCGTGCCAGTGAACCTATGTGCTTTTGGGTCATCAATTCCTTTGTTAAACATGAGTTAGCATTTAAATACCATCTTGCCCTTGAGTGAACTCTTCACCTTATTTTGGTTAGCATTATATTTGGGCCTGCAGTTTTATTTTATTTCATATTTTGTAGCGCTTTGTGCCAATGTCTATTGTCCTATATTTTCACATACATATTCTTCGTTTTCTACAACAACCTGCAGAACTGTAGAGGCTATCTTGCGCTGCCTGAATGATGAATTGAAGCAGAGACACTTGAAGTGCAGTACAGATTACGTGAAAGGAGGACCCACTTGACCGATCGAACAAATGCAGTCTGCAAAACTGCAACTTGTGTATTGACAATGTCTGAATTGGTCACTATCTGGGAAGGACAGGCAGTTCTACTAGTTGCCAGCCTAGTGTAGACTGGCGGAATAATCCCCACCTGATCACAGTGGCAAATCTCCCTCGACATGGCGATAGAGAAAGCAGGGGGAAGCATGTGCATATCAAAAGCTTGCCCAGTACTTATATCTATACAGGCATGTAATTGAGTTTGTTAATGGTAACATATCCGAGACAAAGTTGATTCAGCACTCCTGATGGTAAATAATTTCATTTCCTCTTGTGCACTCCTACTTATGTTGATATATACTTTTCCATTCCATCATTAATTGGACTATATACGGTTGATATTTTAAGTCTCATTTTAATTTGTCAGTGCTTAGAAGTTGAAAACATAATTTTACCTTCCCAAAAATAGGTGGCAGCGAGTGTCTAAAAGCGAATGCAAAGTCGTGTGGAGAATGTATACAAGCAGGGCCAAACTGTGGGTGGTGCACAAATTTGGTGAGTTGTTTATTATTCATTTTTTTTTATAACGGATGCATTTATTTGCTGTCATGTGTTGGAAATTGTACATTACAAAGCAGCCCTATGTTTCTTTGATCAAATGATCTAAGTAAGTGTATGCATGTATATTGTAGACTTCAAGATGCACTATGTAGTTGGACCAAAGTTGCAGTGAAAAAGAAGGGTTTCAATGCCTAACAAATGTGATCCCCATTTTGCAAATCTAATTTTTCTAAAATAACATCTTCAGCCACCTTTGAATTTTTGAAAGTGTTTTTGGAAGCGGGGTGAGATGAAGATAAATGTAAGGAAATGCCTCCTTGGCATGGTTACCCCCTGACTTGTTGCCTTTGCTGATGCTATGTTTTCAATTGAAAGTGTGCTGAGGCCTGCTAACCAGGCCCCAGCACCAGTGTTCTTTCCCTAACCTGTACTTTTGATTCCACAATTGGCACACCCTGGCATCCAGATAAGTCCCTTGTAAGTGGTACCCCTGGTACCAAGGGCCCTGATGCCAGGGAAGGTCTCTAAGGGCTGCAGCATGTATTAGCCACCCTAGAGACCCCTCACTCAGCACAGACACACTGCTTACCAGCTTGTGTGTGCTAGTGAGAACAAACTGAGTAAGTCGACATGGCACTCCCCTCAGGGTGCCATGCCAGCCTCTCACTGCCTATGCAGTATAGGTAAGACACCCCTCTAGCAGGCCTTACAGCCCTAAGGCAGGGTGCACTATACCATAGGTGAGGGCACCAGTGCATGAGCACTGAGCCCCTACAGTGTCTAAGCAAAACCTTAGACATTGTAAGTGCAGGGTAGCCATAAGAGTATATGGTCTGGGAGTCTGTCAAACACGAACTCCACAGCACCATAATGGCTACACTGAAAACTGGGAAGTTTGGTATCAAACTTCTCAGCACAATAAATGCACACTGATGCCAGTGTACATTTTATTGTAAAATACACCACAGAGGGCACCTTAGAGGTGCCCCCTGAAACTTAACCGACTATCTGTGTAGGCTGACTGGTTCCAGCAGCCTGCCACACTAGAGACATGTTGCTGGCCCCATGGGGAGAGTGCCTTTGTCACTCTGAGGCCAGTAACAAAGCCTGCACTGGGTGGAGATGCTAACACCTCCCCCAGGCAGGAGCTGTAACACCTGGCGGTGAGCCTCAAAGGCTCACCCCTTTGTCACAGCACCGCAGGACACTCCAGCTAGTGGAGTTGCCCGCCCCCTCCGGCCCCCACTTTTGGCGGCAAGGCCGGAGAAAATAATGAGAATAACAAGGAGGAGTCACTGGCCAGTCAGGACAGCCTCTAAGGTGTCCTGAGCTGAGGTGACTCTAACTTTTAGAAATCCTCCATCTTGCAGATGGAGGATTCCCCCAATAGGATTAGGGATGTGACCCCCTCCCCTTGGGAGGAGGCACAAAGAGGGTGTACCCACCCTCAGGGCTAGTAGCCATTGGCTACTAACCCCCCAGACCTAAACACGCCCTTAAATTTTGTATTTAAGGGCTTCCCTGAACCTAAAGATTTAGATTCCTGCAACTACAAGAAGAAGGACTGCCGAGCTGACAAACCCCTGCAGAGGAAGAACAGAAGACAACCAACTGCCTTGGCCCCAGACTTACCGGCCTGTCTCCTGCCTTCCAAAGAAACCTGCTCCAGCGACGCTTTCCAAGGGACCAGCGACCTCTGAATCCTCCGAGGACTGCCCTGCTTCGAAAAAGACAAGAAACTCCAGAGGACAGCGGCACTGCTCCAAAAGAACTGCAACTTTGTTACAAGGAGCAGATTTAAAGACCCCTGCAACTCCCCGCAAGAAGCGTGAGACTTGCAACACTGCACCCGGCGACCCCGACTCGACTGGTGGAGAACAACCAACTCAGGGAGGACCCTCCGGCGACTCTACGACTGTGAGTAACCAAAGTTGTCCCCCCTGAGCCCCCACAGCGACGCCTGCAGAGGGAATCCCCTGGCTCCCCCTGACCGCGACTGTCTGAACTCCATTTCCCGACGGCTGGAAAAGACCCTGCACCCGCAGCCCCCAGCCCCTAAGGAAACGGAACTTCTGTGCAGGAGTGACCCCCAGGAGGCCCTCTCCCTTGCCCAGGTGGTGGCTACCCTGAGGAGCCCCCCCCCTTGCCTGCATGCATCGCTGAAGAGACCCCTTGGTCTCCCATTGAAACCTGAAGGAAACCCGACGCGTGTTTGCACACTGCACCCGGCCGCCCCCGCGCTGCTGAGGGTGTACTTTCTGTGCTACTTTGTGTCCCCCCCGGTGCCCTACAAAACCCCCCTGGTCTGCCCTCCGAAGACGCGGGTACTTACCTGCTGGCAGACTGGAACCGGGGCACCCCCTTCTCTCCATTATAGCCTATGTGTTTTGGGCACCTCTTTGACCTTTGCACCTGGCCGGCCCTGAGCTGCTGGTGTGATAACTTTGGGGTTGCTCTGAACCCCCAACGGTGGGCTACCTTGGACCAAAAACTGAAACCTGTAAGTGCCTTACTTACCTGTTGAAACTAACAATAACTTACCTCCTCCAGGAACTGTGAAAATTGCACTAAGTGTCCACTTTTAAAACAGCTTATTGTGTTTTATGTAAAAAGTATACATGCTAAAGTAATGATTCAAAGTTCCTAGAGTACTTACCTGCAATACCTTTGAAAAGAGCTATTACATGTAAAATTTGAACCTGTGGTTCTTAAAATAAACTAAGAAAAGATATTTTTCTATAACAAAACCTATTGGCTGGATTTGTCTCTGAGTGTGTGTACCTCATTTATTGTCTATGTGTATGTACAACAAATGCTTAACACTACTCCTTGGATAAGCCTACTGCTCGACCACACTACCACAAAATAGAGCATTAGTATTATCTCTTTTTACCACTATTTTACCTCTAAGGGGAACCCTGGGACTCTGTGCATGCTATTCCTTACTTTGAAATAGCACATACAGAGCCAACTTCCTACATTGGTGGATCAGCGGTGGGGTACAAGACTTTGCATTTGCTGGACTACTCAGCCAATACCTGATCACACGACAAATTCCAAAATTGTCATTAGAAATTGATTTTTGCAATTTGAAAAGTTTTCTAAATTCTTTAAAGTCCTGCTAGGGCCTTGTGTTAGTCCCTGTTAGCATTTCTTTTAGAGTTTAAAAGTTTGTAAAAGTTTGAATTAGATTCTAGAACTAGTTTTAGATTCTTAAAAGCATTCCAACTTTTAGAAGAATAATGTCTAGTACAGAGATGAATGTGGTGGAACTCGACACCACACCTTACCTCCATCTCCATATGAAAGAGCTAAGGTCACTCTGTAACATAAGAAAAATAACAATGGGCTCCAGACCTACCAAAGTACAGCTCCAGGAGCTGTTGGCAGAGTATGTGTAGGAAGTTGGCTCTGTATGTGCTATTTCAAAGTAAGGAATAGCATGCACAGAGTCCAAGGGTTCCCCTTAGAGGTAAAATAGTGGTAAAAATAGATAATACTAATGCTCTATTTTGTGGTAGTGTGGTCGAGCAGTAGGCTTATCCAAGGAGTAGTGTTAAGCATTTGTTGTACATACACATAGACAATAAATGAGGTACACACACTCAGAGACAAATCCAGCCAATAGGTTTTGTTATAGAAAAATATCTTTTCTTAGTTTATTTTAAGAACCACAGGTTTAAATTTAACATGTAATATCTTGTTTGAAAGGTATTGCAGGTAAGTACATTAGGAACTTTGAATCATTTCAATTGCATGTATACTTTTCAAGTTATTCACAAATAGCTATTTCAAAAGTGGACACTTAGTGCAATTTTCACAGTTCCTGGGGGAGGTAAGTTTTTGTTAGTTTTACCAGGTAAGTAAGACACTTACAGGGTTCAGTTCTTGGTCCAAGGTAGCCCACCGTTGGGGGTTCAGAGCAACCCCAAAGTTACCACACCAGCAGCTCAGGGCCGGTCAGGTGCAGAGTTCAAAGTGGTGCCCAAAACGCATAGGCTTCAATGGAGAGAAGGGGGTGCCCCGGTTCCGGTCTGCTTGCAGGTAAGTACCCGCGTCTTCGGAGGGCAGACCAGGGGGGGTTTTGTAGGGCACCGGGGGGGACACAAGCCCACACAGAAATTTCACCCTCAGCGGCGCGGGGGCAGCCGGGTGCAGTGTTAGAACAAGCGTCAGGTTCGCAATGTAAGTCAATGAGAGATCAAGGGATCTCTTCAGCGCTGCGGGCAGGCAAGGGGGGGCTTCCTCGGGGAAACCTCCACTTGGGCAAGGGAGAGGGACTCCTGGGGGTCACTTCTCCAGTGAAAGTCCGGTCCTTCAGGTCCTGGGGGCTGCGGGTGCAGGGTCTTTTCCAGGCGTCGGGACTTAGGTTTCAGAGAGTCGCGGTCAGGGGAAGCCTCGGGATTCCCTCTGCAGGCGGCGCTGTGGGGGCTCAGGGGGGACAGGTTTTGGTACTCACAGTCGTAGAGTAGTCCGGGGGTCCTCCCTGAGGTGTTGGTTCTCCACCAGCCGAGTCGGGGTCGCCGGGTGCAGTGTTGCAAGTCTCACGCTTCTTGCGGGGAGTTGCAGGGTTCTTTAAAGCTGCTTCTTGAAACAAAGTTGCAGTCCTTTTGGAGCAGGTCCGCTGTCCTCGGGAGTTTCTTGTCGTCGTCGAAGCAGGGCAGTCCTCGGAGGATTCAGAGGTCGCTGGTCCCTTTGGAAGGCGTCGCTGGAGCAGAGTTCTTTGGAAGGCAGGAGACAGGCCGGTGAGTTTCTGGAGCCAAGGCAGTTGTTGTCTTCTGGTCTTCCTCTGCAGGGGTTTTCATCTAGGCAGTCCTTCTTCTTGTTGTTGCAGGAATCTGAATTCTTAGGTTCAGGGAAGCCCTTAAATACTAAATTTAAGGGCGTGTTTAGGTCTGGGGGGTTAGTAGACAATGGCTACTAGCCCTGAGGGTGGGTACACCCTCTTTGTGCCTCCTCCCAAGGGGAGGGGGTCACATTCCTATCCCTATTGGGGGAATCTTCCTTCTTCAAGATGGAGGATTTCTAAAAGTCAGAGGCACCTCAGCTCAGGACACCTTAGGGGCTGTCCTGACTGGCCAGTGACTCCTCCTTGTTTTTCTCATTATCTCTCCTGGACTTGCCGCCAAAAGTGGGGGCTGGGTCCAGGAGGCGGGCATCTCCACTAGCTGGAGTGCCCTGGGGCATTGTAACACGAAGCTTGAGCCTTTGAAGCTCACTGCTAGGTGTTACAGTTCCTGCAGGGGGGAGGTGTGAAGCACCTCCACCCAGAGCAGGCTTTGTTTCTGTCCTCCGAGAGCACAAAGGCTCTCACCGCATGAGGTCAGACACTCGTCTCTCAGCAGCAGGCTGGCACAGACCAGTCAGTCCTGCACTGAACAATTGGGTAAAATACAGGGGGTATCTCTAAGATGCCCTCTGTGTGCATTTTTTAATAAATCCAACACTGGCATCAGTGTGGGTTTATTATTCTGAGAAGTTTGATACTAAACTTCCCAGTATTCAGTGTAGCCATTATGGAGCTGTGGAGTTCGTTTTTGACAGACTCCCAGCCCATATACTCTTATGGCTACCCTGCACTTACAATGTCTAAGGTTTTGCTTAGACACTGTAGGGGCATAGTGCTCATGCACATATGCCCTCACCTGTGGTATAGTGCACCCTGCCTTAGGGCTGTAAGGCCTACTAGAGGGGTGACTTACCTATGCCACAGGCAGTGGGAGGTTGGCATGGCACCCTGAGGGGAGTGCCATGTCGACTTAGTCATTTTCTCCCCATCAGCACACACAAGCTGGCAAGCAGTGTGTCTGTGCTGAGTGAGGGGTCCCTAGGGTGGCATAAGACATGCTGCAGCCCTTAGAGACCTTCCCTGGCATCAGGGCCCTTGGTACCAGGGGTACCAGTTACAAGGGACTTACCTAGGTGCCAGGGTTGTGCCAATTGTGGAAACAATGGTACATTTTAGGTGAAATAACACTGGTGCTGGGGCCTGGTTAGCAGGGTCCCAGCACACTTCTCAGTCAAGTCAGCATCAGTATCAGGCAAAAAGTGGGGGGTAACTGCAACAGGGAGCCATTTCTTTACACAAGCCCCCCCCAGCCCACAGGCCAGGAGACTCAGCCAAAGCTGGGAGAGTCTTCCTAGTCTGTCAGGCGAGGAAGAGTAGAGGAAATAGGCTGGTTTGTTGCAGGGCCTACTCTGCCTTACATCCTCCTGTTCAGGTCATTCCCTCTGGGGAACTGACCCACTTCCACAGTGATAGGACCTAGTCTGAACTGCCTCTTGTCTGTGCTTTTTATGTCTTCACCCATTCTCTCTATTTTGGGGTTAGAGGTATCCACCTCTGCTAATCTTATCTTATCTTAGCCAGGGTCACCCCTAGCTTACCCAAAGAGGTTACCCAGAGCTGGAGTAACCCCACCATGACCAACAGGGTTAGGGGGCCTAACTTGTTATTTGGCATGGGGTCAGACCACCATGCCAAGGATAGTGCAGCCATAAAGGCTAACACCCAGCAGAGGCCACTGACAGCTGTCAGTGCCCAGAACCACACCTTTAGCTCTTCACCTACAAGGGAAGGGGCTTAGTTACAGGCTTCTTTGGGTTCAGGGTGCCTGTCTGCTGTATTAGAGTGGGGGGTTACCACATCTTGTAGTAAGCACCCTTCTTCCACTCTTTCTTCTGTTAGCTGAGGAGCCACCCACTCAGGCTTAACAGTTGCCTGACTAGCCAGGACTTCTTGTGGGTCAGGTTGGACTTTATCAGAGACACTTTTGGAGTTCTCCTCTACTGGAGCAGAATCTCCTTGGCTTGCTGGAACCTTGGCTAAAGGTTGTCCACCTTTCCTACTCTGTTTCCTTTTCTTTTTCTTCTGGGGCCTACTTGCATTTACTGCAGAGGCAGGCACTCCAGAATCCTTGGGAGAGGACTGGCACTGGACCAGTTCCTCTCTTGGGCTCTGACTAACCTCTGGGTAGTCATTTCCCAGGAGACAATCAAGGGGGAGGTCTGTTCTGACTACCACCCTTCTCCAGCTAAAAGTCCCACCCACTTCTATGGGCACAAAAGCCACAGGCCTATCGGTGACCCTGTCTGGGCTAACTCTTACTCTGGCCATCTCACCTGGGATGTACTGGTTTGAGAACACCAGCCTGTCATGCACAATAGTGTGACTGGCACAAGTGTCTCTCAGGGCAGTGGCTGGGATTCCGTTCACCAGTAGGTGGTGGAAGTGTCTACTTCCCTCTGGAATCTCCAACTCACCTGTTGGGCCCTTTTTCCAGTTGAAGGCTATGAAGACCTCCTCATCTGAGGAGTCATCCCCAATGGCTACACTGGTCACCCCTGGGATTTTGCTAGGGGGTTTGTTTTTGGGACAAGAAGTGTCCTTGGTGTGGTGCCCTGTCTGTTTACAGTTATGGCACCATGCCTTAGTGGCATCCCAGCTCTTACCCTGGTACCCACCTTTGTTTTGGGTTGTGTCTCTGGGCCCACCCACCTGGTCTGGTTTTTGGGGGCCTACAGGGGACTCTTTTTCTTTGTTTCTAGTGTCACCCACTTTCTCCTGGGGAGGCTTTGTAACCCCTTTCTTTTGGTCACCCCCAGTGGAAGTTTTGGTTACCCTAGTCTTGACCCAGTGGTCTGCCTTCTTTCCCAATTCTTGGGGAGAAATTGGACCTAGGTCTACCAGATACTGATGCAACTTTTCATTGAAGCAGTTACTTAAAATGTGTTCTTTCATAAACAAATTATAAAGCCCAACATAGTCATACACTTCATTTCCAGTTACCCAACCATCCAGTGTTTTCACTGAGTAGTCAACATAATCAACCCAGGTCTGGCTCGAGGATTTTTGAGCCCCCCTGAATCTAATTCTATACTCCTCAGTGGAGAATCCAAAGCCCTCAATCAGGGTACCCTTCATGAGGTCATAAGATTCTGCATCTTTTTTAGAGAGTGTGAGGAGTCTATCCCTACACTTTCCTGTGAACATTTCCCAAAGGAGAGCACCCCAGTGAGATTTGTTCACTTTTCTGGTTTCACAAGCCCTCTCAAAAGCTGTGAACCATTTGGTGATGTCATCACCATCTTCATATTTAGTTACAATCCCTTTGGGGATTTTCAACATGTCAGGAGAATCTCTGACCCTATTTATGTTGCTGCCACCATTGATGGGTCCTAGGCCCATCTCTTGTCTTTCCCTTTCTATGGCTAGGATCTGTTTTTCCAAAGCCAATATTTTCCGCATCCTGGCTAACTGGATGTCCTCTTCACTGGAGTTATCCTCAGTGATTTCAGAGAGGCTGGACCCTCCTGTGAGGGAGCCAGCATCTCTGACTATTATTTTTGGAGTCAGGGCTTGAGAAGCCCTGTTCTCCCTAGATAGGACTGGTGGGGGGGGAATCACCCTCCAAGTCACTATCATCATCCTCTGTGTTGCCATCCTCAGAGGGGTTGGCTCTTTCAAACTCTGCCAACAGCTCCTGGAGCTGTAGTTTGGAAGGTCTGGAGCCCATTGCTATTTTCTTTAGTTTACAGAGTGACCTTAGCTCTCTCATCTGGAGATGGAGGTAAGGTGTGGTGTCGAGTTCCACCACATTCATCTCTGTACTAGACATTATTCTTCTAAAAGTTGGAATGCTTTTAAGAATCTAAAACTAGTTCTAGAATCTAATTCAAACTTTTACAAACTTTTAAACTCTAAAAGAAATGCTAACAGGGACTAACACAAGGCCCTAGCAGGACTTTTAAGAATTTAGAAAACTTTTCAAATTGCAAAAATCAATTTCTAATGACAATTTTGGAATTTGTCGTGTGATCAGGTATTGGCTGAGTAGTCCAGCAAATGCAAAGTCTTGTACCCCACCGCTGATCCACCAATGTAGGAAGTTGGCTCTGTATGTGCTATTTCAAAGTAAGGAATAGCATGCACAGAGTCCAAGGGTTCCCCTTAGAGGTAAAATAGTGGTAAAAAGAGATAATACTAATGCTCTATTTTGTGGTAGTGTGGTCGAGCAGTAGGCTTATCCAAGGAGTAGTGTTAAGCATTTGTTGTACATACACATAGACAATAAATGAGGTACACACACTCAGAGACAAATCCAGCCAATAGGTTTTGTTATAGAAAAATATATTTTCTTAGTTTATTTTAAGAACCACAGGTTCAAATTTAACATGTAATATCTTGTTTGAAAGGTATTGCAGGTAAGTACATTAGGAACTTTGAATCATTTCAATTGCATGTATACTTTTCAAGTTATTCACAAATAGCTATTTCAAAAGTGGGCAATTTTCACAGTTCCTGGGGGAGGTAAGTTTTTGTTAGTTTTACCAGGTAAGTAAGACACTTACAGGGTTCAGTTCTTGGTCCAAGGTAGCCCACCGTTGGGTGTTCAGAGCAACCCCAAAGTTACCACACCAGCAGCTCAGGGCCGGTCAGGTGCAGAGTTCAAAGTGGTGCCCAAAACGCATAGGCTTCAATGGAGAGAAGGGGGTGCCCCGGTTCCGGTCTGCTTGCAGGTAAGTACCCGCGTCTTCGGAGGGCAGACCAGGGGGGTTTTGTAGGGCACCGGGGGGGACACAAGCCCACACAGAAATTTCACCCTCAGCGGCGCGGGGGCAGCCGGGTGCAGTGTTAGAACAAGCGTCGGGTTCGCAATGTAAGTCAATGAGAGATCAAGGGATCTCTTCAGTGCTGCAGGCAGGCAAGGGGGGGCTTCCTCGGGGAAACCTCCACTTGGGCAAGGGAGAGGGACTCCTGGCGGTCACTTCTGCAGTGAAAGTCCGGTCCTTCAGGTCCTGGGGGCTGCGGGTGCAGGGTCTTTTCCAGGCGTCGGGACTTAGGTTTCAGAGAGTCGCGGTCAGGGGAAGCCTCGGGATTCCCTCTGCAGGCGGCGCTGTGGGGGCTCAGGGGGGACAGGTTTTGGTACTCACAGTCGTAGAGTAGTCCGGGGGTCCTCCCTGAGGTGTTGGTTCTCCACCAGCCGAGTCGGGGTCGCCGGGTGCAGTGTTGCAAGTCTCACGCTTCTTGCGGGGAGTTGCAGGGTTCTTTAAAGCTGCTTCTTGAAACAAAGTTGCAGTCTTTTTGGAGCAGGTTCGCTGTCCTCGGGAGTTTCTTGTCGTCGTCGAAGCAGGGCAGTCCTCAGAGGATTCAGAGGTCGCTGGTCCCTTTGGAAGGCGTCGCTGGAGCAGAGTTCTTTGGAAGGCAGGAGACAGGCCGGTGAGTTTCTGGAGCCAAGGCAGTTGTTGTCTTCTGGTCTTCCTCTGCAGGGGTTTTCAGCTAGGCAGTCCTTCTTCTTGTTGTTGCAGGAATCTGAATTCTTAGGTTCAGGGAAGCCCTTAAATACTAAATTTAAGGGCGTGTTTAGGTCTGGGGGGTTAGTAGCCAATGGCTACTAGCCCTGAGGGTGGGTACACCCTCTTTGTGCCTCCTCCCAAGGGGAGGGGGTCACATTCCTATCCCTATTGGGGGAATCCTCCTTCTTCAAGATGGAGGATTTCTAAAAGTCAGAGGCACCTCAGCTCAGGACACCTTAGGGGCTGTCCTGACTGGCCAGTGACTCCTCCTTGTTTTTCTCATTATCTCTCCTGGACTTGCCGCCAAAAGTGGGGGCTGGGTCCAGGAGGCGGGCATCTCCACTAGCTGGAGTGCCCTGGGGCATTGTAACACGAAGCTTGAGCCTTTGAAGCTCACTGCTAGGTGTTACAGTTCCTGCAGGGGGGAGGTGTGAAGCACCTCCACCCAGAGCAGGCTTTGTTTCTGTCCTCCGAGAGCACAAAGGCTCTCACCGCATGAGGTCAGACACTCGTCTCTCAGCAGCAGGCTGGCACAGACCAGTCAGTCCTGCACTGAACAATTGGGTAAAATACAGGGGGTATCTCTAAGATGCCCTCTGTGTGCATTTTTTAATAAATCCAACACTGGCATCAGTGTGGGTTTATTATTCTGAGAAGATTGATACCAAACTTCCCAGTATTCAGTGTAGCCATTATGGAGCTGTGGAGTTCGTTTTTGACAGACTCCCAGCCCATATACTCTTATGGCTACCCTGCACTTACAATGTCTAAGGTTTTGCTTAGACACTGTAGGGGCATAGTGCTCATGCACATATGCCCTCACCTGTGGTATAGTGCACCCTGCCTTAGGGCTGTAAGGCCTACTAGAGGGGTGACTTACCTATGCCACAGGCAGTGGGAGGTTGGCATGGCACCCTGAGGGGAGTGCCATGTCGACTTAGTCATTTTCTCCCCATCAGCACACACAAGCTGGCAAGCAGTGTGTCTGTGCTGAGTGAGGGGTCCCTAGGGTGGCATAAGACATGCTGCAGCCCTTAGAGACCTTCCCTGGCATCAGGGCCCTTGGTACCAGGGGTACCAGTTACAAGGGACTTACCTAGGTGCCAGGGTTGTGCCAATTGTGGAAACAATGGTACATTTTAGGTGAAAGAACACTGGTGCTGGGGCCTGGTTAGCAGGGTCCCAGCACACTTCTCAGTCAAGTCAGCATCAGTATCAGGCAAAAAGTGGGGGGTAACTGCAACAGGGAGCCATTTCTTTACAGTATGATAGAGCCAACCCCTCTGTGGATAACACAGAGGAGGATGATAGTGAACTGGAGGAAGAATCCCCTCCACCAGTCCTATCTAGGGAGAACAGGGCTTCTCAAGCCCTGACTCCAAAAATAATAGTCAGAGATGCTGGCTCCCTCACAGGAGGGTCCAGCCTCTCTGAAATCACTGAGGATAACTCCAGTGAAGAGGACATCCAGTTAGCCAGGATGGCCAGAAGATTGGCTTTGGAAAAACAGATCCTAGCCATAGAAAGGGAAAGACAAGAGATGGGCCTAGGACCCATCAATGGTGGCAGCAACATAAATAGGGTCAGAGATTCTCCTGACATGTTGAAAATCCCCAAAGGGATTGTAACAAAATTTTAAGATGGTGATGACATCACCAAATGGTTCACAGCTTTTGAGAGGGCTTGTGAAACCAGAAAAGTGAACAAATCTCACTGGGGTGCTCTCCTTTGGGAAATGTTCACAGGAAAGTGTAGGGATAGACTCCTCACACTCTCTGGAAAAGATGCAGAATCTTATGACCTCATGAAGGGTACCCTGATTGAGGGCTTTGGATTCTCCACTGAGGAGTATAGGATTAGATTCAGGGGGGCTCAAAAATCCTCGAGCCAGACCTGGGTTGACTTTGTAGACTACTCAGTAAAAACACTAGATGGTTGGATTCAAGGCAATGGTGTAAATGATTATGATGGGCTGTACAATTTATTTGTGAAAGAACACCTATTAAGTAATTGTTTCAATGATAAACTGCATCAGCATCTGGTGGACCTAGGACCAATTTCTCCCCAAGAATTGGGAAAGAAGGCGGACCATTGGGTCAAGACTAGGGTGTCCAAAACTTCCACAGGGGGTGACCAAAAGAAAGGGGTCACAAAACCTCCCCAGGGGAAAGGTGGTGAGACAGCCAAAAACAAAGATAGTAAAGAGTCTTCTACAGGCCCCCAAAAACCTGCACAGGAGGGTGGGCCCAGAGCCTCTTCACAAAACAATTCTGGGTACAAGGGTAAAAACTTTGATCCCAAAAAGGCCTGGTGTCGTAACTGTAGTCAGTCTGGACACCAAACTGGAGACAAGGCCTGTCCCAAGAAAGATACCACTTCTAACTCCCATCCAGCTAAAACTGGAATGGCCAGTCTCCAAGTGGGATCAACAGTGTGCCCAGAGCAAATCAGGTGTCACACTGAAGCTACATTAGTCTCTGAGGGTGGGGTGGATTTAGCCACACTGGCTGCCTGGCCCCCTAACATGCAAAAATACAGGCAGCCGCTCTTAATTAATGGGACAAGTGTAGAGGGCCTGAGGGATACAGGTGCCAGTGTCACCATGGTGACAGAGAAACTGGTTTCCCCTGGCCAATACCTGGCTGGACAAACTTATCCAGTCACCAACGCTGACAATCAGACTAAAGTACATCCCATGGCTATGGTAACTTTAGAGTGGGGAGGGGTCAATGGCCTGAAACAGGTGGTGGTCTCCTCAAATATCCCAGTAGACTGTTTGCTTGGAAATGACCTGGAGTCCTCAGCATGGGCTGAGGTAGAACTGAAAACCCATGCAGCCATGCTGGGTCTCCCTGAACTGGTGTGTGTCAAGACAAGGGCACAGTGCAAGGCACAGGGTGAAAAAGTAGAGCTGGAGTCTGGAAAAATGGCCCAGCCTACCAAGAGAAAAGGAAAGTCAGCTGGGAAACCAGCTGCAACACAACACCAAAAAGAGAACCTCTCTTCTCAGGAAGAAGTTCTGCCCTCTGAGGGAACTGAGCCTATGGAGCTGGAACCTTATCAGGTTGAGCTCTTAGGCCCAGGGGGACCCTCAAGGGAAGAGTTGTGTAAGGGACAAGAAACCTGTCCCTCTCTTGAAGGCCTTAGGCAGCAAGCTGCTGAAGAGTCCAATGGCAAGAAAAATGGAACACATAGGGTCTATTGGGAAGATGGACTCCTGTACACTGAGGCAAGAGATCCCAAACCTGGTGCCACTAGGAGAGTGGTAGTGTCTCAGGGTTTCAGAGAGTTTATTCTGACCTTAGCCCATGATATTCCCCTTGCTGGGCATTTGGGACAAACCAAGACGTGGGAGAGGTTAGTCAACCACTTCTACTGGCCCAATATGTCCCAGAATGTTAAGGAGTTTTGCCTCTCCTGCCCCACCTGTCAAGCCAGTGGTAAGACAGGTGGGCATCCAAAGGCCCCCCTCATTCCACTTCCAGTGGTGGGGGTCCCTTGGAAAGAGTGGATGTGGACATAGTTGGTCCACTAGAACCTCCCACAGCCTCTGGAAATATGTATATCCTAGTAGTAGTGGATCATGCTACTAGGTATCCTGAAGCTATTCCCCTTAGGTCGACTACTGCCCCTGCAGTAGCCAAGGCACTCATTGGTATCTTTACCAGAGTGGGCTTCCCTAAGGAGGTGGTGTCTGACAGAGGTACCAACTTCATGTCAGCATACCTAAAACACATGTGGAATGAGTGTGGAGTGACTTATAAGTTCACTACACCATATCATCCACAAACTAATGGCCTTGTTGAGAGATTCAACAAGACATTAAAGGGCATGATCATGGGGCTCCCAGAAAAACTCAAAAGGAGATGGGATGTCCTCCTGCCATGTCTGCTTTTCGCTTACAGAGAGGTGCCTCAGAAGGGAGTAGGATTCTCACCCTTTGAACTTCTGTTTGGCCACCCTGTAAGGGGACCACTTGCTCTTGTTAAAGAAGGCTGGGAGAGACCTCTTCATGAGCCTAAACAAGACATAGTGGACTATGTACTTGGCCTTCGCTCAAGAATGGCAGAGTACATGGAAAAGGCAAGTAAAAACCTTGAGGCCAGCCAACAACTCCAGAAGTTGTGGTATGACCAAAAGGCTGCACTGGTTGAATTTCAACCAGGGCAGAAAGTCTGGGTTCTGGAACCTGTGGCTCCCAGGGCACTTCAGGACAAATGGAGTGGCCCTTACCCAGTACTAGAAAGGAAGAGTCAGGCCACCTACCTGGTAGACCTGGGCACAAGCAGGAGCCCCAAGAGGGTGATCCATGTAAACCGCCTTAAACTCTTCCATGACAGGGCTGATGTAAATCTGTTGATGGTAACAGATGAGGACCAGGAAGCTGAGAGTGAGCCTCTCCCTGATCTCCTCTCATCAGACCCTAAAGATGGCTCAGTGGATGGAGTGATCTACTCAGACACCCTCTCTGGCCAACAGCAAGCTGACTGTAGGAAGGTCCTGCAACAGTTTGCTGAACTCTTTTCCCTAACCCCTGGTCAGACACACCTGTGTACCCATGATGTGGACACAGGAGACAGCATGCCTGTCAAAAACAAAATATTTAGACAGTCTGATCAAGTTAAGGAAAGCATCAAGGTGGAAGTCCACAAGATGCTGGAATTGGGAGTAATAGAGCACTCTGACAGCCCCTGGGCTAGCCCAGTGGTCTTAGTCCCCAAACCTCACACCAAAGATGGAAAGAGAGAAATGAGGTTTTGTGTGCACTACAGAGGTCTCAACTCTGTCACCAAGACAGATGCCCATCCCATTCCTAGAGCTGATGAGCTCATAGACAAATTAGGGGTTGCCAAATTCTTAAGTACCTTTGACTTAACAGCAGGGTACTGGCAAATCAGAATGGCCCCTGGAGCAAAAGAAAAGACAGCATTCTCCACACCTGATGGGCATTATCAGTTCACTGTTATGCCCTTTGGTTTAAAGAATGCCCCTGCCACCTTCCAAAGGTTGGTGAATCAAGTCCTTGCTGGGCTGGAATCCTTTAGTGCAGCTTATCTTGATGATACTGCTGTCTTCAGCTCCACCTGGTAGGATCACCTGGTCCACCTGAAGGTTTTGAAGGCTCTGCAATCTGCAGGCCTCTCTATCAAGGCATCCAAATGCCAGATAGGGCAGGGAACTGTGGTTTACTTGGGACACCTTGTAGGTGGAGGCCAAGTTCAGCCACTCCAACCCAAGATCCAGACTATTCTGGACTGGGTAGCTCCAAAAACCCAGACTCAAGTCAGGGAATTCCTTGGCTTGACTGGGTAGTATAGGAGGTTTGTGAAGGGATATGGATCAATAGTGACAGCCCTCACAGAATTGACCTCCAAGAAAATGCCCAAGAAAGTAAACTGGACTGTAGAGTGCCAACAGGCCTTTGACACCCTGAAACAAGCTATGTGCACAGCACCAGTTCTAAAAGCTCCAGATTACTCCAAGCAATTCATTGTGCAAACAGATGCCTCTGAACATGGGATAGGGGCAGTTTTGTCCCAAACAAATGATGATGGCCTTGACCAGCCTGTTGCTTTCATTAGCAGGAGGTTACTCCCCAGGGAGCAGCGTTGGAGTGCCATTGAGAGGGAGGCCTTTGCTGTGGTTTGGTCCCTGAAGAAGCCGAGACCATACCTCTTTGGTACTCACTTCCTAGTTCAGACTGACCACAGACCTCTCAGATGGCTGATGCAAATGAAAGGTGAAAATCCAAAACTGTTGAGGTGGTCCATCTCCCTACAGGGAATGGACTTTATAGTGGAACACAGACCTGGGACTGCCCATGCCAATGCAGATGGCCTTTCCAGGTTCTTCCACTTAGAAAATGAAGACTCTCTTGGGACAGGTTAGTCTCATCCTCTTTCGTTTGGGGGGGGGTTGTGTAAGGAAATGCCTCCTTGGCATGGTTACCCCCTGACTTTTTGCCTTTGCTGATGCTATGTTTTGAATTGAAAGTGTGCTGAGGCCTGCTAACCAGGCCCCAGCACCAGTGTTCTTTCCCTAACCTGTACTTTTTGATTCCACAATTGGCACACCCTGGCCTCCAGATAAGTCCCTTGTAACTGGTACCAAGGGCCCTGATGCCAGGGAAGGTCTCTAAGGGCTGCAGCATGTATTATGCCACCCTAGAGACCCCTCACTCAGCACAGACACACTGCTTACCAGCTTGTGTGTGCTAGTGAGAACAAACTGAGTAAGTCGACATGGCACTCCCCACAGGGTGCCATGCCAGCCTCTCACTGCCTATGCAGTATAGGTAAGACACCCCTCTAGCAGGCCTTACAGCCCTAAGGCAGGGTGCACTATACCATAGGTGAGGGCACCAGTGCATGAGCACTGAGCCCCTACAGTGTCTAAGCAAAACCTTAGACATTGTAAGTGCAGGGTAGCCATAAGAGTATATGGTCTGGGAGTCTGTCAAACACGAACTCCACAGCACCATAATGGCTACACTGAAAACTGGGAAGTTTGGTATCAAACTTCTCAGCACAATAAATGCACACTGATGCCAGTGTACATTTTATTGTAAAATACACCACAGAGGGCACCTTAGAGGTGCCCCCTGAAACTTAACCGACTATCTGTGTAGGCTGACTGGTTCCAGCAGCCTGCCACACTAGAGACATGTTGCTGGCCCCATGGGGAGAGTGCCTTTGTCACTCTGAGGCCAGTAACAAAGCCTGCACTGGGTGGAGATGCTAACACCTCCCCCAGGCAGGAGCTGTAACACCTGGCAGTGAGCCTCAAAGGCTCACCCCTTTGTCACAGCACCGCAGGACACTCCAGCTAGTGGAGTTGCCCGCCCCCTCCGGCCCGGCCCCCTCTTTTGGCGGCAAGGCCGGAGAAAATAATGAGAATAACAAGGAGGAGTCATTGGCCAGTCAGGACAGCCCCTAAGGTGTCCTGAGCTGAGGTGACTCTAACTTTTAGAAATCCTCCATCTTGCAGATGGAGGATTCCCCCAATAGGATTAGGGATGTGACCCCCTCCCCTTGGGAGGAGGCACAAAGAGGGTGTACCCACCCTCGGGGCTAGTAGCCATTGGCTACTAACCCCCCAGACCTAAACACGCCCTTAAATTTTGTATTTAAGGGCTTCCCTGAACCTAAAGATTTAGATTCCTGCAACTACAAGAAGAAGGACTGCCGAGCTGACAAACCCCTGCAGAGGAAAAACAGAAGACACCAACTGCCTTGGCCCCAGACTTACCGGCCTGTCTCCTGCCTTCCAAAGAAACCTGCTCCAGCGACGCTTTCCAAGGGACCAGCGACCTCTGAATCCTCCGAGGACTGCCCTGCTTCGAAAAAGACAAGAAACTCCCGAGGACCTCGGCACTGCTCCAAAAGAACTGCAACTTTGTTACAAGGAGCAGATTTAAAGACCCCTGCAACTCCCCGCAAGAAGCGTGAGACTTGCAACACTGCACCCGGCGACCCCGACTCGACTGGTGGAGAACAACCAACTCAGGGAGGACCCTCCGGCGACTCTACGACTGTGAGTAACCAAAGTTGTCCCCCCTGAGCCCCCACAGCGACGCCTGCAGAGGGAATCCCCAGGCTCCCCCTGACCGCGACTGTCTGAACTCCATTTCCCGACGGCTGGAAAAGACCCTGCACCCGCAGCCCCCAGCCCCTAAAGAAACGGAACTTCTGTGCAGGAGTGACCCCCAGGAGGCCCTCTCCCTTGCCCAGGTGGTGGCTACCCCGAGGAGCCCCCCCCCTTGCCTGCCTGCATCGCTGAAGAGACCCCTTGGTCTCCCATTGAAACCTGAAGGAAACCCGACGCGTGTTTGCACTGCACCCGGCCGCCCCCGCGCTGCTGAGGGTGTACTTTCTGTGCTACTTTGTGTCCCCCCCGGTGCCCTACAAAACCCCCCTGGTCTGCCCTCCGAAGACGTGGGTACTTACCTGCTGGCAGACTGGAACCGGGGCACCCCCTTCTCTCCATTATAGCCTATGTGTTTTGGGCACCTCTTTGACCTTTGCACCTGGCCGGCCCTGAGCTGCTGGTGTGATAACTTTGGGGTTGCTCTGAACCCCCAACGGTGGGCTACCTTGGACCAAAAACTGAAACCTGTAAGTGCCTTACTTACCTGTTGAAACTAACAATAACTTACCTCCTCCAGGAACTGTGAAAATTGCACTGTGTCCACTTTTAAAACAGCTTATTGTGTTTTATGTAAAAAGTATACATGCTAAAGTAATGATTCAAAGTTCCTAGAGTACTTACCTGCAATACCTTTCAAAAGAGCTATTACATGTAAAATTTGAACCTGTGGTTCTTAAAATAAACTAAGAAAATATATTTTTCTGTAACAAAACCTATTGGCTGGATTTGTCTCTGAGTGTGTGTACCTCATTTATTGTCTATGTGTATGTACAACAAATGCTTAACACTACTCCTTGGATAAGCCTACTGCTCGACCACACTACCACAAAATAGAGCATTAGTATTATCTCTTTTTACCACTATTTTACCTCTAAGGGGAACCCTTGGACTCTGTGCATGCTATTCCTTACTTTGAAATAGCACATACAGAGCCAACTTCCTACATTGGTGGATCAGCGGTGGGGTACAAGACTTTGCATTTGCTGGACTACTCAGCCAATACCTGATCACACGACAAATTCCAAAATTGTCATTAGAAATTGATTTTTGCAATTTGAAAAGTTTTCTAAATTCTTAAAAGTCCTGCTAGGGCCTTGTGTTAGTCCCTGTTAGCATTTCTTTTAGAGTTTAAAAGTTTGTAAAAGTTTGAATTAGATTCTAGAACTAGTTTTAGATTCTTAAAAGCATTCCAACTTTTAGAAGAATAATGTCTAGTACAGAGATGAATGTGGTGGAACTCGACACCACACCTTACCTCCATCTCCAGAAGAGAGAGCTAAGGTCACTCTGTAAACTAAAGAAAATAGCAATGGGCTCCAGACCTTCCAAACTACAGCTCCAGGAGCTGTTGGCAGAGTTTGAAAGAGCCAACCCCTCTGAGGATGGCAACACAGAGGATGATGATAGTGACTTGGAGGGTGATAGCAGATATTGCACCAATGATAGCCTTGCCCTGCTTGCACTCTTGTGGCCTCTGCTATGCCTTTTCAGTGTGCGTGAGAGATCTTTTCAGTACTGCTGTCTGATTTATACACTGCACATTGGCGTTTTGAAAATGAGTTGGAACATGCACCACTAAATACATGTACTCCTCATTCATTAGGCACATAGGTTACATCACCTCAGGGTCCCCATACAAATTTTCTCCCTAATCAGGGCTCGGGAGAAAACGTTTGAAGACAAGTGCATGCCATTTGTGGGGTTTTATTGTATAAAATTCAGTGGTGCGTTTTACAGGGTACCCTGAAATAAAGGTTTTATTATCCCAGTAACAGGTCCTGGACTCCTCCTCCGATCACCTTTGTTAGGACTGCTAGGATTGTGTAGCGAGGGATGCCAGTAGATGCAGCAGCAGGGTTTTATAAATTATGCAGCATTCAAAGGCAAGTTATGTCATTGTCTTCAGCAATAATGTTTTGAACCAGTTGAGTTTGTAAACAGTTTTTGTTTAAATCTGCATTAATGCAACATGTGTGGCAAATGCTGGTAATTTAAAATTTGCAGTAAGCACAGGAGCCATAGAACCGCATAATTTTCCTTCCATTGAACATCATCCGTTTGTTTCTCGACAATTTGTTTTCATGAAAGGTAAACAAAACCTAAATTTTTTAATTTTGGTCACTGCCCCTTGTTAACTGTGCATTAAATAAAATCGTTTTAACAGCTTTTTCCATCTGTAGTTAAACGTTTTCCTTTTTGCAAAACATCTATTTCAAGCTACCCTAAAATAAACATGTAATTCAAAAAAATACACGACTGGGAACTTGCATGATATTGTCCTATATTGCCATGTTTGGGTTTTAGTGACCTTTACAAACCACTTGATCTTGTAATTAATGTTATCAGAATCCCATGATGGCAGTATTGGAACATATTACACGCTTACTTGTTATGTATACTGTATATCTTTGTGTACACACATATATATATATATATATATATATATATATATATATATATATATATATATATATATATATATGAATGATATGAAGATACAACTTGTTGGAGTGTTTTGAAATTTTGACAGTTGTTCTAATACAAATTGGCATGGATTCCATAAGCTCCATATAACACTTGTTTTTTTTGTTTTTTTTTAGTGCAGAGCAGACAAAAGAATTGTGTTAAATACTCGAGTTTTATTGTGTTTATTGTTTTTTTTAAATTTTGTGTTGAAAATAATTTTGTGTGTTTTCCCAAGCTCCGGGCTCAATGCACATCTTTCTAAGAAATGACTGTCTTAAATTAATATATGAAACAAAAGCAATTTAGACCTTTTTAAATGCTCATTTTACTGGCTAATATTTTCAGGACTTTTTACAAGAAGGGAAACCAACTTCAGCAAGATGTGATGATATAGCAACGTTAAAGAGTAAGGGATGTAAAGAATCAGAAATTGAAAATCCCAGAGGTAGCCAAAGAATGCGTGAAAATAAACCATTGACAAATCGCAGCAAAGACACTGCAGAAAAATTGAAGCCAGAGGACATCACTCAGGTCCAGCCTCAGAAGATGGAATTAAAACTTCGATCAGGTACAAAAGTCTTTTTGTATTTAAATGTATAAAACGTTGCAAAACAATTACAGTATCCTTGCAGAGCTCCCATCATGTCGAAACTCTCCTGGAAATATCCTAATGCCTTGCGTTCTTAATCCAAGATATTGTGCTGCATCTTTAAATGATTATGGATATCCAAATAAAGGAAGGTTATTCGCTCTTTCAACAGATCGTATATTTTGGATCTCACAGCCCTCCACACTTAGAAATCATCTAGTGATGGAAACTTGACAGCAGATACTCCATTAGGTCAAATACCGCAGAAAAATGTTTTCCATATGCAAGGCGCAGATTCAATCCTGCATGTGTAATGAACTCTCATTTGTACTGTGCAGGCTGTATCTTTATTAGATGTGCTAAAAAAGTATGTAGTAAAAAAATATTGAATTCTTGTTTTCCAGCACAATCGGATATGTTGATTGTGTAATGACCAGCCCTCTGGACCAACCATCCCCCAAATCTCTTCTGGGAAGGAAGCTGTTAATTATTGTTTGTTCAATCCCATATGCCTGAGATTTATATCTTAGATGGGCAATGTAGTAGGCATCCTTGGAGAAACATTATCAAGGAAGCAACTGTATGCTTTATTACGGACTTCACACTGATTTCAAGAGTCTATCAGAGACTCATGCAGGTGTTAAACTGCATTTTCTATACTTTAGTCCCTGATTGGGCCACTTGTGTGCCTTTCTCTTAATCTTGCCCAACTCCTGAACAATGTTGTGTTTGACTGGAGACCAATTGTAAATGTATCTGAGCCAAACCTCCTATCAACTGATGGGCACATATGAGGTAGGGTTTAGCTTCTTAATTTTAGATTTTTGGCCTTGAGCATTCCTCCTGGTACTTTGATAAAGACTGGTTACAGATATGGTGTTTGTTAGGCCAAGGAAACCTACGGTTCAACACTAGTATGAAGTTAAATGGCGTTCTTTCAATAGCCTTGGGCCATCAAAAATAAAGAAAGTTCAAAAGATCAGATATTGCCAACATTTCTGTCTGATCTGCTCCGCCTCGGACTTTGAAAATCACCGCCATTGCGATGTTGAGGAACTTACGTTACCCATTTCCCCATCCCAACAACAGTCTCCGAACATTTTCTTCACTTGTCCTTGAAACTGAAGTCCTGATTGGATGGTGCTGCTATGGGTGTTGATGAGTAGTGGGTCCACGCTGTAGACTTGTGGAGCACTAGTCTGTGTTACTGGTTTCCTTAGAAACAAATATGGTCACAGCCAACAATGAACTGAAAATAACGAGCTGATATTTCCTGGCCGTCGGATTGCAAAATGTACACCGCATGTTCAAATGGAAAACAGCTATTAGAGTTTTATTTCTGCACCCTAGTTAATTTTGATGCTTCTCACTCGCCCTTACTACGTATTTTTAGGGCCCTGATACCTCCCTGCTTGCTTTTCAGGTTATCTGATGTGCTCTGTTGGTTCCTCAATGTTGTACTCTTGGGTATCCTGTTTCTGTGATCTCTGGGATTAAAGCTGCTGTCCTCGGATTCATAGTGCGCTGCCCTAGTATTAGTAGGATGTCGGCAATATGTGATCTTCTCTATTTGGTTAAGGTCACATTCCTATTAAGCCATTTTGATTTAGAAATTGTTTCATTGGTGAGTGCTATTTGTAGATGCACATTACATTTGTTATTTTCCAAAATTAAATAAGAATCTGGCGACACCTACAGTTCATGTGCATCTTGACACCCTAAGATCCCGTTATGGTTGATGTTTTACATACCTAGTGGCATTCCTTTGCATGTGCAGTTCTTCAAATGAGTCGATCTAACCATCAAAACAATTGTAGAAAACCTAAAAGGAAGATGTAATTGTACTTGTTTCGTTGTGCACTTCAGCTTTGTTTAAAATGTAGTTCTCGCCACCCTCCGATTTAATGTACGGGCATTTCTACCAGTCTTTCGAGGGAGCAAAACTAATTAGATAATATTGTGAGTATTGTGGATAGCAGTCATTGTAGCCTCGTGTCACAGTGTTAATTTGCAACAAGTTCTAGTTTGTTCAATTCTGAAAAGTATAGTTTTGCCTGTTACCATTAAAAGAATGGGTCAGCGTGTCCCACGGTGCAGTACTCAGATGGTTCCTAAACAAGTGAGAAGTGGCCCACTTAACATGGACTCTATTATCAACTTTCTGGATAGATCTATTGTAGGAAGTTGGCTCTGTATGCACTATTTCAAAGTAAGGAATAGTATGCACAGAGTCCAAGGGTTCCCCTTAGAGGTAAGATAGTGGCAAAAAGAGATAATACTAATGCTCAATTTTGTGGTAGTGTGGTCGAGCAGTAGGCTTATCAGAGGAGTAGTGTTAAGCATTTGTTGTACATACACACAGGCAATAAATGAGGTACACACACTCAGAAACAATTCCAGGCCAATAGGTTTTTGTATAGAAAAATATATTTTCTTAGTTTATTTTAAGAACCACAGGTTCAAATTCTACATGTAATATCTCATTTGAAAGGTATTGCAGGTAGGTACTTTAGGAACTTTGAATAATCACAATAGCATATATACTTTTCACATAAAACACATATAGCTATTTTAAAACTAGACACAGTGCAATTTTCACAGTTCCTGGGGGGAGGTAAGTTAATGTTAGTTCTTGCAGGTAAGTAAACCACCTACGGGGTTCAAATTGGGGTCCAAGGTAGCCCACTGTTGGGGGTTCAGAGCAACCCCAATGTTACCACACCAGCAGCTCAGGGCCGGTCAGGTGCAGAGTTCAAAGTTGTGCCCAAAACACATAGGCTTCAATGGAGAAGGGGGTGCCCCGGTTCCAGTCTGCCAGCAGGTAAGTACCCACATCTTCAGAGGGCAGACTAGGGGGGTTTTGTAGGGCACCGGGGGGGGACACAAGTCAGCACAAAAAGTACACCCTCAGCAGCACGAGGGCGGCCGGGTGCAGTGTGCCAACACACGTCGGGTTTGTAATAGGAATCAATGGGAGACCAAGGGGTCTCTTCAGCGATGCAGGCAAGGGGGGGGGCTCCTCGGGGTAGCCACCACCTGGGCAAGGGATAGGGCCTCCTGGGGGTCACTCCTGCACTGGAGTTCCGATCCTTCAGCTCCTGGGGGCTGCGGGTGCAGGGTCTTTTCCAGGCGTCCGGTTTTTGGATTCAGACAGTCGCGGTCAGGGGGAGCCTCGGGATTCCCTCTGCAGGCGTCGCTGTGGGGGCTCAGGGGGGACAACTTTGGTTACTCACAGTCTTGGAGTCGCCGGGGGGTCCTCCCTGTAGCGTTGTTTCTCCACCAGTCCAGTCGGGGTCGCCGGGTGCAGTGTTGCAAGTCTCACGCTTCTGGCAGGGATTGCAGGGGTCTTTAAAGTTGCTCCTCTGGAAACAAAGTTGCAGTCTTTGTTGAACAGGGCCGCTGTTCTCAGGAGTTTCTTGGTCTTTTTAGAGCAGGGCAGTCCTCTGAGGATTCAGAGGTCGCTGGTCCTGGGGAAAGCGTTGCTGGAGCAGTTTTCTTCCGAAGGGGGGAGACAGGCCGGTAGGGCTGGGGCCAAAGCAGTTGGTGTCTCCGTCTTCTCTGCAGGGTTTTTCAGCTCAGCAGTCCTCTTCTTCTTAAGTTGCAGGAATCGGAGTTCCTAGGTTCAGGGGAGCCCCTAAATATAGAATTTAGTGATGTGTTTAGGTCAGGGAGGGCAGTAGCCAATGGCTACTAGCCCTGAGGGTGGCTACACCCTCTTTGTGCCTCCTCCCAAGGGGAGGGGGTCACATTCCTATCCCTATTGGGGGGGATCCTCCATCTGCAAGATGGAGGATTCCTAAAAGTCAGTCACTTCAGCTCAGGTTGCCTTAGGGGCTGTCCTGACTGGTCAGTGACTCCTCCTTGTTTTTCTCATTATCTCCTCCGGCCTTGCCGCCAAAAGTGGGGCCGTGGCCGGAGGGGGCGGGCAACTCCACTAGCTGGAATGCCCTGTGGCGCTGGAACAAAGGGGGTGAGCCTTTGAGGCTCACCGCCAGGTGTTACAGCTCCTGCAAGGGGGAGGTGATAGCATCTCCACCCAGTGCAGGCTTTGTTACCAGCCACAGAGTGACAAAGGCACTCTCCCCATGTGGCCAGCAACATGTCTCGAGTGTGGCAGGCTGCTAAAACCAGTCAGCCTACACAGGTAGTTGGTTAAGGTTTCAGGGGGCACCTCTAAGGTGCCCTCTGGGGTGTATTTTACAATAAAATGTACACTGGTATCAGTGTGCATTTATTGTGCTGAGAAGTTTGATACCAAACTTCCCAGTTTTCAGTGTAGCCATTATGGTGCTGTGGGGTTCGTGTTTGACAGACTCCCAGGCCATATACTCTTATGGCTACCCTGCACTTACAATGTCTAAGGTTTGGCTAAGACACTGTAGGGGCACAGTGCTCATGCACTGGTGCCCTCACCTATGGTATAGTGCACCCTGCCTTAGGGCTGTAAGGCCTGCTAGAGGGGTGACTTATCTATACTGCATAGGCAGTGTGAGGTTGGCATGGCACCCTGAGGGGAGTGCCATGTCGACTTACTCGTTTTGTCCTCACCAGCACACACAAGCTGGCAAGCAGTGTGCATGTGCTGAGTGAGGGGTCCCCAGGGTGGCATAAGCTATGCTGCAGCCCTTAGAGACCTTCCCTGGCATCAGGGCCCTTGGTACCAGTTACAAGGGACTTACCTGGATGCCAGGGTGTGCCAATTGTGAAAACAGAAGTACAGGTTAGGGAAAGAACACTGGTGCTGGGGCCTGGTTAGCAGGCCTCAGCATACTTTCAATTCAAAACATAGCATCAGCAAAGGCAAAAAGTCAGGGGGTAACCATGCCAAGGAGGCATTTCCTTACATCTATTTTAAAGACGTTCTTTATGTTCCATCACAAACTTGATCTATCATTTAAGCATAAAATGCGGTGCAGAACCCCATTGAGATCCTTCCTTTTCCCATCATTATTTATCAGAGCCTGTATCCATCTTCTTGCTCTGGTGCATTTCTCATTGTACAGTGCTGTTGAGTAATTGTACATCCAGATGCACAATAATCCGTCAAACCTGCTTATGTTATCAACCGTCGATACCCTGTCATTAATTGATAAGCAAAATACCCCACAACAGTCCTAATCATCTCCCTCTATAGTCAGGGACTTATAACTTCCACATTACACGGTCACAGCACAGACAGAATGGATTGTGTGTGTATATATAATTTTCCATGCACATTTCACTTTTATTCCAAAGGTCAATATGCAGCAATCCGATGGAACTGACAAAATGACTGGTTGCAGTGGACTTGCAGTACTGTATTTGTTTCTTTGGAAGCCTAATAATCAAGCTATCAAAAAATCTCACAATAAGGTTTCCAAGCCGAAGATGATGCTGCCGATAAGTGCTTCAACTTGAATAAACATGACTATGCCAAACCAGCTCTTAAAATGGAAATTGGTTTCTACCAGAGCCCTGATTCTCGTTTTTCACTGCATTACACCTATGCCTATGGGAACATAAAGCATGGGTACCTGCTAAAGCAAGTTACCCGTTACATCCCAGTAAGTATCCTCTGATGACCAACTCATGTGTAGTTCAGAGCACATTGGTTGGTCCTTGGGTGAGAAAGTTCCCAAAGTCTGAAATGCTTTTGATTTGGGTCTGAGAAAAGATGTTTTTGGAAACCTCAAAGAATAAAATCGTTTATGCTGTCATTCAACTGAATGATTTAAGTTAGGATAGTGACAGAAGAATGTTGTGGTGGAGGGTGTGGCTTCCCTATTATTGGTTTGGACTCCCAACTGTACCTGCTAAATTACTTTCTCTCTCCTGTGTATATGGGGAGTGAAGTGGCCGTGAGGCAGCACATAAAATAAAGACTACCTTGCATTACAAGTGAGTGATTTTTTTATTTCTTCCTTCACCTATGTAATTATTTAAAAAAAAGCTTTTGACAGGTGCACATTTGAAACAGTTCTGCCCATTTCTGCTAGTTATGCAAGCAGCGTCCCTGGATTTTGTTTTAAAAACCAATGTGGAGCACAGACAAAATGCCCTGCAGCACAAGAATTCCTCATAATGTATTTCGGGCACTGTATTACCTCAATGTAAATACATTGAGTTAAATGCACAGCACAGTCCCTCAAAGGGAACCTAAATGCAAACTTGCTGGACTTTTTTTTTTTTTTTTTTTACTCCTGCTGCGAAACAACCGTTAGTCTTCTGTGCATGTAATAAAAAGAACAGTAACATTTGCGTGTGGTAAGGTTCACCCGAACATTTTGGCCACTGCTACCATGCACGTTATAACCAATTTGTAAATTTGCATAGATATGACTGTTAATGTTTGAAACCGTTACACTTAACATGTCTGTATGTGTGTTGAAAGTAAAGGCATTTCAGTCTTATGTTTCCTCTGTTTGGTTATTTTTTTTAATTTTATTTGTTTTGTTTAACTAGGAGAACCACAGACCTTTGCTCTAAAATTCAAGAGAGCTGAAGACTACCCAATTGATCTGTATTATCTGATGGATTTGTCATTTTCAATGAAGGATGATTTAGAGAACGTGAAAAGTCTTGGAACTGCTCTCATGAGTGAAATGAAGAAAATTACCTCAGATTTTAGAATTGGTAAGTGTTGATGCAGACAATTCTGACTGGTAGCAAATTGTTGTCTGTGCTTTACAGTCTAGGATTTGTAATGCTTTTCATGGTTAATTTATGCAGATGCTCCATTAACATTTCTGAATTTTTCATAATCTGACTGATATGAAATTTAGGGCAGAACTACTTGTCCTTAAAATAAAAAATGTGACTAGCCTCTACTTAGTGAATACATTCAGCAATCAAGGCAAAAGCTTAGGGGCTGTCCTGCACTCCTTGAGGGAGTATACAGTGATAACACGTTAGTAGTAGTTACACATGCTCTGCATACTCCTGCCGTCTAGTTTTGGGTCTGGATGTGTGCAAGTTGTTATTCTTCGAATAAGTCTCTTGAGTCATGAGGCAAAGTGACTCCTCCTCTCGGTGATACTGTACATGGGCATCAACTCCATTGTTTGTTTTTCTTTCCGCTATCGGGATCGGACGTGCTCCTGGGCGATCTGGTTCAAGATCATTTTTGGACTCCCTTTGGTCCGTTGTTGCCCTCTATGCCCGGGGGTAATGTTTTCGTTTGCATTGCACTGCTGTACGTCAAAAACAGAAGAAAACCATCACCCGTCGATTCAAGGTTTTCCAGTCACAGCCTTCGGGCCTCCTCATCCGGACCTTTTGTCATCTTATTGGCTTCGACCAACGATGCGTTGCTAATGAAATCCATTCCGTTTCGATTCTGTACCAGATGCCACATGAAATACTTGCACACTGGCCTTCATCAGGTTTGTAACCTGTGTTGTCTTCTGGCCATAACGAAAAAGTCTGTGGCATGTCGATCCTCTCAATGAAAGAAAAAGTTGCAGGACCGATGGGCACGTTGGAAAGAAATGGAGCGTAAAGATCTTGAAGAGACACCCAACATCTTTGGCCAAAAATGATGTCGCGAAGGCAGAGGAAGAACTGCACAAGGCTTCGGCAGCTGAGAAAAAGGTAATTTCCATCCAGGACTTCAATATAGAGTTCAGCCTACAGATGCAGGACGTTCCTTTGGGACAGCACGAAGTGAGTACCTGTGCCCCTGTCCAAGCCCTCAAGTGACAATCCGTTCCCACCCAAACCACGGTGCATGGGCCACCACTGCTAACGGGCCATATATAGGAAAGTGCCTGCTATGTTTTGAATTGAAAGTGTGCTGAGGCCTGCTAACCAGGCCCCAGCACCTGTGTTCTTTCCCTAACCTGTACTTTTGTTCACACAATTGGCACACCCTGGCATCCAGGTAAGTCCCTTGTAACTGGTACCCCTGGTACCAAGGGCCCTGATGCCAGGGAAGGTCTCTAAGGGCTGCAGCATATCTTATGCCACCCTGGGGACCCCTCACTCAGCACAGACACACTGCTTGCCAGCTTGTGTGTGCTGGTGAGGACAAAATGAGTAAGTCGACATGGCACTCCCCTCAGGGTGCCATGCCAACCTCACACTGTCTGTGGCATAGATAAGGCACCCCTCTAGCATGCCTTACAGCCCTAAGGCAGGGTGCACTATGTAGGAAAGTACCATCTTGCCTGGCATGTTACCCCCATTTTTCACTGTATATATGTTGTTTTAGTTGTATGTGTCACTGGGACCCTGGTAACCCAGGGCCCCAGTGCTCATAAGTGTGCCTGAATGTGTTACCTGTGTAGTGACTAACTGTCTCACTGAGGCTCTGCTAATCAGAACCTCAGTGGTTATGCTCTCTCATTTCTTTCCAAATTGTCACTAACAGGCTAGTGACCATTTTTACCAATTTACATTGGCTTACTGGAACACCCTTATAATTCCCTAGTATATGGTATTGAGGTACCCAGGGTATTGGGGTTCCAGGAGATCCCTATGGGCTGCAGCATTTCTTTTGCCACCCATAGGGAGCTCTGACAATTCTTACACAGGCCTCCACTGCAGCCTGAGTGAAATAACGTCCACGTTATTTCACAGCCATTTTACACTGCACTTAAGTAACTTATAAGTCACATATATGTCTAACATTTACCTGGTAAAAGTTAGGTGCAAAGTTACTTAGTGTGAGGGCACCCTGGCACTAGCCAAGGTGCCCCCACATTGTTCAGAGCCAATTCCCTGAACTTTGTGAGTGCGGGGACACCATTGCACGCGTGCACTACATATAAGTCACTACCTATATGTAGCTTCACAATGGTAACTCCGAATATGGCCATGTAACATGTCTATGATCATGGAATTGCCCCCTCTATGCCATCCTGGCATAGTTGGCACAATCCCATGATCCCAGTGGTCTGTAGCACAGACCCTGGTACTGCCAAACTGCCCTTCCTGGGGTTTCACTGCAGCTGCTGCTGCTGCCAACCCCTCAGACAGGCATCTGCCCTCCTGGGGTCCAGCCAGGCCTGGCCCAGGATGGCAGAACAAAGGACTTCCTCTGAGAGAGGGTGTTACACCCTCTCCCTTTGGAAAATGGTGTGAAGGCAGGGGAGGAGTAGCCTCCCCCAGCCTCTGGAAATGCTTTGTTGGGCACAGATGTGCCCAATTCTGCATTAGCCAGTCTACACCGGTTCAGGGGACCCCTTAGCCCTGCTCTGGCGCGAAACTGGACAAAGGAAAGGGGAGTGACCACTCCCCTGACCTGCACCTCCCCTGGGAGGTGTCCAGAGCTCCTCTAGTGTGCTCCAGACCTCTGCCATCTTGGAAACAGAGGTGCTGCTGGCACACTGGACTGCTCTGAGTGGCCAGTGCCACCAGGTGACGTCAGAGACTCCTTCTGATAGGCTCCTTCAGGTGTTAGTAGCCTATCCTCTCTCCTAGGTAGCCAAACCCTCTTTTCTGGCTATTTAGGGTCTCTGTCTCTGGGGAAACTTTAGATAGATAACGAATGCAAGAGCTCATCCGAGTTCCTCTGTATCTCTCTCTTCACCTTCTGCCAAGGAATCGACTGCTGACCGCGCTGGAAGCCTGCAAACCTGCAACATAGTAGCAAAGACGACTACTGCAACTCTGTAACGCTGATCCTGCCGCCTTCTCGACTGTTTTCCTGCTTGTGCATGCTGTGGGGGTAGTCTGCCTCCTCTCTGCACCAGAAGCTCCGAAGAAATCTCCCGTGGGTCGACGGAATCTTCCCCCTGCAACCGCAGGCACCAAAAAGCTGCATTACCGGTCCCTTGGGTCTCCTCTCAGCACGACGAGCGAGGTCCATCGAATCCAGCGACTCTGTCCAAGTGACCCCCACAGTCCAGTGACTCTTCAGTCCAAGTTTGGTGGAGGTAAGTCCTTGCCTCACCTCGCTGGGCTGCATTGCTGGGAACCGCGACTTTTGCAGCTACTCCGGCCCCTGTGCACTTCCGGCGGAAATCCTTTGTGCACAGCCAAGCCTGGGTCCACGGCACTCTAACCTGCATTGCACGACTTTCTAAGTTGGTCTCCGGCGACGTGGGACTCCTTTGTGCGACTTCGGGTGAGCACCGTTTCACGCATCCTCGTAGTGCCTGTTTCTGGCACTTCTCCGGGTGCTACCTGCTGCTGAGAGGGCTCCTTGTCTTGCTCGACGTCCCCTCTCTCTCCTGGTCCAATTTGCGACCTCCTGGTCCCTCCAGGGCCACAGCAGCGTCCAAAAACGCTAACCGCACGATTTGCAGCTAGCAAGGCTTGTTGGCGTTCTTTCGGCGGGAAAACACTTCTGCACGACTCTCCACGGCGAGAGGGATCCGTCCACCAAAGGGGAAGTCTCTAGCCCTTTTCGTTCCTGCAGAAACCTCAGCTTCTTCTGTCCAGTAGAAGCTTCTTTGCACCCGCAGCTGGCATTTCCTGGGCATTTGCCCATCTCCGACTTGCTTGTGACTTTTGGACTTGGTCCCCTTGTTCCATAGGTACCCTAGATTGGAAATCCACAGTTGTTGCATTGTTGGTTTGTGTCTTTCCTGCATTATTCCTCTAACACGACTTCTTTGTCCTTAGGGGAACTTTAGTGCACTTTGCACTCACTTTTCAGGGTCTTGGGGAGGGTTATTTTTCTAACTCTCACTATTTTCTAATAGTCCCAGCGACCCTCTACAAGGTCACATAGGTTTGGGGTCCATTCGTGGTTCGCATTCCACTTTTGGAGTATATGGTTTGTGTTGCCCCTATCCCTATGTTTCCCCATTGCATCCTATTGTAACTATACATTGTTTGCACTGTTTTCTAAGACTATACTGCATATTTTTGCTATTGTGTATATATATCTTGTGTATATTTCCTATCCTCTCACTGAGGGTACACTCTAAGATACTTTGGCATATTGTCATAAAAATAAAGTACCTTTATTTTTAGTATAACTGTGTATTGTGTTTTCTTATGATATTGTGCATATGACACTAAGTGGTATTGTAGTAGCTTCACACGTCTCCTAGTTCAGCCTAAGCTGCTCTGCTAAGCTACCATTATCTATCAGCCTAAGCTGCTAGACACCCTATACACTAATAAGGGATAACTGGGCCTGGTGCAAGGTGCAAGTACCCCTTGGTACTCACTACAAGCCAGTCCAGCCTCCTACACACTATACCACAGGTGAGGGCATAGGTGCATGGGCACTATGCCCCTACAGTGTCTAAGCAAAACCTTAGACATTGTAAGTGCAGGGTAGCCATAAGAGTATATGGTCTGGGAGTCTGTCAAACACGAACTCCACAGCACCATAATGGCTACACTGGTAAGTTTGGTATCACACTTCTCAGCACAATAAATGCACACTGATGCCAGTGTACATTTTTATTGTGAAATACACCCAGAGGGCATCTTAGAGATGCCCCCTGAAAACATACCTGACTTCCAGTGTGGGCTGACTAGTTTTGCCCGCCTGCCACACACCAGACATGTTGCTGTCCACATGGGGAGAGTGCCTTTGTCACTCTGTGGCTAGTAACAAAGCCTGTACTGGGTGGAGGTGCTTCTCACCTCCCCCTGCAGGAACTGTAACACCTGGCGGTGAACCTCAAAGGCTCACCCCCTTTGTTACAGCGCCACAGGGCATCCCAGCTAGTGGAGATGCCCGCCCCCTCCGGCCACGGCCCCACTTTTGGCGGCAAGGCCGGAGGAGAAAATGAGAAAAACAAGGAGGAGTCACTGGCCAGTCAGGACAACCCCTAAGGTGTCCTGAGCTGAGGTGACTCTGACTTCTTGCAGATGGAGGATTCCCCCAATAGGATTAGGGATGTGCCCCCCTCCCCTTAGGGAGGAGGCACAAAGAGGGTGTGGCCACGCTCAGGGCTAGTAGCCATTGGCTACTAACCCCCCAGACCTAAACTCCCCCCTAAATTGAGTATTTAGGGGCCCCCAGAACCAAGCAAGATAGATTCCTGCAACCTGAAGACGACGAAGAAGAACTACTGACCTGAAGCCCTGCAGAGAAGACTGAAACACCAACTGCTTTGGCCCCAGCCCTACCGACCTGTCTCCCCACTTGGAGGAAAAACTGCAACAATGACTCGTCCCCCAGGGTCCAGCGACTTCTGAAGCCTCAGAGGACTACCCTGCATCTAAAAGGACCAAGAACTCCAGAGGACAGCGGCCCTGTTACAAAGAAACTGCAACTTTGCAACAAAGAAGCAACTTTTAAAGACCACACGTTTCCCGCTCGAAGGTCGTGAGATTTTCCACTCTGCACCCGATGCCTCCGGCTCCACCTGCAGAAAACTAACTCTACAGGGAGGACTCCCCGGCGACTACGAGCCCGTGAGTAGCCAGAGTTGAACCCCCACAGAGACGCCTGCAGAGGGAATCCAGAGGCTCCCCCTGACAACGACTGCCTGCTTCAAAGAACCCGACGTCTGGGAAACACACTGCACCCGCAGCCCCCAGAACCTGAAGGATCCGACCTCCAGTGCAGGAGCCACCCCCAGGTGGCCCTCTCCCTTGCCCAGGTGGTGGCTACCCCGAGGACCCCCCCTGCCTGCCTGCTTCGCTGAAGATACCCCTGGGTCTCCCATTGAAACCAATTGCAAACCAGACACCTGTTTGCACCCTGCACCCGGCCGCCCCTGTGCCGCTGAAGGTGTGCTTTTTGTGCTGACTTGTGCGCCCCCCCCCCCCCAGTGCCCTACAGAACCCCACTGGCCTGCCCTCCGAAGTCAAGGTTACTTACCTGCTGGCAGACTGGAACCGGGGCACCCACTTCTCCATTGAAGCCTATGCGTTTTGGGCACCACTTTGACCTCTGCACCTGACCGGCCCTGAGCTGCTGGTGTGGTAACTTTGGGGTTTCCCTGAACCCCCAACGGTGGGCTACCTTGGACCCAACTTTGAACCATGTAGGTGTTTTACTTACCTGCAAAACTAACCAATACTTACTTCCCCCAGGAACTGTTGAACATTGCAGTGTCTAGTTTTAAAGTAGCTTATTACCATTTTTGCTAAAACTGTACATGATATTGTGTTGATTGAAAGTTCCTAAGATACCTGAGTGAAATACCTTTCATTTGAAGTATTACTTGTAGATCTTGAACCTGTGGTTCTTAAAATAAACTAAGAAAATATATTTTTCTATATAAAAACCTATTGGCCTGCAATTGTCTTTGAGTGTGTGTTCCTCATTTATTGCCTGTGTGTGTACAACAAATGCTTAACACTACCCTCTGATAAGCCTACTGCTCGACCACACTACCACAAAATAGAGCATTAGAATTATCTCTTTTTGCCACTATCTTACCTCTAAGGGGAACCCTTGGACTCTGTGTATGCTATTTCTTACTTTTGAAATAGTACATACAGAGCCAACTTCCTACACACATCTTCTGACACTTCCAGCTCACATCAGTGTCCCCAGTCACAAACTACATCCCCTAGGTGGTACTTTAAGGGCTCACACAGAGGTAACAACTCTAGAGGTGGAGGCAAGGGTGGTTTCTCAAAATCATCCACCACCTCCACAAAACTTTAACTTGGATGTTTATATTATCCAACATGGTTATTGCCTGGAGCTCAACTCAACACCTCCAAACATTCCACTATGCCCGAAGACTGTCAACAGACCATTAGAAGCTGCTCATAGAGGGTTTCCAAGCTCTACTGCAAAAAGAAGCAATGGCAATTGTGATTACACCAACAAGCCAAGGGGTTCTATTCAATTTACTTCCTAATATCCAAAAAGAACGGGTCTCTTAGGCCAATTCTGGACCTCAGACACCTAAACAGGTACTGTAGGAAAGTGCCCTTTTTAACATGGTTATCCCACCCCACTTTTTGCCTGGTATCTAATGTGATTTCAACTAAAGTGCACCTGGTTCCTGCTAACAAGGTTGCCAGTGCCAAGTCTCTTTCCCTAAACTGTACAGTTGTTTCCCCAGTTCCCCTGTTCTGGCCCCCTGGGGTGATAGTCCTCTGATCTCTGCATGCCCAACACAAAAGCCTGTCCAGGAAGAGGGTGCAACACTCCCTCCCACAGGATGACCTGCTGATTAGCTTTCCTAAGGTGGCAAGCCTCAAAGGGCTACCGCCTTTGAAATGCAAATCTGGCTCCCCTCACAGGAGAGGTAGCCACCACTCCGTCCAGAGCCCACTTTGCGCCCGGACTGGACGCAAAATTACCTAGTCAGACATGCCACCTCCAGGCTAGTACCACCCCTAAGGTAGGCTAAACAGAGGTGAACATGATTTTTCAGAGGTAGTCCTCTTAAAGATGGCATACCTCGGAATCCTGGGACAGGGTTATGGCCACTTCCCACAGGAAGTGGTCATCTAAGAGGCATAGTGACTCCAAGGGTCAGTAGGCCATTGGCTACTACCTTACACACCCCTAAATCCATTATTTAGGGGGAGGCTCTGGCAGCAGAGAAGCAGATCCTGACAACCTAAAAAGACCAAGGGCGCCGAAGAGCCGTGAAAGCAGAAGAGGAGAAAAGAAACAGGTGGCCTGGTACAAACCTGTCTGCGTCCCTTGTTTAAATCTTCACCAAAGTTGAGTTTTATACAGCTGTGACTTCCGAAACCCAGAAGGACTGCCTACCTTCAAATAAGACTGAAGACCACTCCCCACTCACCCCCCTGTGAACAGAGGACTTGTTCTCCATCAAACTCCAAAAGAAGGGACTTGGAAGCTTCTGGAACCGCCAAATCCCGACACCTGAAGTCACCACTGCACCCGCTGTCTCCGAACCTAGTTCCAACCCTGGTAAAAAAAACACATTTTTTCAGAGGTAGGTTTGTGTGCATTCTCAGGACACGAAGCGATCTCAAAACCTTTTTAAAGCATATTGCATAGCACTTTGCAGGGAAGCATAATTTGTACTGCTGTTGAATGAATAGGAGTTGGTCTCTGCTTTAGTGGATGTTTGGGGATTAAGGTACTTTGCATTTGTGAGCATGGGAGAAGAGTGGAATAATTAGGGTTGGCGATAAAGAACATGATTAACATATTGAAAGTTACCAAACATAAGACCTGGTATTGCTGCAGCTGAAGCTTGGGTAAACTGTGCTGTTTAAAAAGCAAACCAGTCGTTTAAATGTGTGATTTGTTTAGCTTGTAATTAAAGTTAACTGTTTTCATGTGAAATGTATTTTTATGGTTAATTTTTACTTTCTTATTATTGATATGTCTGGAAAAGGAGCTATAGAAGTTGCTTGCATGTTTATATAATGAAATGTAGGGTCTTAAGTAAAAGCTTACCCATTCAAACATAAGGCTTGTAAAAAATTATTTGAAAGCTGGTGGGCAACCATCTTGCAACCTTAGTAAAAAGATGAGATAATTTCTGATTATGTCCCAATATAGTAAACTCTCCTCTTTCGTCTTTTTTTTTAATTTTTTTTTATTTATTTTTTAGGTTTTGGTTCTTTTGTGGAGAAAACTGTGATGCCTTACATCAGTACGACACCTGCTAAACTTCTGAACCCTTGCACTAGTGAACAAAACTGCACTAGCCCTTTTAGCTACAAAAATGTGCTTAATCTTACGAACGATGGCAGTCTGTTCAATGAGCTTGTAGGAAAACAGCACATTTCTGGCAATCTGGATTCTCCTGAAGGTGGATTTGATGCCATAATGCAGGTTGCTGTTTGTGGTGTAAGTAGCACTTGCTTTGAAATTTTTATGGTGAAACGTTATAGAATGGCAACCTAAATACATTAGTTGGTTTCTTTGAGTATATGAAGATTGCTTTCTTTAACTTATAGAGGCAATTCTAGAAATCTCTTAAGACAGCAGCTCACTAGAGATGTTTTAGTAGTCTTGCACTTTTGCCATACTGTTTCCTTCCCCTCAAACTAGATGTGGGTTGAACTGAGTAGCCGTAGCATACTTTGCCTCTGGAATCCTGGAACTGATTTTCTCAAAGGTACGTATTTAGAAGTGGTTAGACCAACTTGGGCTCTCTGTAAACCATGTAATGTGTGGTGAAGCATGCTTGTTTTTTTAGAAATGGAAAGACACTTCTGTTTTACCGTGGATTGAACCAGGTTCACAAACCAAAATTTTGATTGAGTCAAGTGCAAAATTTCACACTTTCAATGGTAAATGGTTAGTTTGTGATGAGTGTCTGAAAGCATCCTACATTCACACTGTTCTTCCTCCTCATACTGTCTTCTTGTTTGATGAAGAGAGCATCTTTTTCCCATTTGTGGTGGTTCAGTAAATCTGCACTCTATGTTTAATAAAGTCTAGCATTTGTTTGTCCAGTGTACGTCAGAAAATCAAACTGATATGCTTGGATTTAGACACACAGTTTGAGAACATTGCCACCCACTGCATATGATCAGGCTCCTCATTTCATCTTTAACAAACTGCATGAGTTGATAAACAAACTGATTATCTAAACCTTTGCATTAGCAGTATCCTTTGCCCTAGGCGTTCAGGAGAAATTGACTATTCAAATTCCACAACTATCATAGAAAACATAAGAAGTGGGAGGAAACTATTTCACACCTCATATCGGTGGACGCTCAGACTGGAGTTGAACATTATGTCCGCATTATTGCCTTAGACATGTTAACGTCGGAGGCTATTGTACCATCTTTAATGGGCCTTAAATAAACACTTGGACCTCAAAGAGTTGGAGTTGCATCTTGGTATTCACGCTAGCTCCTTCCAAGACTATCTCATTTGTAGGCTTCTTTGCTGAAAGTTAAAATCTATTCTCCTGCAAAAGGCCCTGTCGGGGAATACACTTTATATATATATATTTTTTTTTTTAAACTTTATTTTATTAACAAATCAACAAGGCAGTCATCACATACACAATTGGGCATTGGTTTTCAAAGGCATCCATGTGTCATCAGTTCATAATTAATCGGAGATGCACAATGAACCCCATTTGTCAAACATCTAGAATAATAAATTGGTCCCCTACGGATTTATTCACATCTTCTTTTTGCTGGAGATAGATGGCTCCCCTCCTCCCAGTCTCCCTATGCCCGGTCCTCCTGAATCATCAGAGTCATCACTACATTCTGAGTCTGTGGTCGTCTCTTACGAAGGACCCAACAATTTATCACACAAAGCTCTCCATGTGGTAAGCGCCTTCGGGAGTCTATCATCCCGCCTATTCATTCTGCTGTACCTTTCCTCAGCCAGGGACGACTCTGCTTTATCTTTGCGCCATCTCTCTATTGTTGGGGTTAGCTGTGACATCATTGTAAAGGCAACTCTGTCATGCTAGTTGTAAGGAAATGCCTCCTTGGCATGGTTACCCCCTAACTTGTTCCCTTTGCTGATGCTAAGTTGTGATTGAAAGTGTGCTGGGACCCCAGCACACCAGTGTTCTTTCCCTAAACTGTACTTTTACTTCCACAATTGGCACAGCCCTGGCACTCAGATAAGTCCCTTGCAACTGGTACCCCTGGTACCAAGGGCCCTGATGCCAGGGAAGGTCTCTAAGGGCTGCAGCATGTCTTATGCCACCCTGGGGACCCCTCACACAGCACATGCACACTGCTTCACAGCTTGTGTGTGCTTGTGGGGAGAAAATGACTAAGTCGACATGGCACTCCCCTCAGAGTGCCATGCCAACCTCACGCTGCCTGTGGCATAGGTAAGTCACCCCTCTAGCCTGGAACCAGCACTGCACCCACAGCCCCCAGGATCTGTGGCAGGCTGGCAGGAACTGGTCAGCCTACACTAGAAGTCGGATTGGTATTCAGGGGAGCATCTCTAAGATGCCCTCTGGGTGCATGTTAAAATAAATCACACACTGACATCAGTGTGTATTTATTGTACTGAGAAGTTTGATACCAAACGTCCCAGATTTCAGTGTAGCCATTATGGAACTGTGGAGTTCGTATTTGACAAACTCCCAGACCATATACTCTTTATGGCTACCCTGCACTTACAATGACTAAGGTTTTGCTTAGACACTGTAGGGGCATAGTGCTCATGCACATATGCCCTCGCCTGTGGTATTGTGCACCCTGCCTTAGGTCTGTAAGGCCTGCTAGAGGGGTGACTTACCTATGCCACAGGCAGTGGGTTGTGGGCATGGCACCCTGAGGGGAGTGCCATGTCAACTTAGTCTTTTTCTTCCCACCAGCACACAAAAGCTGTGAGGCAGTGTGCATGTGCTGAGTGAGGGGGTCCCCAGGGTGGCATAAGATATGCTGCAGCCCTTAGAGACCTTCCCTGGCATCAGGGCCCTTGGTACCAGGGGTACCATTTACAAGGGACTTATCTGGGTGACAGGGCTGTGCCAATTGTGGGAACAAAGGTACAGTTTTAGGGAAAGAACACTGGTGCTGGGGGCCTGGTTAGCAGATTCTCAGCACACTTTCACTCAAAGTTGGCATCAACACTAGGCAAAAAAAGGGGGGGATAACTATGCCAACAGTGGCACTTTCCTACACACTTAATGCAGTGTACTGTGTAATGTATGGCGTACTGTGGAAAATAAAACATTGTTGCGGATTTATACACATAGTGAGTTTGAAGTTGCTTGATTTATTTTGTTAAAACATTTACACTGGATAATATTTTGTTTGCAGTAAACTGAATTAACTTGTTTTGAGTAATGTTTTAATTGGTGTTACTAAACATTTATTTGAGGATATTTGTTAATTGTTTTCACACAACTCAAACATTTACTCATTTTCTTCATAGGAACAAATCGGTTGGAGAAATGTTACACGTTTGTTGGTATTTTCCACTGATGCAGGTTTTCATTTTGCTGGCGATGGTAAACTTGGTGGAATCGTTTTACCAAACGATGGCAAGTGTCACCTGGAAAACAACATGTACACAATGAGCCATTATTACGTGAGTGATTTCCTGATTTTAATGTTTTTTTTTTGTTGTTTTTTTTTATGATTTTCACTTGAAAATCCGTAGTGCTTTCACTGTATTATACCTATGGCGAAAGCTGATCTTAAGTACATTTTTGCTCCACTCAGGTGTGTACAGTCCCAACACTAAAAAAACGTTTTACGAGACTTCAGGATATGTCATATTTGAACACCTCACCACCCATTAGCTATTATCCGTGATTGAAGTGCATCAGTTCATGGGAAAGAAAGGGGTGTGGGAGAAATGTGCATCTGACAATTAGCTTGTTTTACTGCACCTAAACTGGGTAATCTCAACCCACACCCCTCCCTGCCCACATCCGACGAGGGAGAAAGCCCAGACCCCTAGGTTTGCGTTTGACATTTTGGTGGAAAGGGATCAGGTAGTGATGTTGTTGTTCTTCATGGCTCCACGCTACTGGTGTGGAAAGTCGTGAAAAGAAAATGAAATTGGTGCGCTTGGGTGGCACCTGTATAGGAACTGTGACATCATTTCGGGGGCCGCATGATGCTGAAGAGCAATGCAGAGCTGATAGACACCACCTACAGACGCGCAGGGGTACTGCTCACGAAAAATATTCTGGATCTATTCAGGCACCCGGGGAGAATTCACAGGTTAGGAATCTGCAGCTAGGTACAGTATATAACGGCAACCAAATATTTGCAAAATCAGTGACTTTGACACTTAAACCTTTTTAGGGAAATGTTTGGCTAGTTCTATTGCAGTCTGTTAGTTACTTTCGGCAACCAACTCCGGCAGGGAGCAGTCTTTGGGACCAGTAAGGTCTTCAGAAACTGTTACCTTTGCAGAAAAAAGTCTTCAGGCAGCTCCAGGCACTTTTTCCCCTTGCTGTAGGTTTATATAGAAGTGTTCCTGATGCAAGGGACATAGAATGCTGAAGATGCTCTGTGGTTTATGGGGTGTCTTTCTGTGGCTACTCCTCGGTCCTCAAGTGGGGTGAGATGGTCCTGGCCACAGGGCTCAATGTCCCTCAAAGTCCTGTCTGTCCTGGCAGAATTCCATTTGCCACTGGGCCTGATATCATGGTTGCATCCAAAACCTTTCCTATGTTATAACTTTCTTCTGGGCAAACATGCTCCACTCCGACTCTCCTGAGTTGAACAAACTTGGATGCAACTTTGAGCATCTGGTCCTGCACAGCAGTGGTTGGCAGTATTGTTTAAATCTGGGCTCACAACTTAGCCCAGCAGGCTTCTTCAGCTGCTATTGTGATGCTGTGCTCCGAACAGGAGGTTCACCAGCTTACCCTTGCTTTGGCTGGGCACTGGAGACTACTTCTCCATGAGCAGGCACAATCCCTTCTCCCTTGCCAGCCACCAGACACAGCAGGTGCAGTCCATGTTGATGCAGCCTCTCTTCGTCTGGTCCTTGGTGCAGCAGGGCAGTCCTTTTTCCAGAGTTCTGTGAGCCAGGGGTGCTCTACGTATGTTCAGAAAATGCCCTCATGGTAGGATGTGGTTGGTAGTCAATGGGCTACTAAGTTCCAGCCCGTTGACCGTGTTCCCACTTTCCTGATGACCACTTCCTGAGAAGTGTGGCATCTGGCTGTACGATCTGCCCACTCCCAACATGGCAGAACCTTTCTCTCAGCATCCAGAGCTCCCTAGCCAAGCCCGGAGGTATGGCTTCCAAGGGGGCTACACATCCCTGAGAAACCAGTTTGGCAACTTGTTTCCCATCTTCTTCCCAAGTGCCAACCTGTCAACCTAAACAATAGGGCAGCACTTGCTCACAAGTGTCCCCATTTAAAGGTGGCTCCACCTTTTGGGCTAACAGTAAATAGTGACTCCTCCTCTCTGTTACAGTGCGCACGGGCATCGACTCCATTGTTAGATTTTTTTTCTTTCTGCTGTTGGGTTCGGAGATTTTGAATCAGAAACCTTAGAAAACAAATTTAATCGTCTGTATTGTTTTAATCGTGTTCCATCTAGCCTCAAACCGATAGTACCTTTGGACTATAGATTTCGCATATATATATGTGCAACTGCAAATACACATGCTTTGCATAAATCCGCCATCTAGTGTTTGGCTTGGAGTGTTACAAGTTGTTTTTCTTCAAAGAAGCTTTTTCGAGTCACAAGATCAAGTGACTCCTCCTTTCGTTGATAGTGCGCATGGGCAGCGAGTCCTTTGTTAGATTGTTTTCTTTACGCAGTCTGGTTCGGACACGTTTCCTCTCGCTCCTGTAGATCTCGGTTTGGTACTATCAGAAGTTCACTCTTCTTTCTATAAACGTCAGTATCGTTTTCGATCACGTTTTCTCATTTATATTTGATCAGATTGTAATCACTGGGGTCGATTAAACGCCCTTTCAGGTGACCGCCCCCTTCTTGGGCCTACTTCGACTCGTGGTTGTCGAATGATATCAGGCTGGATCAGACTCTGTTTTGCTTTTGCCCTCCGTGTCCACACCATACCGACCAACACTGTATGCAAACTCTCTCTCTCTCTCCGGATCACAGGAAGGAAAGCTGTGAGGCGTGTCGATCCTTCCGTTCGAAGAAAACTTCGATGGATCGAAGAGCGCGTCTGTTGGAGATGGTATCCAAGTCGTCGGAACAAAGCAAGCTCAGGCTCAAGTTTCCATCGCAGATTCTGACTCCGACCGAGACTTGGATGGGGACAGCCAATCGATTCCAGCGGCGCAGTACTTCAATACATCAGATTCTTCACGTCACCAAAAGGCACCTAAAAATAAATCAACACTGGTCTTGGATCCATCACTGCTTGTCGGCCATGGTCGGACCGAAATACATACTGATGACCAACCCCCTTGTTCGGCACCGAAAAAGACCAAGGTGCATTCGGCGCCGACGAACAGCGTTTGTAGGAAGTTGGCTCTGTATGTGCTATTTCAAAGTAAGGAATAGCATGCACAGAGTCCAAGGGTTCCCCTTAGAGGTAAAATAGTGGTAAAAATAGATAATACTAATGCTCTATTTTGTGGTAGTGTGGTCGAGCAGTAGGCTTATCCAAGGAGTAGTGTTAAGCATTTGTTGCACATACACAAGACAATAAATGAGGTACACACACTCAGAGACAAATCCAGCCAATAGGTTTTTATATAGAAAAATATCTTTTCTTAGTTTATTTTAAGAACCACAGGTTCAAATTCTACATGTAATATCTCATTCGAAAGGTATTGCAGGTAAGTACTTTAGGAACTTCAAATCATCAAAATTGCATGTATACTTTTCAAGTTATTGACAAATAGCTGTTTTAAAAGTGGACACTTAGTGCAATTTTCACAGTTCCTAGGGGAGGTAAGTTTTGATTAGTTTTACCAGGTAAGTAAGACACTTACAGGGTTCAGTTCTTGGTCCAAGGTAGCCCACCGTTGGGGGTTCAGAGCAACCCCAAAGTCACCACACCAGTAGCTCAGGGCCGGTCAGGTGCAGAGTCCAAAGTGGTGCCCAAAACACATAGGCTAGAATGGAGAGAAGGGGGTGCCCCGGTTCCGGTCTGCTTGCAGGTAAGTACCCGCGTCTTCGGAGGGCAGACCAGGGGGGTTTTGTAGGGCACCGGGGGGGACACAAGTCCACACAGAAATTTCACCCTCAGCAGCGCGGGGGCGGCCGGGTGCAGTGTAGGAACAGGCGTCGGGTTCGCAATGTTAGTCTATGAGAGATCTCGGGATCTCTTCAGCGCTGCAGGCAGGCAAGGGGGGGATTCCTCGGGGAAACCTCCACTTGGGCAAGGGAGAGGGACTCCTGGGGGTCACTTCTCCAGTGAAAGTCCGGTCCTTCAGGTCCTGGGGGCTGCGGGTGCAGGGTCTCTCCCAGGTGTCGGGACTTTGGATTCAAGGAGTCGCGGTCAGGGGAAGCCTCGGGATTCCCTCTGCAGGCGGCGCTGTGGGGGCTCAGGGGGGACAGGTTTTGGTACTCACAGTATCAGAGTAGTCCTGGGGTCCCTCCTGAGGCGTCGGATCTCCACCAGCCGAGTCGGGGTCGCCGGGTGCAGTGTTGCAAGTCTCACGCTTCTTGCGGGGAGCTTGCAGGGTTCTTTAAAGCTGCTGGAAACAAAGTTGCAGCTTTTCTTGGAGCAGGTCCGCTGTCCTCGGGAGTTTCTTGTCTTTTCGAAGCAGGGGCAGTCCTCAGAGGATGTCGAGGTCGCTGGTCCCTTCGGAAGGCGTCGCTGGAGCAGGATCTTTGGAAGGCAGGAGACAGGCCGGTGAGTTTCTGGAGCCAAGGCAGTTGTCGTCTTCTGGTCTTCCTCTGCAGGGGTTTTTCAGCTAGGCAGTCCTTCTTCTTGTAGTTGCAGGAATCTGCTTTTCTAGGGTTCAGGGTAGCCCTTAAATACTAAATTTAAGGGCGTGTTTAGGTCTGGGGGGTTAGTAGCCAATGGCTACTAGCCCTGAGGGTGGGTACACCCTCTTTGTGCCTCCTCCCAAGGGGAGGGGGTCACAATCCTAACCCTATTGGGGGAATCCTCCATCTGCAAGATGGAGGATTTCTAAAAGTTAGAGTCACTTCAGCTCAGGACACCTTAGGGGCTGTCCTGACTGGCCAGTGACTCCTCCTTGTTGCTTTCTTTGTTCCCTCCAGCCTTGCCGCCAAAAGTGGGGGCCGTGGCCGGAGGGGGCGGGCAACTCCACTAAGCTGGAGTGCCCTGCTGGGCTGTGACAAAGGGGTGAGCCTTTGAGGCTCACCGCCAGGTGTCACAGCTCCTGCCTGGGGGAGGTGTTAGCATCTCCACCCAGTGCAGGCTTTGTTACTGGCCTCAGAGTGACAAAGGCACTCTCCCCATGGGGCCAGCAACATGTCTCTAGTGTGGCAGGCTGCTGGAACCAGTCAGCCTACACAGCTAGTTGGTTAAGTTTCAGGGGGCACCTCTAAGGTGCCCTCTGGGGTGTATTTTGCAATAAAATGTACACTGGCATCAGTGTGCATTTATTGTGCTGAGAAGTTTGATACCAAACTTCCCAGTTTTCAGTGTAGCCATTATGGTGCTGTGGAGTCCGTGTAAAACAGACTCCCAGACCATATACTCTTATGGCTACCCTGCACTTACAATGTCTAAGGTTTTGCTTAGACACTGTAGGGGCACAGTGCTCATGCACTGGTACCCTCACCTATGGTATAGTGCACCCTGCCTTAGGGCTGTAAGGCCTGCTAGAGGGGTGTCTTACCTATACTGCATAGGCAGTGAGAGGCTGGCATGGCACCCTGAGGGGAGTGCCATGTCGACTTACTCATTTTGTTCTCACCAGCACACACAGGCTTGTAAGCAGTGTGTCTGTGCTGAGTGAGGGGTCTCTAGGGTGGCATAAGACATGCTGCAGCCCTTAGAGACCTTTCTTGGCATCAGGGCCCTTGGTACTAGAAGTACCAGTTACAAGGGACTTATCTGAATGCCAGGGTGTGCCAATTGTGGATACAATGGTACATTTTAGGTGAAGGAACACTGGTGCTGGGGCCTGGTTAGCAGGGTCCCAGCACACTTCTCAGTCAAGTCAGCATCAGTATCAGGCAAAAAGTGGGGGGTAACTGCAACAGGGAGCCATTTCTTTACACAAGCCCCCCCCAGCCTACAGGCCAGGAGACTCAGCCCAAGCTGGGAGAGTCTTCCTAGTCTGTCAGGCGAGGAAGAGTAGGAGAAATAGGCTGGTTAGTTGCAGGGCCTACTCTGCCTTACATCCTTCTGTTCAGGTCATTCCCTTTGGGGAACTGACCCACTTCCACAGTGATAGGACCTAGTCTGAATTGCCTCTTGTCTGCCTCTTCAATGTCTCCACCCATTCTTTCTATTTTGGTCTTAGAGGTGTCCACCTCTGCTAACCTTATCTTGGCCAGGGTCACCCCTAGCTTACACAGAGAGGTTACCCAGAGCTGGAGTAACCCCACCATGACCAATAGGGTCAGGGGGCCTAACTTGCTATTTGGCATGGGGTCAGACCACCATGCTAAGGATAGTGCAGCCATAAAGGCTAACACCCAGCAGAGGCCACTGACAGCTGTCAGTGCCCAGAACCACACCTTTAGCTCTTCACCTAAAAGGGAAGGGGCTAAGTTACAGGCTTCTTTGGGTTCAGGTTGCCTGTCTGCTGTATTGGAGTGGGGGGTTACCACATCTTGTAGTAAACACCCTTCTTCCACTCTTTCTTCTGTTAGCTGAGGAGCCACCCACTCAGGTTTAACAGTTGCCTGACTAGCCAGGACTTCTTGTGGGTCAGGTTGGACTTTATCAGGGCCATTTTTGGAGTTCTCCCCTACTGGAGCAGAATCTCCCTGGCTTGCTGTAACCTTGGCTAAAGGTTGTCCACCCCTCCTACTCTGTTTTCTTTTCTTCTTCTTCTGGGGCCTGCTTGCATTTACTGCAGAGGCAGGATTTCCAGAATCCTTGGGAGAGGACTGGCACTGGACCAGTTCCTCTCTTGGGCTCTGACTAACCTCTGGGTAGTCATTTCCAAGGAGACAATCAAGGGGGAGGTCTGTACTGACTACTACCCTTCTCCAGCTAAGAGTGCCACCCACTTCTATGGGCACTAAAGCCACAGGCCTCTTAGTGACCCTGTCTAGGCTAACTCTTACTCTGGCAGTCTCACCTGGGATGTACTGGTTTGAGAGCACCAGCCTGTCATGCACAATAGTGTGACTGGCACAAGTGTCTCTCAGGGCAGTGGCTGGGATTCCATTCACCTGTAGGTGGTGGAAGTGTCTACTTCCCTCTGGAATCTCCAACTCACCTGTTGGGCCCATTTTCCAGTTGAAAGCTATGAAGACCTCCTCATCTGAGGAGTCATCTCCAATGGCTACACTGGTTACCCCTGGAATTTTGTTCTGGGGTTTGTTTTTGGGACAAGAAGGGTCCTTGGTGTGGTGCCCAGACTGTTTACAGTTGTGGCACCATGCCTTAGTGGCATCCCAGTTCTTACCCTGGTACCCACCTTTGTTTTGGGTTGTGTCTTGGGGCCCACCCACCTGTTCTGGTTTTTGGGGGCCTACAGAGGACTCTTTTTCTTTGTTTCTAGTGTCACCCAATTTCTCCTGGGGAGTTTTTGTAACCCCTTTCTTTTGGTCACCCCCAGTGGAAGTTTTGGTTACCCTAGTCTTGACCCAGTGGTCTGCCTTCTTTCCCAATTCTTGGGGAGAAATTGGACCTAGGTCTACCAGATACTGATGCAACTTTTCATTGAAGCAGTTACTTAAAATGTGTTCTTTCATAAACAAATTATAAAGCCCAACATAGTCACACACTTCATTTCCAGTTAACCAACCATCTAGTGTTTTTACTGAGTAGTCTACAAAATCAACCCAGGTCTGGCTCGAGGATTTTTGAGCCCCCCTGAATCTAATTCTATACTCCTCAGTGGAGAATCCAAAGCCCTCAATCAGGGTACCCTTCATGAGGTCATAAGATTCTGCATCTTTTCCAGAGAGTGTGAGGAGTCTATCCCTACACTTTCCAGTGAACATTTCCCAAAGGAGAGCACCCCAGTGAGATCTGTTTACTTTTCTGGTTACACAAGCCCTCTCAAAAGCTGTGAACCATTTGGTGATGTCATCACCATCTTCATATTTTGTTACAATCCCTTTGGGGATTTTTAGGATGTCAGGAGAATCTCTGACCCTATTTAAGTTGCTGCCACCATCGATGGGACCTAGGCCCATCTCTTTTCTTTCCCTTTCTATGGCTAGGAGCTGCTTTTCCAAAGCCAATCTTTTGACCATCCTGGCTAACAGGGGGTCATCTTCACTGGAGTTATCCTCAGTGATTTCAGAGGTGTTGGTCTCTCCTGTGAGGGAACCAGCATCTCTGACTATTATTTTTGGAGTCAGGGTTTGAGGGACCCTGTTCTCCCTAGATAGGACTGGTAGGGGGGAATTGTCCTCCAAGTCACTATCCTCTTCCTCTGAGTTGCCACCCTCAGAGGGGTTGGCCTTTTCAAACTCTGCCAAAAGCTCCTGGAGCTGTATTTTGGTAGGTTTGGGGCCCATTGTTATTTTCTTTATTTTACAGAGTGACCTTAGCTCCCTCATCTTAAGATGGAGGTAAGGTGTGGTGTCGAGTTCCACCACAGTCACATCTGTGCTAGACATTTTGCTTCTAAAAGTTGGAATACTTTTTAAGAATCTACAACTGGTTCTAGAATCTAATTCAAACTTTTACAAACTTTTAAACTCTAAAAGAAATGCTAAACAGGATCTAACACAAGGCCCTAGCAGGTCTTTTAAGAATTTAGAAAACTTTTCAAATTGCAAAAATCAATTTCTAATGACAATTTTGGAATTTGTCGTGTGATCAGGTATTGGCTGAGTAGTCCAGCAAATGCAAAGTCTTGTATCCCACCGCTGATCCACCAATGTAGGAAGTTGGCTCTGTATGTGCTATTTCAAAGTAAGGAATAGCATGCACAGAGTCCAAGGGTTCCCCTTAGAGGTAAAATAGTGGTAAAAATAGATAATACTAATGCTCTATTTTGTGGTAGTGTGGTCGAGCAGTAGGCTTATCCAAGGAGTAGTGTTAAGCATTTGTTGCACATACACAAGACAATAAATGAGGTACACACACTCAGAGACAAATCCAGCCAATAGGTTTTTATATAGAAAAATATCTTTTCTTAGTTTATTTTAAGAACCACAGGTTCAAATTCTACATGTAATATCTCATTCGAAAGGTATTGCAGGTAAGTACTTTAGGAACTTCAAATCATCAAAATTGCATGTATACTTTTCAAGTTATTGACAAATAGCTGTTTTAAAAGTGGACACTTAGTGCAATTTTCACAGTTCCTAGGGGAGGTAAGTTTTGATTAGTTTTACCAGGTAAGTAAGACACTTACAGGGTTCAGTTCTTGGTCCAAGGTAGCCCACCGTTGGGGGTTCAGAGCAACCCCAAAGTCACCACACCAGTAGCTCAGGGCCGGTCAGGTGCAGAGTCCAAAGTGGTGCCCAAAACACATAGGCTAGAATGGAGAGAAGGGGGTGCCCCGGTTCCGGTCTGCTTGCAGGTAAGTACCCGCGTCTTCGGAGGGCAGACCAGGGGGGTTTTGTAGGGCACCGGGGGGGACACAAGTCCACACAGAAATTTCACCCTCAGCAGCGCGGGGGCGGCCGGGTGCAGTGTAGGAACAGGCGTCGGGTTCGCAATGTTAGTCTATGAGAGATCTCGGGATCTCTTCAGCGCTGCAGGCAGGCAAGGGGGGGATTCCTCGGGGAAACCTCCACTTGGGCAAGGGAGAGGGACTCCTGGGGGTCACTTCTCCAGTGAAAGTCCGGTCCTTCAGGTCCTGGGGGCTGCGGGTGCAGGGTCTCTCCCAGGTGTCGGGACTTTGGATTCAAGGAGTCGCGGTCAGGGGAAGCCTCGGGATTCCCTCTGCAGGCGGCGCTGTGGGGGCTCAGGGGGGACAGGTTTTGGTACTCACAGTATCAGAGTAGTCCTGGGGTCCCTCCTGAGGCGTCGGATCTCCACCAGCCGAGTCGGGGTCGCCGGGTGCAGTGTTGCAAGTCTCACGCTTCTTGCGGGGAGCTTGCAGGGTTCTTTAAAGCTGCTGGAAACAAAGTTGCAGCTTTTCTTGGAGCAGGTCCGCTGTCCTCGGGAGTTTCTTGTCTTTTCGAAGCAGGGGCAGTCCTCAGAGGATGTCGAGGTCGCTGGTCCCTTCGGAAGGCGTCGCTGGAGCAGGATCTTTGGAAGGCAGGAGACAGGCCGGTGAGTTTCTGGAGCCAAGGCAGTTGTCGTCTTCTGGTCTTCCTCTGCAGGGGTTTTTCAGCTAGGCAGTCCTTCTTCTTGTAGTTGCAGGAATCTGCTTTTCTAGGGTTCAGGGTAGCCCTTAAATACTAAATTTAAGGGCGTGTTTAGGTCTGGGGGGTTAGTAGCCAATGGCTACTAGCCCTGAGGGTGGGTACACCCTCTTTGTGCCTCCTCCCAAGGGGAGGGGGTCACAATCCTAACCCTATTGGGGGAATCCTCCATCTGCAAGATGGAGGATTTCTAAAAGTTAGAGTCACTTCAGCTCAGGACACCTTAGGGGCTGTCCTGACTGGCCAGTGACTCCTCCTTGTTGCTTTCTTTGTTCCCTCCAGCCTTGCCGCCAAAAGTGGGGGCCGTGGCCGGAGGGGGCGGGCAACTCCACTAAGCTGGAGTGCCCTGCTGGGCTGTGACAAAGGGGTGAGCCTTTGAGGCTCACCGCCAGGTGTCACAGCTCCTGCCTGGGGGAGGTGTTAGCATCTCCACCCAGTGCAGGCTTTGTTACTGGCCTCAGAGTGACAAAGGCACTCTCCCCATGGGGCCAGCAACATGTCTCTAGTGTGGCAGGCTGCTGGAACCAGTCAGCCTACACAGCTAGTTGGTTAAGTTTCAGGGGGCACCTCTAAGGTGCCCTCTGGGGTGTATTTTGCAATAAAATGTACACTGGCATCAGTGTGCATTTATTGTGCTGAGAAGTTTGATACCAAACTTCCCAGTTTTCAGTGTAGCCATTATGGTGCTGTGGAGTCCGTGTAAAACAGACTCCCAGACCATATACTCTTATGGCTACCCTGCACTTACAATGTCTAAGGTTTTGCTTAGACACTGTAGGGGCACAGTGCTCATGCACTGGTACCCTCACCTATGGTATAGTGCACCCTGCCTTAGGGCTGTAAGGCCTGCTAGAGGGGTGTCTTACCTATACTGCATAGGCAGTGAGAGGCTGGCATGGCACCCTGAGGGGAGTGCCATGTCGACTTACTCATTTTGTTCTCACCAGCACACACAGGCTTGTAAGCAGTGTGTCTGTGCTGAGTGAGGGGTCTCTAGGGTGGCATAAGACATGCTGCAGCCCTTAGAGACCTTTCTTGGCATCAGGGCCCTTGGTACTAGAAGTACCAGTTACAAGGGACTTATCTGAATGCCAGGGTGTGCCAATTGTGGATACAATGGTACATTTTAGGTGAAGGAACACTGGTGCTGGGGCCTGGTTAGCAGGGTCCCAGCACACTTCTCAGTCAAGTCAGCATCAGTATCAGGCAAAAAGTGGGGGGTAACTGCAACAGGGAGCCATTTCTTTACAGCGTTCAACACCAGTTTCAGGATCAAGTTGAAGAGTGGAGACTTGCACCTCTGAGCGAAACACCCATCATCTGTTTCGGAACCAAAAAAACTGCCATCTGGCATTCTCGGCCCGTCTAAAACATCCTGTCTCCAAACTTTCGAAGCTAAAACCTGTGGGAGGAAAATATGCTCCAACTACCGAGGAGTCTTAAGACATAAGGCTCACACAACAACTGCCACCTGACTCTGTTGTTGTTAGTGCATGAGGGTAAAGGGCAAATAGTCAGTCCACCAGGGATGCTCCTCCCCCAGATACAGAAAACCACAAGTTAGATGCAGCAGGGAAGAGAGTAGCAACTCAAGCTTCTAATCACTGGAGAATTGCCAACTCTCAGGCTCTTTTAGCCAGATATGATAGAGTTCATTGGGATGAGATGGAGGAGTTGTTACAATACCTTCCTCCAGAAAACCAAAAAAAGGGCACAGCAGATAGTTACAGAGGGCCAGGCTATCTCGAACAATCAAATTAGGTATGCCCTAGATGCAGCAGACACAGCAGAAAGGGTTATTAAAACTAGTGCGGTCATCAGAAGGCACGTCTGGTTAAGAAGTTCAGGGTTCAAACCTGAGATACAACAGGCAGTACTCAATATGCCTTTTGATAAACAGCACTTACTTGGCCCAGAGTTGGATATCACCATAGAGAAATTGAAGAAAGATTCTGAGGCAGCTAAGGCTATGGGTGCCTGTAAAGAAATGGCTCCCTGTTGCAGTTACCCCCCACTTTTTGCCTGATACTGATGCTGACTTGACTGAGAAGTGTGCTGGGACCCTGCTAACCAGGCCCCAGCACCAGTGTTCTTTCACCTAAAATGTACCGTTGTCTCCACAATTGGCACAACCCTGGCACCCAGGTAAGTCCCTTGTAACTGGTACCCCTGGTACCAAGGGCCCTGATGCCAGGGAAGGTCTCTAAGGGCTGCAGCATGTCTTATGCCACCCTAGGGACCCCTCACTCAGCACAGACACACTGCTTGCCAGCTTGTGTGTGCTGGTGGGGAGAAAATGACTAAGTCGACATGGCACTCCCCTCAGGGTGCCATGCCAACCTCACACTGCCTGTGGCATAGGTAAGTCACCCCTCTAGCAGGCCTCACAGCCCTAAGGCAGGGTGCACTATACCACAGTTGAGGGCATAGGTGCATGAGCACTATGCCCCTACAGTGTCTAAGCAAAACCTTAGGCATTGTAAGTGCAGGTTAGCCATAAGAGTATATGGTCTGGGAGTCTGTCAAAAACGAACTCCACAGCTCGATAATGGCTACACTGAATACTGGGAAGTTTGGTATCAAACTTCTCAGAATAATAAACCCACACTGATGCCAGTGTTGGATTTATTAAAAAATGCACACAGAGGGCATCTTAGAGATAACCCCTGTATTTTACCCAATTGTTCAGTGCAGGACTGACTGGTCTGTGCCAGCCTGCTGCTGAGAGACCAGTTTCTGACCCTATGTGGTGAGGGCCTTTGTGCTCTCTGAGGACAGAAACAAAAGCCTGCTCTGGGTGGAGGTGCTTTACACCTCCTCCCTGCAGGAACTGTGACGCCTAGCAGTGAGCCTCAAAGGCTCAGGCTTCGTGTTGCAATGTCCCAGAGCACTCCAGCTAGTGGAGATGCCTGCCCCCTGGACACAGCCCCCACTTTTGGCGGCAAGTCCAGGAGAGATCATGAGAAAAACAAGGAGGAGTCACTGGCCAGTAAGGACAGCCCCTAAGGTGTCCTGAGCTGAGCTGACTCTGGCTTTTAGAAATCCTCCATCTTGCAGATGGAGGATTCCCCCAATAGGATTAGGGATGTGCCCCCCTCCCCTCAGGGAGGAGGCACAAAGAGGGTGTAGCCACCCTCCAGGACAGTAGCCATTGGCTACTGCCCTCCCAGACCTAAACACATCCCTAAATTCAGTATTTAGGGGCTCCCCAGAACCTAGGAAACTAGATTCCTGCAACCTAAGAAGAAGAGGACTGCTAAGCTGAAAAACCCTGCAGAGAAGACGGAGACACAAACTGCTTTGGCCCCAGCTCTACCGGCCTGTCTCCCCACTTCTAAAGACACTGCTCCAGCGAATCTTTCCCCAGGGACCAGCGACCTCTGAATCCTCAGAGGACTGCCCTGCTCTAGAAGGACAAAGAACTCCCGAGGACAGTGGCTCTGTTCACCCAAGACTGCAACTTTGTAACGAAGGAGCAACTTTAAAACAACTTGTGTTTCCCGCCGTAAGCGTGAGACTTGCTACTCTGCACCCGAGGCCCCCGGCTCGAGTTGTGGAGAAACAACACTTCAAGGAGGACTCCCCGGCGACTACGAGACCGTGAGTAGCCAGAGTTGCCCCCCCCTGCACCCCCACAGCGACGCCTACAGAGGGAATCCCGAGGCTCCCCCTGACCGTGACTGCCTGACTCCCAGATCCCGACGCCTGGTAAAGACTCTGCACCCGCAGCCCCCAGGACCTGAAAGATCGGAACTCCAGTGCAGGAGTGACCCCCAGGAGGCCCTCTCCCTTGCCCAGGTGGTGGCTACCCCGAGGAGCCCCCCCCTTGCCTGCCCGCATCGCTGAAGAGACCCCTTGGTCTCCCATTGATTTACATTGGAAACCAGACGCGTGTTTGCACACTGCACCCGGCCGCCCCCGTGCTGCTGAGGGTGTACTTTCTGTGCTAACTTGTCCCCGTCCCCCCCCCCCCCCCCCCCCCCCCCGGTGCCCTACAAAACCCCCCTGGTCTGCCCTCTGAAGACGCGGGTACTTACCTGCCGGCAGACTGGAACCGGGGCACCCCCTTCTCCATTGAAGCCTATGTGTTTTGGGCACCACTTTGACCTCTGCACCTGATCGGCCCTGAGCTGCTGGTGTGGTAACTTTGGGGTTGCTCTGAACCCCCAATGGTGGGCTACCTTGGACCCAAACTTGGACCCCGTAGGTGGTTTACTTACCTGCAAGAACTAACAAACTCTTACTCCCCCTAGGAACTGTGAAAATTACACTGTCTAGTTTTAAAATAGCTATATGTGATTTATATGAAAACTGTGTATGCTATTTTGATTATTCAAAGTTCCTAAAGTACCTACCTGCAATACCTTTCATCTGAAGTATTACATGTAAAATTTGAACCTGTGGTTCTTAAAATAAACTAAGAAAAGATATGTTCGGTGGCATGTGTAGCTGCAGATACACATGTTGTGCATAGTCCGCCGTCTGGTGTTGGGTCGGAGTGTTACAAGTTGTTTTACTTCGAAGAAGTGTTTTCGAGTCCCGAGACCGAGGGACTCCTCCTCCTTTGTTCCATTGCGCATGGGTGTCGACTCCATGTTAGATTGTTTTTTTTCCGCCATCGGGTTCGGACGTGTTCCTTTTCGCTCCGGGTTTCAGGACGGAAAGATAGTCTTAACTTCGGAAAACTACGTCGGTATTGTTTCGCTCGGTATCGGGTAAGAATAGAATCGACACCGAATCGTGAAGAGCTCCGGTAGCCCTTCGGGGTATTTTCGATTCCCCGTCGGGGCCTGGTCGGCTCGACCGCGTGTAACTTCGACACTGATGGAACGGACCCCGTTCCGATTCTGTCCTAAATGCCACAATAAATACCCCTATACAGACCAACATTAGGTCTGTAACTTGTGCTTGTCGCCCGAGCACAAGGAAGAAACGTGTGAGGCCTGTCGTGCGTTTCGGTCCCGAAAAACGCTCCGTGACCAGCGAGCCAGAAGATTGCAGATGGCGTCCACGCCGACGAGACTCCGAGAGTTCGAGGGACAAGGAGAAGAAGAGGAAGCCTTCTCCATCCATGAATCGGACTTGGAGGAATTCGACGTCGAAGAAACCGTGAGTAAGACGTCGAAGCAAGCACCACACAAGAAAACAGACAAGGCCCAGGGGACGCCACTGCCAACAGGCCATGGCTCAACCCATAAAGTAGGTGACCGTCCATCGGCACCGAAAAAGGCTGAACTGGTGCCGAGATCGTCCGACTCGGGTCGAGACACAGGCACGCAGCAATCTCGGGACCGAGAAAGTGCTGCCGAAAACGATCGACGCCGAGACAGCGGAACCGAAGCTGCTCGACGCAGAGACAGCGGCACCGAGGAAGATCGACACCGAGAAAGCTCGACGCCGAAAAAGAAATAATTTGCCTCGGAGCCGAAAACAAGCAGAGACAAAGTTTTGGTGCCAAAACGACCAGCAACCGAACCAACTGCCAGCTCATATACAGAGGAACAATCACTGTCCTCTCAAATGCGCAAACACAGGTTTGAAGAAGAGTTACAGACCACTGATGTAGACCACACACAAAAGCGGATCTTCATACAAAGTGGGACAGGGAAGATCAGCACTCTTCCCCCAATCAGGAGAAAAAGGAGACTCGAGTTCCAAACACAAGAACAAACACCACAAAAAATGGTGAAGAAGGTAACTCCGCCACCCTCTCCTCCACCTGTAACTCACACATCACCGGCACAGACTCCGTCACATTCACCGGCTCATACCACCATGAGCCAAGACGACCAGGACGCTTGGGACCTATACGACGCCCCAGTATCAGACAATAGTCCTGAGTCGTACCCTACCAAGCCCTCACCACCTGAGGACGCACAGCGTATGCACAGGTGGTAGCTAGGGCAGCAGAATTCCATAACGTGTCGTTACACGCAGAACCTGTCGAGGATGACTTCCTTTTCAACACCCTCTCCTCCACCCATAGCTCCTACCAAAGCCTACCTATGCTTCCAGGAATGCTAAGGCACGCAAAGCAGATCTTCAAAGAACCTGTCAAAGGTAGAGCGATTACTCCAAGGGTGGAGAAAAAATATAAAGCACCGCCCACGGACCCTGCTTTTATGACCTCACAACTGCCACCAGATTCAGTTGTGGTAGGGGCAGCTCGCAAGAGAGCCAACTCGCACTCATCAGGCGATGCACCACCTCCAGATAAAGAGAGCCGCAAGTTCGACGCAGCTGGGAAAAGGGTCGCAGTACAAGCTGCAAACCAGTGGCGCATCGCGAACTCTCAGGCGCTCCTAGCGCGATATGATAGAGCCCATTGGGACGAGATGCAGCATCTCATCGAGCATCTACCCAAAGAATTTCAAAAACGGGCAAAACAAGTGGTTGAGGAGGGACAAAACATCTCCAATAACCAAATACGCTCCTCTATGGATGCAGCGGACACAGCGGCAAGAACAATAAATACCGCAGTAACCATAAGAAGGCACGCATGGTTGCGCACATCTGGCTTTAAACCGGAAATACAGCAAGCAGTGCTCAATATGCCGTTCAATGAACAACAATTGTTTGGACCCGAAGTGGACACGGCAATTGAGAAATTGAAAAAGGACACGGACACAGCCAAGGCCATGGGCGCACTCTATTCCCCGCAGGGCAGAGGCACTTTCGGCACCTTCCGCAAAACAACCTTCAGAGGGGGGTTTTGGGGTCAAGCCACACAAGCCAGCACCTCACAATCTACACCGTCTACCTACCAGGGACAGTACCAAAGGGGAGGCTTTCGGGGCCAGTACAGAGGGGGACAATTCCCTAGAAACGGGAAAATTTCAAAGTACAAAAACCCCTGCAACCAAACAGTGACTCACAAGTCACTCAACCCCTTCACACAACACCAGTGGGGGGAAGACTAAGTCAGTTTTACAAATCTTGGGAGGAGATAACAACAGACACTTGGGTCTTAGCAATTATCCGACATGGTTATTGCATAGAATTTCTGCAACTCCCTCCAAATGTCCCACCAAAAACACAGAATATGTCAAAACAGCATTTAGACCTTCTAGAACTAGAAGTTCAAGCATTACTTCTAAAGGATGCAATAGAATTGGTACCATGTACACAAATAAACACAGGAGTTTACTCACTGTACTTTCTAATACCAAAAAAGGACAAAACACTGAGACCAATCCTAGATCTCAGAACACTAAATACCTACATCAAATCAGAACACTTTCACATGGTCACGCTACAAGACGTGTTACCACTGCTAAAGCAACAAGACTACATGACAACCTTAGACCTAAAGGACGCATATTTCCATATACCGATACATCCCTCGCACAGGAAATACCTAAGGTTCGTATTCAAGGGAATACATTACCAATTCAAAGTGTTGCCGTTCGGTATAACAACCGCACCAAGAGTATTTACAAAATGCCTAGCAGTAGTAGCTGCACACATCAGAAGGCAGCATATACACGTATTCCCGTACCTAGACGATTGGCTAATCAAGACCAACTCCCTCACAAAGTGTTCACACCACACAGATTATGTGATACAAACCCTCTACAAACTCGGTTTCTCCATCAACTATACAAAATCTCACATTCTGCCGTGCAAAACACAGCAATACTTAGGAGCGACAATCAACACAACAAAGGGAATAGCCACTCCAAGTCCACAAAGGGTTAAAAAATTTCACAAGGTTATACAAGCCATGTATCCAACACAAAAGATACAGGCAAAGACGGTATTAAAACTCCTAGGCATGATGTCCTCATGCATAGCCATTGTCCCAAACGCAAGACTGCACATGAGGCCCTTACAACAGTGCCTAGCATCACAGTGGTCACATGCACAGGGTCACCTTCTAGATCTGGTGTTGATAGACCGCCAAACATACATCTCGCTTCTATGGTGGAACAGTATAAATTTAAACAAAGGGCGGCCTTTCCAAGACCCAGTGCCACAATACGTGATAACAGATGCTTCCATGACAGGGTGGGGAGCACACCTCAGTCAACACAGCATCCAAGGACAATGGGACGTACATCAAACAAAGCTGCATATAAATCACCTCTAATTGTTAGCAGTATTCCTAGCGTTGAAAGCCTTTCAACCCATAATAACCCACAAATACATTCTTGTCAAAACAGACAACATGACAACAATGTATTATCTAAACAAACAGGGGGGAACACACTCGACACAGCTGTGCCTCCTGGCACAAAAGATATGGCAATGGGCAATTCACAACCACATTCGCCTAATAGCACAATTTATTCCAGGGATCCAAAATCAACCAGCAGACAATCTCTCTCGAGATCACCAACAGGTCCACGAATGGGAGATTCACCCCCAAATTCTAAACACTTACTTCAAAATTTGGGGGACTCCTCAAATAGACCTATTTGCAACAAAGGAGAACGCAAAATGCCAAAACTTCGCATCCAGGTACCCACACAGGCAGTCTCAAGGCAATGCTCTATGGATGAACTGGTCAGGGATATTTGCGTACGCTTTTCCCCCTCTCCCTCTCCTTCCATATCTAGTAAACAAATTGAGTCAAAACAAACTCAAACTCATACTAATAGCACCAACATGGGCAAGACAACCTTGGTACACAACACTACTAGACCTGTCAGTAGTACCCCATGTCAGGTTGCCCAACAGACCAGATCTGTTAACACAACACAAACAACAGATCAGGCATCCAAACCCAGCATCGCTGAATCTAGCAATCTGGCTCCTGAGATCCTAGAATTCGGACATTTAAACCTCAGCCGAGAATGTATGGAAGTCATAAAACAAGCTAGAAGACCATCCACTAGACACTGCTATGCAAGCAAATGGAAAAGATTTGTTTGCTACTGCCATAATAATCAAGTTAAACCATTACATGCATCTCCAAAGGATGTAGTGGGATACTTGCTACATTTACAAAAATCAAATCTAGCCTTCTCTTCCATAAAGATACACCTTGCAGCAATATCTGCATACCTTCAAATTACCCATTCAACTTCACTATTTAGGATACCTGTCATTAAAGCATTTATGGAAGGCCTGAAAAGAATTATACCCCCAAGAACACCACCTGTTCCTTCATGGAACCTCAACATCGTCTTAACAAGACTCAGACTTAGCGATACCAACACACAAAATATACATAAGAAAGGAGGTGCCGAACCAAGGTAAATGTGTTAGGATCCCAGGGGCTATGGGAGTAGGGAATTACCCAAGGTAAGTACCAGAAATCCCACAGGCGCCAGGACGCAGTTATCGAGTCAGGTGTCTCATAGGTTAACACAGGACCGTCATGGTTGGATATTTACACATCAAGGACCCTTTCCAGTGGACCCCAAGGAACCCAGTTGGCTCAAGGAAGGTTGGAGCGTGCCCCCCTCCACCTGTGGATACCCAGAAGAATTGAGTACCTACAACAGGGAGCCCAGGTTCATAGGGGTGAAGTGGAGTCTGAAACCCTCAGTCAATTGAAGCCTCAATTGCCCAGCTGCTGTCACAAACCATGGGCCAGGTCGCTGGAACCCAGGGGTGGATTCCGATGAGAAGAAACTAAAAAAGAATGGGACAGTGTCCAGACCACTCAGAGATGTCCAGGTGGTTCAGGTAGGCAATTCCCATCCTCTTGGAAGTTAAGTTACTATCGCACACAAGCTCCTCCACATTGATCGCTGGATTGCAGGAGGGTCAGTGGCCATCAGGGCCACCAACAATCCTTTACATTTGGAAAGAGCTGATGCAAGGTAGATTGTAGGTTTTTGGGGACCAGCAAGGTCCTCATGTGTCAACCCTTGGAAGAGAGTCAGAGCAGGCCTTCAGCAGCGAGGAAAGCAAGCTGGAGTCTGAGGAGCCCCCACGTGTGACATCACTGGGAGCAGGCACAGGGAGGCCTCGGCACCAGAACAAAAAAGAGGTCCTACATCGCAGGAACTGCAGATGGGAAGCTGATCTTTGACTTGCCGAGTGCTGGAGGCTAGGGCTTCTTGGAGCCGAAGATCTCCTGGAGGAAGAGTCAACAAGCCTTGGCAAGAGCAACAGTCACGGTGCACAGGGGTTCCATTCCAGTGGCTGCAGCAATGGTCCGCCATCTCAAGTTGGTCAGAAGAGAAGTAGGACGCAGAGACGACCATGGAACACCACCGGTAAGCAGAGCCTTTTCGTTGTCCGTGGGACAACCGGATCCACCAACCGGTCATTTTCATCTTGAGGTGCTTGTGGATGCAGGGGAGTGACTTTCACTGCAAGGGATATTCCTTCTTGCTTCTTCATGCAGACAGAGTCCTTGTGACCCTGGAGGATGCACAGCTATGGCTGTTGCAGAAATCTTGGAGGAGCTGGAGAAACAGTGGTAGAAATTCCTTGAAGAGTCTTGGTCGACGAGTCTGAGGACCCACCTTCAGGGGAACCTCTAAGTAAACCTAAAAGTGGGTTAGCCACTCTCTGTAGTGACCTACCTATCGGTTGGGGGGAGGGGAGGGGCTCATGGACATCACCTACCTGGGCTAAGCAGTAAGATGCTCCCAGTGGCCTCTGCACATCTTATTCAAGATGGCAGGATCACATGGCAACATGGCAGAGCTCTGTGCACCTCCCTAGGGAAGGAGCTGGATTGGGGGGGAGGGGGGGGGGATTACTTCCCTGTTTGAGCGGTTTCGTGCCACAGCGAGAACCGGGGGTTCCTGAATTTTGTGCGAGCCAGATTATATAAGTAGGGCACCAAATTTGCCCTTCAAACCACCCCAGCCCAGAGACACCTATTTCAAAGGGTAGAGGTAGTCACACCTCTATCCCTTGCTGGAAAGCCTTTGTTCTGCCTTCTCCTGCTTGAGCTAGGCCCATCAGCAGGAGGGGAGAACAGTGTATGGGGTCAGCAGCAGCATGGGCATGCAGCCAGACCCCGTAAGGCTGAACAGGCAGAACTGTGGGATCCTGTAAGGAACCCCCAGAGTACATGGGATCACGCAGCTAGCACTGGAATCAGTGTAGTTGCACAATTCCAACATGTTTGATACCAAACATGCCTAGGTTCAGAGAAGCCATTATGTAGTTGGACCACTCGTGCTGACCAGTGTCCACTACATAACTTAAGATGGCTTCCCCACATTTACAAAGCCCAGGAAATGGAGTCGGGGTTTGTAGGGTACCCTGCTCATGCAGGGGTACCCTCAGACTGAGGGACATGTACTCTGCCGTGTCACTGGTCCCTGTCAGATGTGTTGCTGGAGCAGGTTTTCGAAGTTGGAGACAGGCCGGTAGGGCTGCCCGGGTGCAGAGGTTGAGCTCAGTGGAATCCTGTGGAGACTGGGGGGGGGGGGCACATAGAAAGAAATGGCTGGCAGGTAGGTATGTATTTGTTAGTTTCACAGGTAAGTACAACACTTACAGGGTTCAAAGTTGGGTACAAGGTAGCCCACCGTTGGGGGTTCAGGGCAACCCCAAAGTTACCACACCAGCAGCTCAGGGCCGGTCGGGTGCAGAGGTCAAAGTGGTGCCCAAAACGCATTGGCTTCAATGGAGAAGGGGGCTGCCCCGGTTCCAGTCTGCCAGCAGGTAAGTACCCGTGACTTCGGAGGGCAGACCAGGGGGGGTTTTATAGGGCACCGGGGGGGGGGGGGGGGGAGACACAAGTCTGCACAAAAGTACACCCTCAGCGGCACAGGGGCGGCCGGGTGCAGAGTGCAAACAGGCGTCAGGTTTGCAATAGGTTTCAATGGGAGACCCAGGGGTCTCTCCAGCGATGCAGGCAAGTGGTGGGCTCCTCGGGGTGGCCACCACCAGGGCAAGGGAGAGGGCCACCTGGGGGACACTTCTGCACTGGAGGTCAGATCCTTCAGGTCCTGGGGTCTACAGATGCAGTCTGTTTCCCAGATGTTGGGTTCTTTGAAGCAGGCAATCGCGGGCAGGGGGAGCCTCTGGATTCCCTCTGCAGGCGTCACTGGCAGGGCTCAAGGGGGGGTCAACTCTGGCTACTCACAGGGTCGCAGTCGCCGGGGAGTCCTCCCTGTAGTGTTGGTTCTCCGCAGGTCGAGCCGGGGGCGTCGGGTGCAGAGTGGAAAGTCTCATGCTTCCGGCGGGAAACGTGTGGTCTTTAAAAGTTGCTTCTTTGTTGCAAAGTTGCAGTCTTTGGGGAACAGGGCCGCTGTCCTCTGGAGTTCGTGGTCCTTTTAGATGCAGGGTAGTCCTCTGAGGCATCATAGGTCGCTGGACCCTGGGGGCCGCGTCGCTGTTGCAGTTTTTTTTTAAGTGGGTAGACAGGCCCTGAGGGGAGGGGGGCACATCCCTAATCCTATTGGGGGAATCCTCCATCTGCAAGATGGAGGATTTCTAAAAGTCAGAGTCACCTCAGCTCTGGACACCTTAGGGGTTGTCCTGACTGGCCAGTGACTCCTCCTTGTTTTTCTCATTATCTCCTCCGGCCTTGCTGCCAAAAGTGTGGCCGTGGTTGGAGGGGGCGGGCATCTCCACTAGCTGGGATGCCCTGTGGCGCTGTAACAAAGGGGGTGAGCCTCTGAGGCTCACTGCCAGGTGTTACAGTTCCTGCAGGGGGAGGTGAGAAGCACCTCCACCCAGTACAGGCTTTGATACTAGCCAAAGAGTGACAAAGGCACTCTCCCCTTGTGGCCAGCAACATGTCTGGTGTGTGGCAGGCAGGCAAAACTAGTCCGCCCACACTGGAAGTCGGGTATGTTTTCAGGGGGCATCTCTAAGATGCCCTCTTGGTGTATTTTAACAATAAAATGTACACTGGCATCAGTGTGCATTTATTGTGCTGAGAAGTTTGATACCAAACTTCCCAGTTTTCAGTGTAGCCATTATGGTGCTGTGGAGTTCGTTTATGACACTCCCAGACCATATACTCTTATGGATACTTTGCACTTACAATGTCTAAGGTTTTGCTTAGACACTGTAGGGCCATAGTGCTCATGCACATATGCCCTCACCTGTGGTATAGTGCACCCTGCCTTAGGGCTGTAAGGCCTGCTAAAGGGGTGACTTATCTATGCCATAGGCAGTGTGAGGTTGGCATGGCACCCTGAGGGGAGTGCCATGTCGACTTAGTCATGTTCTCCCCACCAGCACACACAAGCTGGCAAGCAAGTGTGTCTGTGCTGAGTGAGGGGTCCCAAGGGTGGCATAAGACATGCTGCAGCCCTTAGAGACCTTCCCTGACATCAGGGCCCTTGGTACCAGGGGTACCAGTTACAGGGGATTTATCTGGTTGCCAGGGTGTGCCAATTGTGGAGACAAAGGTACAGGTTAGGGAAAGAACACTGGTGCTGGGTCGTGGTTAGCAGGCCTCAGCACACTTTCAAATCATAACTTGGCATCAGCAAAGGCAAAAAGCCAGGGGGTAACCATGCCAAGGAGACATTTCCTTACAAGCAGTTTTAAACTACTCTTCCCGTCTGCAGTGCTAACTAGCCCTTATCCTGTTGGTTCTTATCATCTAAGTGGAAGAACCTGGGAAGGCCATCTGCATAGGCATGGTCAGTCCCAAGTCTGTTTCACTGTAGCTCCCGTGTCCTGTAGGGAAATGTCTTGAGGTTCTCTCCTGCCATCTGCATTAGCAGGTCTGTGGTCAATTTTAACTCTGAACTGAGTCCCAAACTGGTAGGGTCTCAGCTTCTTCAGGGACCAAACCACACCAAAGGCTTCCCTCTCAGTGGCATTCCAACACAGCTCTCTGGGAAGGAGTCTACTGCTAATGCAGGCAACTGGCTGATCCTGGCCCAAATAACTCACTTATGAGAACACTGCCCCAGTACAGAGCCAACGAGTCTGAACAATGAATTTCTTACTGAAGTCAGGTGCCTTTAGGACAGGAACTGAGCACAGAGCTTCCTTGAGGGTGTCAAAGGCCTTTTGACACTGCTGAATCCAGATTACATTTCTGGGTTTCTTCTTGGAGTTAAGTTCAGATAGTGGTGCTCCTTTAAAAATCTCCTGTAATACTCAGTTAGGCCAAGAAAGGCTCTAACTTGAGTCGGTGGCCTTGGAGCTTCCCAGACCAGAATTGTCTAGCTCTTGGGTTGGAGAACTTTCACATGGCATTTACCACCTTGGTGGCCCAACAGAGATTTGCCCTATCTGGCACTTACTTTCCTTGATAGTAGGTCTGCCTGATGCAGGGTCAGAAGCACTTCCTTGAGGTGGACCCGGTGATCCTTTCAGATGGAGCTGAATACAACTATATCATCAAGATAAGCTGCACTGAAATTTTCCAGACCGGAAAGTACTTGGTTCACCAACCTCTGGAAGGTGGCAGGTGTGCTCTTCAGCTCGCTCACTAACTCTGTCCACCAGTGTGCCGCATGAAACACTGCTTTTGCAGACTGTGCACACCATAGGAATCTTGAATAGGTTCACACCGCAAAAGGGAAAAGTTGCTTACCTTTTGCAGCAGTTTTGCAGGCGGAAGCTGTTCTAAGGCTGTCCGAAACAACGTTGGGGAAATTATTATCTGACCATATTGTGTGGTAATAAGGTGCTTTATTTCAGTGTTGTCTCTAAGGTTAACATCCAGAAACATTTACAGGTGTAAATAAGTTGCATTTCAATGTCCAGACATTAGATGGCATAAAGGTGCACAACGTGTGAAACGAAAATAACTTTGCAGCAAAACTGAAAGCATTGTATTTTTTTTTTCCTGCAGCTGAGTTGCATGGCAACAGGATTCTAAAAGCATTGAAAGGTGAAAAAACAAACCTTACGCATTTCTGCAAAAGTGGGAATTGGGGAAATTGCTTTTAGTCTTCTAGTAATTAGATTACCCATATTTATACTCTGCCATCTGCATGCATTATGTATATTTGAATGATTACCAGGAAGCGATTGTTCAAAATGGGATTCTGTTTTCTTTAGTATTGAAGTTGGTTGACTTGCTGTATTGTTGCATCTGAATTAAGCTTTTGCTTCGTTTAACAGGATTATCCTTCCATTGCTCATCTTGTGCAGAAACTAAGCGAAAACAATATTCAAACTATATTTGCAATTACAGAGGAATTTCAGCCTGTGTACAAGGTAAATGCAGTCTCATGTAGTGATTGCTAAATGTTGATCAGTGGTAACATTTTAGTAGTTAATGATTGCTTATTTAACAGCCTGAGGATCTGGGTTGTTTCTGGCGTCTTAGCTTTGTAAAGTAAAACAACCAATTGGAATGCCTGCTGTATTCATACTTTTTTCTAGGAGAAAATGTTTGTTTATTTTGCCAAAATAAACTGAGAGTAAACCAGCAGTCGACATTGTCACTTAATATTAATACTTGTATTCTCTTGTCCCTTCAGTGCAGGTTATCCATTTCCTTTGATCTTTTAGATGGGGGAGGTTACAGGGAAAGGCTCCACACATACATAGAATAAAAATCAACTTAAAACTTTTGTTTACATATCTTGGGTTGTCAATGTCTCCTGCTGAGAGATTAGTTATGTATTCTCAGTATTTTTGTGAGGCCTTATGCACTGTTTAACACTGGTGTCTCTGGCCCATGAAGCATATTGTATTCCTACTCATATGCCATATTATTTCACTCTCCAAGGAGTAGCCAACAAGTCCAGTCAAGACTATACATTATGGAGGTTGTAGAAGTCAATAATTGAGTCCTTCCAGTGATCTATTTTTCTTTTAAGATGTATATGATTTATTCATAGATAAGTAGAAAGAGCATTTACTAGTTGGATGCAGGAGGAAAATCAGACGGTCAGTGCCCTTTCCAAACCCCGGATTCATGTCCAAGTTTTTTAAGCCTTAAATATGCTATTAGTTTAGTCATCTGTCTAGACTTTGAACAGCAGCTTTTTACACACATTTTAAATGAGGTGATTATGAAGGCAGAGCTTTTGTTTACTCCAAAAACCTAACAAGGTCTGCAACAAAGTCTTGCTTGGGCTATCCTTGATTCTTGACCTGCCAGAACAATCGAAGTTGTGCAGTCCCGCAAACAATGGATTAAGTACAGGCTTCTTAAAAAGACCAGAGCAAGGCCCAACTGGCTGAAGATCCGTGTAAAGATTGTTTCAGTTGAACAAGCTGCCAGTAACCACAAGCAAGCACAACTGACCAGAGTCACTGAAACAACCAAAAATAATCACCTTGGGTCATGCAGATGCGGTGCAACACCTTTCTGCATCTGGGGGGAGCCTGCTCTGTCCCAATCTTACTCTATTCCCTTGGGGTGCCTGTACAGCCCCTGTCAAAGGGAAAGTTTTTGTGAATCCTAGCTTGTCTTTTGATGGGGTTTGGAGCAGCCAGTCGTCCAGATTCAGAATAGGTTTGAATCATTGCTCTAGCTAGTTTCAGTGAAAAGTAGCAGTTAGACTGTAACCCTAGTTTTAGCAGCATGAGTCCTTTTCTGGATTCACATGCTGTCCATTAATCCACCATGTAGTGATTGTGACTGGAATTCTTTGTTAGCTCTCTCTTCTTCTTTTTTTTTTTTTGCCTGGGCATTGCCTGTGGCCATTTGGTGTTATTTTATGCTGATCCTCCCGTGACGTCAGATGTGTGCCGCGGAAGCCTCTGCACGTGGTGGATCTCTTCAGATTTTTTGTTTTTCTGCCATTGAGTTTGGAAGCATCAGCTAAAGCTCAGCGGACACCGAAAGAGAGAAGGACCAAGGTTCAGGTGATTGTTGAGGATGGTCGAGGGACATCTGTGGAAGAGAAGACAAAACTGGAAAACACCGACCAGACCCGAACAGAAGGTGAACCACATCGAAGGGCAGTTACGCGGTTGCACAGTGGACTTTTCAAGGGAAATGGAGAACACTTCCTTTAGGTTTTTTTTGTTAGTGCCACTACAAGTTTGCCCAGAAGGACAATGTAAGGAAATGCCTCCTTGGCATGGTTACCCCCTGACTTTTTACCTTTGCTGATGCTATGTTTTGAATTGAAAGTGTGCTGAGGCCTGCTAACCAGGCCCCAGCACCAGTGTTCTTTCCCTAACCTGTACTTTTGTATCCACAATTGGCACACCCTGGCATCCAGGTAAGTCCCTTGTAACTGGTACCTCTGGTACCAAGGGCCCTGATGCCAGGGAAGGTCTCTAAGGGCTGCAGCATGTCTTATGCCACCCTGGGGACCCCTCACTCAGCACAGACACACTGCTTACCAGCTTGTGTGTGCTAGTGAGAACAAAATGAGTAAGTCGACATGGCACTCCCCTCAGGGTGCCATGCCAGCCTCTCACTGCCTAGGCAGTATAGGTAAGACACCCCTCTAGCAGGCCTTACAGCCCTAAGGCAGGGTGCACTATACCATAGGTGAGGGCACCAGTGCATGAGCACTGTGCCCCTACAGTGTCTAAGCCAAACCTTAGACATTGTAAGTGCAGGGTAGCCATAAAAGTATATGGTCTGGGAGTCTGTCAAACACGAACTCCACCGCACCATAATGGCTACACTGAAAACTGGGCAGTTTGGTTTCAAACTTCTCAGCACAATAAATGCACACTGATGCCAGTGTACATTTTATTGTGAAACACACCCCAGAGGGCACCTTAGAGGTGCCCCCTGAAACTGTATCCAACTATCTGTGTAGGCTGACTGGTTCCAGCAGCCTGCCACAACCGAGACATGTTGCTGGCCCCATGGGGAGAGTGCCTTTGTCACTCTGAGGCCAGTAACAAAGCCTGCACTGGGTGGAGATGCTAACACCTCCCCCAGGCAGGAGCTGTAACACCTGGCGGTGAGCCTCAAAGGCTCACCCCTTCGTTCCAGCACCGCAGGACACTCCAGCTAGTGGAGTTGCCCGCCCCCTCCGGCCACGGCCCCCACTTTTGGCGGCAAGGCTGGAGAAAATAATGAGAAAAACAAGGAGGAGTCACTGGCCAGTCAGGATAGCCCCTAAGGTGTCCTGAGCTGAAGTGACTCTAACTTTTAGAAATCCTCCATCTTGCAGATGGAGGATTCCCCCAATAGGATTAGGGATGTGACCCCCTCCCCTTAGGAGGAGGCACAAAGAGGGTGTACTCACCCTCGGGGCTAGTAGCCATTGGCTACTAACCCCCCAGACCTAAACACGCCCTTAAATTTAGTATTTAAGGGCTTCCCTGAACCTAGGAAAACAGATTCCTGAAACTACAAGAAGAAGAGGACTGCTGAGCTGAAAAACCCCTGCAGAGGAAGAACAGAAGACACCAACTGCTTTGGCCCCAGACTCACCAGCCTGTCTCCTGCCTTCCAAAGAAACCTGCTCCAGCGACGCTTTCCAAGGGACCAGCGACCTCTGAATCCTCTGAGGACTGCCCTGCTTCACAAAAGACAAGAAACTCCAGAGGACAGCGGCACTGCTCCAAAAGAACTGCAACTTTGTTTCAAGGAGCAGATTTAAAGACCCCTGCAACTCCCCGCAAGAAGCGTGAGACTTGCAACACTGCACCCGGCGACCCCGACTCGACTGGTGGAGAACCAACACCTCAGGGAGGACCCTCCGGCGACTCCAAGACTGTGAGTAACCAAAGTTGTCCCCCCTGAGCCCCCACAGCGACGCCTGCAGAGGGAATCCCGAGGCTCCCCCTGACCGCGACTGCCTAAACTCCATTTCCCGACGGCTGGAAAAGACCCTGCACCCGCAGCCCCCAGCACCTGAAGGAACGGAACTCCTGTGCAGGAGTGACCCCCAGGAGGCCCTCTCCCTTGCCCAGGTGGTGGCTACCCCGAGGAGCCCCCCCCTGGCCTGCCTGCATCGCTGAAGAGACCCCTTGGTCTCCCATAGGAAACTATTGGAAACCCGACGCTTGTTCCCACACTGCACCCGGCCGCCCACGCGCTGCTGAGGGTGTACTTTTTGTGCCGACTCGTGTCCCCCCCCGGTGCCCTACAAAACCCCCCTAGTCTGCCCTCCGAAGACGCGGGTACTTACCTGCTGGCAGACTGGAACCGGGGCACCCCCTTCTCTCCATTATAGCCTATGTGGTTTGGGCACCTCTTTGACCTTTGCACCTGACCGGCCCTGAGCTGCTGGTGTGATAACTTTGGGGTTGCTCTGAACCCCCAACGGTGGGCTACCTTGGACCCAAAACTGAAACCTGTAAGTGACTTACTTACCTGTTAAAACTAACAATACTTTACCTCCCCCAGGAACTGTGAAAATTGCACTAAGTGTCCACTTTTAAAACAGCTATTTGTGTTTTACGTAAAAAGTATACATGCTAATGTAATGATTCAAAGTTTCTAAAGTACTTACCTGCAGTACCTTTCAAATGAGATATTACATGTAGAATTTGAACCTGTGGTTCTTAAAATAAACTAAGAAAAGATATTTTTCTATAACAAAACCTATTGGCTGGATTTGTCTCTGAGTTTGTGTTCCTCTTTTATTGCCTGTGTGTATGTACAACAAATGCTTAACACTACTTGTAGGAAGTTGGCTCTGTATGTGCTATTTCAAAGTAAGGAATAGCATGCACAGAGTCCAAGGGTTCCCCTTAGAGGTAAAATAGTGGTAAAAATAGATAATACTAATGCTCTATTTTGTGGTAGTGTGGTCGAGCAGTAGGCTTATCCAAGGAGTAGTGTTAAGCATTTGTTGTACATACACATAGACAATAAATGAGGTACACACACTCAGAGACAAATCCAGCCAATAGGTTTTGTTATAGAAAAATATCTTTTCTTAGTTTATTTTAAGAACCACAGGTTCAAATTCTACATGTAATATCTCATTCGAAAGGTATTGCAGGTAAGTACTTTAGGAACTTTAAATCATAAACATTGCATGTATACTTTACAAGTTATTGACAAATAGCTGTTTTAAAAGTGGACACTTAGTGCAATTTTCACAGTTCCTGGGGGAGTTAAGTTTTTGTTAGTTTTACCAGGTAAGTAAGACACTTACAGGGTTCAGTTCTTGGTCCAAGGTAGCCCACCGTTGGGGGTTCAGAGCAACCCCAAAGTCACCACACCAGCAGCTCAGGGCCGGTCAGGTGCAGAGTTCAAAGTGGTGCCCAAAACACATAGGCTAGAATGGAGAGAAGGGGGTGCCCCGGTTCCGGTCTGCTTGCAGGTAAGTACCCGCGTCTTCGGAGGGCAGACCAGGGGGGTTTTGTAGGGCACCGGGGGGGACACAAGTCCACACAGAAATTTCACCCTCAGCGGCGCGGGGGCGGCCGGGTGCAGTGTAGAAACAAGCGTCGGGTTCGCAATGTTAGTCTATGAGAGATCTCGGGATCTCTTCAGCGCTGCAGGCAGGCAAGGGGGGGATTCCTCGGGGAAACCTCCACTTGGGCAAGGGAGAGGGACTCCTGGGGGTCACTTCTCCAGTGAAAGTCCGGTCCTTCAGGTCCTGGGGGCTGCGGGTGCAGGGTCTCTCCCAGGCGTCGGGACTTTAGGTTCAAAGAGTCGCGGTCAGGGGAAGCCTCGGGATTCCCTCTGCAGGCGGCGCTGTGGGGGCTCAGGGGGACAGGTTTTGGTACTCACAGTATCAGAGTAGTCCTGGGGTCCCTCCTGAGGTGTTGGATCGCCACCAGCCGAGTCGGGGTCGCCGGGTGCAGTGTTGCAAGTCTCACGCTTCTTGCGGGGAGCTTGCAGGGTTCTTTAAAGCTGCTGGAAACAAAGTTGCAGCCTTTTTTGGAGCAGGTCCGCTGTCCTCGGGAGTTTCTTGTCTTTTCGAAGCAGGGGCAGTCCTCAGAGGATGTCGAGGTCGCTGGTCCCTTTGGAAGGCGTCGCTGGAGCAGGATCTTTGGAAGGCAGGAGACAGGCCGGTGAGTTTCTGGAGCCAAGGCAGTTGTCGTCTTCTGGTCTTCCGCTGCAGGGGTTTTCAGCTGGGCAGTCCTTCTTCTTGTAGTTGCAGGAATCTGATTTTCTAGGGTTCAAGGTAGCCCTTAAATACTAAATTTAAGGGCGTGTTTAGGTCTGGGGGGTTAGTAGCCAATGGCTACTAGCCCTGAGGGTGGGTACACCCTCTTTGTGCCTCCTCCCAAGGGGAGGGGGTCACAATCCTAACCCTATTGGGGGAAGCCTCCATCTGCAAGATGGAGGATTTCTAAAAGTTAGAGTCACCTCAGCTCGGGACACCTTAGGGGCTGTCCTGACTGGCCAGTGACTCCTCCTTGTTTTTCTCATTATCTTCTCCGGCCTTGCCGCCAAAAGTGGGGCCTGGCCGGAGGGGGCGGGCAACTCCACTAGCTGGAGTGTCCTGCTGGGTTGGCACAAAGGAGGTGAGCCTTTGAGGCTCACCGCCAGGTGTGACAATTCCTGCCTGGGAGAGGTGTTAGCATCTCCACCCAGTGCAGGCTTTGTTACTGGCCTCAGAGTGACAAAGGCACTCTCCCCATGGGGCCAGCAACATGTCTCGGTTTGTGGCAGGCTGCTAAAACTAGTCAGCCTACACAGATAGTCGGTTAAGTTTCAGGGGGCACCTCTAAGGTGCCCTCTGTGGTGTATTTTACAATAAAATGTACACTGGCATCAGTGTGCATTTATTGTGCTGAGAAGTTTGATACCAAACTTCCCAGTTTTCAGTGTAGCCGTTATGGTGCTGTGGAGTTCGTGTTTGACAAACTCCCAGACCATATACTCTTATGGCTACCCTGCACTTACAATGTCTAAGGTTTTGTTTAGACACTGTAGGGGTACCATGCTCATGCACGGGTACCCTCACCTATGGTATAGTGCACCCTGCCTTAGGGCTGTAAGGCCTGCTAGAGGGGTGTCTTACCTATACTGCATAGGCAGTGAGAGGCTGGCATGGCACCCTGAGGGGAGTGCCATGTCGACTTACTCGTTTTGTCCTCACTAGCACACACAAGCTGGCAAGCAGTGTGTCTGTGCTGAGTGAGAGGTCTCCAGGGTGGCATAAGACATGCTGCAGCCCTTAGAGACCTTCCTTGGCATCAGGGCCTTGGTACTAGAAGTACCAGTTACAAGGGACTTATCTGGATGCCAGGGTCTGCCAATTGTGGATACAAAAGTACAGGTTAGGGAAAGAACACTGGTGCTGGGGCCTGGTTAGCAGGCCTCAGCACACTTTCAATTGTAAACATAGCATCAGCAAAGGCAAAAAGTCAGGGGGCAACCATGCCAAGGAGGCATTTCCTTACACTACTCCTTTGATAAGCCTACTGCTCGACCATACTACCACAAAGAGGACAAGAGCCAAGTAGAGACAGGCAGACTATGCCACCATGCAGGCAAAGAAGAAAGGAAGCACATCCCTAAGAGCTTGGGCTGTAGAGCAAAAGAAGAGGACTACGGGGTCCCAAAGTGTCACAAGCTGAACGTGTTTGATGCTGAGGAAGTAAGAGGTTGGTGAGATGGCACCTGCTCCCTTGAAGAAACATAAAGATGGAGAGTCCCCCCCCCCCTCCACCCCCAAAAAAAAGAAGAAAAAAAAACCTTCCAGGTACCGGGGGGAGGGGGAGGTGAATAGAGGGGAGCCGACCAAAAGTCAGCTGACTCAAAGTCCCAAAAGACTATCCCAGTGGCAAAAGATTAGTCAACTGAGGCGAAGTAAAAACACTAGGAGCACCACATTTTCCCAACACTAGGATAACAGTAGAGGTCACCCTCTAAATGGCCCCACCACGTCCCCGTAGAAGCACGTGGCATCGAAGGACAAGCAAGAGAGGGTGAAGTAACCAATAGACCATGAGACCAAAATGGTGGCGATTCTGCAAAAGAGACTTTGAGGAATCCCTTTGGTAATTTCAAATTCCTTCGAGGACCTCTGGGAACCGAGGCAGGAGGATGTTGAACTAGACCCGCCAGTTGCTCTCCCCAACAAAATCTCCAGGAACACAAGAAGAACAAGAAACGTTCTTCGCGGAAGAAAGTCGTTTACGACCACAGGCTCTACCCCGATGTCGAAAGCGTTGACGAGTGGCAAGACATCAAAGCCCACTTGCCCGAAGAGGGAATAGGCTTCTAACTTTCAAGACCACCTCCTCCAGACGATATCACTGGTGGTAAAGAGGGCAGCAGACAGATATTGAGTGCAATTAGATGAGCCTTTATCTCCAGATGCTACAGAGCTTTCTGGACCGGGGAATGGAGGCCTTCAGAGAGCCAGGAGCCTGCAAGGATGTGACCCTGAGAGTGGAGACAAAGTAAAGACACTCCTCCATAGACCCACTATATATCAGAGGGAATGCCCCAGCAAACGCCATAATCGTTGCCACAGCAAGGAAGAAAGGCAACACCCCCACTACCAAGGGGCCTCCACCTGAGAAAGAGAGCAAGAGGGTGGAGATGGTGAGATGCAAAATAGAGAGGAGCAGCAACACAGTGGAGGATCACAAACTCCAGTGCCCTCCTTAGCAGGTATGCCCATCGGCACTGGAAAGAAATGGGTCAACTCGTGATGCACGTCCCAGCGCAGTTCCAAATGCTAGAATACCCCCTAGTGGAAGAAAGCAAGACGATAGCCAACATGTGCCTGAAATCCACTGTTAACGCAGCAGAAAAGGCTAGTAGACCGATGGTCACTGGCACAACTCCAAGAAGGTGCATCTTGCTACAGATGTTATGGTTCAAAGGCAAGTTGCAGGCAAGCATCATTAACACTCCCTTCACAGGAGAAGACTTGTTCGGGACAGCATTGGATGAAACACTGCAATAGTTGAAAAAAGACAACTCTGCCAAGGCCATGGGAGTAATATAGTTTGAGGGCACCCATGTAGAGGAGCAGCCCCATGAGAAGACCAGTGGGAATGGGAAACGTCCATGGCACGGCACCTCAAACATCCTACCACCACACAGGCAAACAGCCGGTGGCGCAACATTGACAGCCGCAAACCATGCAACACCAGCCATTTTGTGGGCGAGCTAGAGGAAGAGGACAGCTCCCCATAGGAGCTGGCTTCTCAGCCTATTGACTCCCCTTACCAGCCGCTCCACCACAAAACACCTGCTGGGGGTAGGATGAAGGCCTTCCTCGAGGAGTGGAGGAGGGTCACGTCAGACAAATGAATTCTCAACATCGTCTAATACAGATTTTGCATTGAACTCATAAAGACACCTCCAGGGCTCAGTCCAAGCAAGAAAAGCACGTTCAAAAGAGTAGAAACACTACCTAAAACACGAAGTGCTGGACCTCTTTGAAAAAGAGGCAAGTCCCGAAACCAGAGAAGTCACCCAGGCCAATTCCTGACCTCTGTTTTTTTTAACCAAGTTCATAAAAACACAAAAACTCAAAATATGTACTAAAGGTACTCCTGTGGCTGTGGGAAACGTTGTACATGCCAGCCAGAGACTTAAAGAAACCCTACACATCCCCCATCAGCCACAAGCACAAGAAATACCTGTGGTTCATCATTAACCAAGACCACAGCGAATTCAGATTGCTCCCTTTCGAAATCAAGTCAACACACCAAGGGTATTCAGAAAATGGCTGGCTACAATGGCAGTGTACCTAAGAAGACTGGATACACGTATACCCATACCTGGACTACTGGTTGGGTAAAGCAAACCACTTCCACCAATGCAGGAAGAAAATCAGAACTATAATAGGTGCCCTCCGTAGACTAGGGTTCACAGTAAACCTAGAGAAATCCTCCACGAAGTTAGAAAGGGAAAATACCCTTCTGGGATCAAATAGTGGAGGTAAAGGTGTTTCCTATCCTCAAAATTGTTCAAGCAATCACAAAGAAAGTACGCAGTTACAACAAGGGGCAATCTCTAACATTGAGGACTAGGGGGAAAATGATGTCCTCCTGCATTCATCTTGTACCACACTCAAGAATACACATGAGTTCCCTCCAAGAGTGGATCCAAAACCAGTGGTCACAGACAACAGGGAGTTGGCAAGATCTAGCAGTAGTAAAGCAAAAATTGCGGGATGAGATGAAATGGTGGAATACGAGCAACATACTGTGGGCAGAGCCTTCACTCAGCGAACTCTGCCAATCACCACAAACGCATCCTACAAGGACTGGGGAGCCCACATAGGAGGGCTGAAAATCGGAGGACTATGAAGTCCAGGGGAAGCGACGCTACACATAAATATACTGGAACTAAAGACTGCCTTCCTAACCCAGAAGGCCTTTCACACATTGGTGAAGGAAAATGTAGTGTAAATACAAACAGATAACCCAACCACGCTGTGCTATGTGAATAAGCAAGGAGGAACAAAGGCACACATGCTGTCCAAACTAGCCCAGGAAATATGGACATGGGACATTCAGAGAAGAATAACCTTAATAACAATACACCTGAAAGGAGTACCAAATCAAGAGGCAGACAAGCATCCATATCACACAATGGAAACTAAACTGGCAGATGCCGTAAGAGTTCTTCATGCAGAGGTAGACCTTTTTGCAACACTAGAAAATGCAAAATGGCAAGAGTTTGTACCCACACTACCTCTCCAAAGGACATGCCCTGTTGATAGAATGACCAGTAATTAAGATTTCTAGAAGGGGCAAAAACGAGCTCCACCCAGGTCAACACCAACACTGGATCTTTAAACTAGTACTGACACAACTAACAAAGACCCCCTTTCAATCTCTGCACAAGGTAGAGCTCCGGTTTCTGACCTTAAAAACCGCCATCTTAATTGCGCTCACATCAATAACACAGGGTGAGTGAACTGCAAGCGCAGCAACCCTTCCTACAAATTCACAAAGACAAGATTGTTATGCGGACAAACACTTTGTATCACGTCATAACACAGTTTCACCTGAATCAAATTATTCATCTCCCAGCTTACCCAGGATCATTAAGCCACAAATACAGGTGGAAAATGTTTTATACACATTTGATGTATGCAGGACAGTGATGTACTACTTGGAAAGAACAAAAAACATCAGAAAGGGAAAACAGTTCTTAGTATCCTTTGCAAATTCAAACACAGGATCACCAGGAACAAAGGACACCTTTGCAAGATGGGTGTGTAGAAGATACAGCGCTGGTACAAGGAAGCAAGACCTAGAGTGTATTTCACAAGGAAAATAGGTGCCACCTTAGCGTTCCTAGCAAACATGCCAATAAGCGACGTGCATGACAGCCATGTGGCCATCAGTCTACGTCTTCACAACGCACTATTGCATGGGCGTCTAACTGAGCAAACATTCACACCTGACACAGAGTGCTGAAGCACCTATTCGTAAACTCAACCTCATTTTGTAAACACAACCTCCAAGGGGAACCAGAGATATCACTACAAAATCACCGAAAAAACATCTAGAAAAGGATTTAAGGATTAATGCTGCAAAACAAATGATTGTATACCAGTAGGAGTAGCTTTGCAGCTTTCTGTATTCACATGTGACCGTCCACCTCACGCAAAATGAGAATGTTACAAGGAGTGTTAGCTTAAATTATCAAGAAGCCAACACAGACTGGGGTCACCAAAGGTTAAAATGAATCTAAAGATGGCAACCACGCACAGAAGCTTCCTGGGTGCGCTTCCTATGTCTCAAGAGGATGGACATAGCACCAAATGGCCACTGACTCTGCCTGCAGTTTCCCTTCTTTGTATATGGAGGCATTTGGTCCCAGCGCAGATAGTCTGCAAGTATCCTCTTTCCTCGCTCTTCAAAATAGCTTCCCCTAGATGGTGCACTACCAGTGTTCTTAGACATTTGAAGAAAATGGTAGGCAAACTATTGGGACCCTGAGCCTTCTCGTTCTTCAGGTGGGTCAGGACTGCTGCAGTCTTGAGTCTGATATGTCAGCCTCTAGAGTTTCTTGTACCACGTAAACAATAATGGGTGTTAGGAATCACTGACTAAATCGAGTAACCCTTTCCCGCGGTCAGAGGTGCACAAGCTGTAGATGTCCTGCAAGAAAGGGGCTATCTCCTCCTGGGCTGTGCCCTCATCTGTCTCCCCCATGGCTCTGCCTCTTCCACCTAAGTCTGTGTATACATTTCGTTCGATGGCATGTGTAGCTGCAGATACACATGCTGTGCACAGTCCGCCGTCTGGTGTTGGGCTCGGAGTGTTACAAGTTGTTTTTCTTCGAAGAAGTCTTTTCGAGTCACGAGACCGAGGGACTCCTCCCATTTGGATTCCATTGCGCATGGGCGTCGACTCCATCTTAGATTGTTTTTTTTCCGCCATCGGGTTCGGACGTGTTCCTTTTCGCTCCGTGTTTCGGATCGGAAAGTTAGTTAGAATCTCGGAAAAAAACGTCGGTATTGTTTGCGTTCGGTATCGGGTTAGTTACAACAGATCGACACCGACATTTGAAGAGCTCCGGTGGCCCTTTGGGGTTTTTTCGATTCCCCCGTCGGGGCCTGGTCGGCCCGGCCACGTGCGGCTTCAAGGCTGATGGAACGGACCCCATTCCGCTTCTGCCCAAAATGCCATCACAAGTATCCGTATACGGATCACCATCTGGTCTGTAACTTGTGCTTGTCCCCCGAGCACAAGGAAGATACTTGTGAGGCCTGTCGAGCGTTTCGGTCGAGGAAGACGCTGAGAGACCGAAGAGCCAGGAGACTACAAATGGCGTCCACGCCGACAGGTCAAGATCGTTTCCAGGAGGAAGAAGAAGCTTTCTCCGACCACGAGTCGGATTCTGAAGAACTCTACGCCGAAGAAACAACCAAAACCGTGAGTAAGACGTCGAAAATCAAGACTCACGAGAAGTCTACGAAAGCCCAGGGGACGCCACCGCCAACAGGCCATGGCTTAACCCGAAAAATAGGTGACCCATCCAGGGCACCGAAAAAGGGCATGCTGGTGTCGAAGTCATCCGACTCCGGTCGAGATACCGCCACACAGCAACCTCGGAGCCGAGACAGCGGCTCCGAGAAACTTCGGCACAGAGACAGCGGCACCGAAGAATTTCGGCACCGAGACACCATCCCGAAAACAAAGAAGGTTTCTTCGGAGCCTAAAAAGACTTCGGAAAAGGTTTCGGTTCCGAAACAGCCAGCCTCGGAGCCGAAAACTAGTTCCTATACAGAGGAGCAAGGATTAACCTCCCAATTACATAGATTTGGAGAGGAGCTTCAAGCTGTAGAGCCTGACTACACACAAAGAAGGCTTCATATTCATGAGGACACAGGGAAGATAACCACTCTTCCCCCAATCAAAATAAAAAGGAAACTTGCCTTTCAACAAAAGGACAAGCAACCACAGGCAAAGGTGGCAAGGAAAACGACCCCACCACCGTCTCCACCACCATCAATACATGCATCACCAGCAACAACTCCACCACTGATGCACTCACCAGCTCATACCACAATGAGTCAGGATGATCCCGATGCATGGGACCTCTACGATGCTCCAGTGTCTGACAATAGCCCAGACTCTTATCCTACAAAACCGTCACCACCTGAGGACAGTACATCCTATACACAGGTGGTCGCAAGGGCAGCCGAGTTTCACAATGTCTCCTTACATTCGGAACCAATTGAGGATGACTTTCTTTTTAACACCCTATCCTCCACCCATAGCCAGTATCAATGTCTTCCCATGCTCCCAGGAATGCTAAGACATTCAAAAAAAAAATTCAAGATCCAGTTAAAGGCAGAGCTATAACTCCAAGGGTGGAGAAAAAATATAAGCCACCACCCACAGATCCAATATATATTACAACACAACTAACACAAGACTCAGTAGTTGTGGGGGCAGCTCGTAAGAGAGCCAACTCTCATACCTCAGACGACGCACCACCTCCAGACAAGGAGAGCCGCAAATTTGATGCTGCGGGAAAAAGGGTTGCAGCGCAAGCAGCAAATCAGTGGCGTATTGCCAATTCACAAGCACTTTTGGCAAGATACGACAGGGCTCATTGGGATGAAATGCAACATTTAATCGAACACTTACCCAAGGAGTTCCAAAAAAGAGCGCAACAGGTGGTGGAAGAGGGACAAAGTATCTCAAATAATCAGATATGGTCTTCCATGGATGCAGCAGATACAGCTGCAAGGACAATAAACACTGCAGTCACAATACGAAGACACGCATGGCTGCGCACTTCTGGGTTCAAACCGGAAATCCAGCAGGCTGTGCTCAATATGCCGTTTAATGAACAGCAATTGTTTGGGCCGGAGGTAGACACTGCCATCGAAAAACTCAAGAAGGACAATGATACAGCCAAAGCCATGGGCGCACTCTACTCCCCGCAGAGCAGAGGCACATTTCGGAAACCACCTTTTAGGGGAGGGTTTCGAGGTCAACCCACAGAAACCACAACCTCCCAAACCAGGCCTACCTACCAGGGTCCATATCAGAGGGGAGGTTTTCGGGGGCAATTTAGAGGGGGCCAATTCCCAAAAAATAGAGGAAAATTCCAAGGCCCCAAAACCCCTCAAAATAAGCAGTGACTCACAAGTCACGCACCCCCATCACATAACACCTGTGGGGGGAAGGCTAAGCCAATTTTACAAACTTTGGGAGGAAATAACAGACATGGGTCTTACCAATTATCCAGCATGGTTATTGCATAGATGTAGGAAGTTGGCTCTGTATGTGCTATTTCAAAGTAAGGAATAGCATGCACAGAGTCCAAGGGTTCCCCTTAGAGGTAAGATAGTGGCAAAAAGAGATAATACTAATGCTCTATTTTGTGGTAGTGTGGTCGAGCAGTAGGCTTATCAAAGGAGTAGTGTTAAGCATTTGTTGTACATACACACAGGCAATAAATGAGGAACACACACTCCGAGACAAATCCAGCCAATAGGTTTTGTTATAGAAAAATATCTTTTCTTAGTTTATTTTAAGAACCACAGGTTCAAATTCTACATGTAAATCTCATTTGAAAGGTATTGCAGGTAAGTACTTTAGGAACTTTGAATCATTTCATTAGCATGTATACTTTTTACATAAAACACAATAAGCTGTTTTAAAAGTGGACACCTAGTGCAATTTTCACAGTTCCTGGGGGGAGGTAAGTTTTTGTTAGTTTTGTCAGGTAAGTAAATCACTTACAAGTCTCAGGTTTGGGTCCAAGGTAGCCCACCGTTGGGGGTTCAGAGCAACCCCAAAGTTATCACACCAGCAGCTCAGGGCCGGTCAGGTGCAAAAGTCAAAGAGGTGCCGAAAACACATAGGCTTCAATGGAGAGAGGGGGGTGCCCCGGTTCCAGTCTGCCAGCAGGTAAGTACCCGCGTCTTCGGAGGGCAGACCAGGGGGTTTTTTAGGGCACCGGGGGGGACACAAGTCAGCACAAAAAGTACACCCTCAGCAGCACGGGGGCGGCCGGATGCAGTGTGTAAACCAGCGTCGGGTTCTCTGTAGGTTCCAATGAGAGATCAAGGGATCTCTTCAGCGTTGCAGGCAGGCAAGGGGGGGGGCCTCCTCGGGGTAGCCACCACCTGGGCAAGGGAGAGGGCCTCCTGGGGGTCACTCCTGCACAGAAGTTCCGATCCTTCAGGTGCTGGGGGCTGCGGGTGCAGGGTCTTTTCCAGCCGTCGGGAAATGGAGTTCAGACAGTCGCGGTCAGGGGGAGCCTGGGGATTCCCTCTGCAGGCGTCGCTGTGGGGGCTCAGGGGGGACAACTTTGGTTACTCACAGTCGTAGAGTCGCCGGAAGGTCCTCCCTGAAGCGTTGTTTCTCCACCAGTCGAGTCGGGGTCGCCGGGTGCACTGTTGCAAGTCTCACGCTTCTTGCGGGGAGTTGCAGGGGTCTTTAAATCTGCTACTTGAAACAAAGTTGCAGTTCTTTTGGAGCAGGGCCGCTGTCCTCAGGAGTTTCTTGTCTTTCTCGAAGTCGGGCAGTCCTCAGAGGATTCAGAGGTCGCTGGTCCCTTGGAAAGCGTCGCTGGAGCAGGTTTCTTTGGAAGGCAGGAGACAGGCCGGTAGGACTGGGGCCAAAGCAGTTGGTGTCTTCTGTTCTTCCTCTGCAGGGGTTTTTCAGCTCAGCAGTCTTCTTCAGGTAAGTTGCAGGAATCTAAATTGTTAGGTTCAGGGAAGCCCTTAAATACTAAATTTAAGGGCGTGTTTAGGTCTTGGGGGTTAGTAGCCAATGGCTACTAGCCCTGAGGGTGGGTACACCCTCTTTGTGCCTCCTCCCAAGGGGACATCCCTAATCCTATTGGGGGAATCCTCCATCTGCAAGATGGAGGATTTCTAAAAGTTAGTCACTTCAGCTCAGGACACCTTAGGGGCTGTCCTGACTGGCCAGTGACTCCTCCTTGTTGTTTTCTTTGTTCCCTCCGGTCTTGCCGCCAAAAGTGGGGGCCGTGGCCGGAGGGGGCGGGCAACTCCACTAGCTGGAGTGTCCTGCGGTGCTGTGACAAAGGGGTGAGCCTTTGAGGCTCACCGCCAGGTGTTACAGCTCCTGCCTGGGGGAGGTGTTAGCATCTCCACCCAGTGCAGGCTTTGTTACTGGCCTCAGAGTGACAAAGGCACTCTCCCCATGGGGCCAGCAACATGTCTCGGTTGTGGCAGGCTGCTGGAACCAGTCAGCCTAGACAGATAGTCGGTTAAGGTTTCAGGGGGCACCTCTAAGGTGCCCTCTGTGGTGTATTTTACAATAAAATGTACACTGGCATCAGTGTGCATTTATTGTGCTGAGAAGTTTGATACCAAATGTAGGAAGTTGGCTCTGTATGTGCTATTTCAAAGTAAGGAATAGCATGCACAGAGTCCAAGGGTTCCCCTTAGAGGTAAAATAGTGGTAAAAAGAGATAATACTAATGCTCTATTTTGTGGTAGTGTGGTCGAGCAGTAGGCTTATCCAAGGAGTAGTGTTAAGCATTTGTTGTACATACACATAGACAATAAATGAGGTACACACACTCAGAGACAAATCCAGCCAATAGGTTTTGTTATAGAAAAATATCTTTTCTTAGTTTATTTTAAGAACCACAGGTTCAAATTTAACATGTAATATCTTGTTTGAAAGGTATTGCAGGTAAGTACATTAGGAACTTTGAATCATTTCAATTGCATGTATACTTTTCAAGTTATTCACAAATAGCTATTTTAAAAGTGGACACAGTGCAATTTTCACAGTTCCTGGGGGAGGTAAGTTTTTGTTAGTTTTACCAGGTAAGTAAGACACTTACAGGGTTCAGTTCTTGGTCCAAGGTAGCCCACCGTTGGGGGTTCAGAGCAACCCCAAAGTTACCACACCAGCAGCTCAGGGCCGGTCAGGTGCAGGGTTCAAAGTGGTGCCCAAAACGCATAGGCTTCAATGGAGAGAAGGGGGTGCCCCGGTTCCAGTCTGCCAGCAGGTAAGTACCCGCGTCTTCGGAGGGCAGACCAGGGGGGTTTTGTAGGGCACCGGGGGGGACACAAGCCCACACAGAAATTTCACCCTCAGCGGCGCGGGGGCGGCCAGGTGCAGTGTTAGAACAAGCGTCGGGTTCGCAATGGAAGTCAATGAGAGATCAAGGGATCTCTTCAGCGCTGCAGGCAGGCAAGGGGGGGCTTCCTCGGGGAAACCTCCACTTGGGCAAGGGAGAGGGACTCCTGGGGGTCACTTCTGCAGTGAAAGTCCGGCCCTTCAGGTCCTGGGGGCTGCGGGTGCAGGGTCTTTTCCAGGCGTCGGGACTTAGGTTTCAGAGAGTCGCGGTCAGGGGAAGCCTCGGGATTCCCTCTGCAGGCGGCGCTGTGGGGGCTCAGGGGGGACAGGTTTTGGTACTCACAGTCGTAGAGTAGTCCGGGGGTCCTCCCTGAGGTGTTGGTTCTCCACCAGCCGAGTCGGGGTCGCCGGGTGCAGTGTTGCAAGTCTCACGCTTCTTGCGGGGAGTTGCAGGGTTCTTTAAAGCTGCTTCTTGAAACAAAGTTGCAGTCTTTTTGGAGCAGGTCCGCTGTCCTCGGGAGTTTCTTGTCGTCGTCGAAGCAGGGCAGTCCTCAGAGGATTCAGAGGTCGCTGGTCCCTTTGGAAGGCGTCGCTGGAGCAGAGTTCTTTGGAAGGCAGGAGACAGGCCGGTGAGTTTCTGGAGCCAAGGCAGTTGTTGTCTTCTGGTCTTCCTCTGCAGGGGTTTTCAGCTAGGCAGTCCTTCTTCCTGTTGTTGCAGGAATCTAATTTTCTAGGGTTCAGGGTAGCCCTTAAATACTAAATTTAAGGGCGTGTTTAGGTCTGGGGGGGTTAGTAGCCAATGGCTACTAGCCCTGAGGGTGGGTACACCCTCTTTGTGCCTCCTCCCAAGGGGAGGGGGTCACAATCCTAACCCTATTGGGGGAATCCTCCATCTGCAAGATGGAGGATTTCTAAAAGTTAGAGTCACCTCAGCTCAGGACACCTTAGGGGCTGTCCTGACTGGCCAGTGACTCCTCCTTGTTATTCTCATTATTTTCTCCGGCCTTGCCGCCAAAAGTGGGGGCCGGGGCCGGAGGGGGCGGGCAACTCCACTAGCTGGAGTGTCCTGCGGTGCTGTGACAAAGGGGTGAGCCTTTGAGGCTCACCGCCAGGTGTTACAGCTCCTGCCTGGGGGAGGTGTTAGCATCTCCACCCAGTGCAGGCTTTGTTACTGGCCTCAGAGTGACAAAGGCACTCTCCCCATGGGGCCAGCAACATGTCTCTAGTGTGGCAGGCTGCTGGAACTAGTCAGCCTACACAGACAGTCGGTTAAGTTTCAGGGGGCACCTCTAAGGTGCCCTCTGGGGTGTATTTTGCAATAAAATGTACACTGGCATCAGTGTGCATTTATTGTGCTGAGAAGTTTGATACCAAACTTCCCAGTTTTCAGTGTAGCCATTATGGTGCTGTGGAGTTCGTGTTTGACAAACTCCCAGACCATATACTCTTATGGCTACCCTGCACTTACAATGTCTAAGGTTTTGTTTAGACACTGTAGGGGTACCATGCTCATGCACTGGTACCCTCACCTATGGTATAGTGCACCCTGCCTTAGGGCTGTAAGGCCTGCTAGAGGGGTGACTGACCTATACTTGCATAGGCAGTGAGAGGCTGGCATGGCACCCTGAGGGGAGTGCCATGTCGACTTACTCGTTTTGTTCTCACTAGCACACACAAGCTGGCAAGCAGTGTGTCTGTGCTGAGTGAGAGGTCTCCAGGGTGGCATAAGACATGCTGCAGCCCTTAGAGACCTTCCTTGGCATCAGGGCCCTTGGTACTAGAAGTACCAGTTACAAGGGACTTATCTGGATGCCAGGGTCTGCCAATTGTGGATACAAAAGTACAGGTTAGGGAAAGAACACTGGTGCTGGGGCCTGGTTAGCAGGCCTCAGCACACTTTCAATTGTAAACATAGCATCAGCAAAGGCAAAAAGTCAGGGGGCAACCATGCCAAGGAGGCATTTCCTTACACCAAACTTCCCAGTTTTCAGTGTAGCCATTATGGTGCTGTGGAGTTCGTGTAAAACAGACTCCCAGACCATATACTCTTATGGCTACCCTGCACTTACAATGTCTAAGGTATTGCTTAGACACTGTAGGGGCACAGTGCTCATGCACTGGTGCCCTCACCTATGGTATAGTGCACCCTGCCTTAGGGCTGTAAGGCCTACTAGAGGGGTGACTTATCTATACCTGCATAGGCAGTGAGAGGCTGGCATGGCACCCTGAGGGGAGTGCCATGTCGACTTACTCGTTTTGTTCTCACCAGCACACAAAAGCTGTGAAGCAGTGTGCATGTGCTGAGTGAGGGGTCTCTAGGGTGGCATAAGACATGCTGCAGCCCTTAGAGACCTTCCTTGGCATCAGGGCCCTTGGTACCAGGGGTACCACTTACAAGGGACTTATCTGGATGCCAGGGTGTGCCAATTGTGGAATCAAAAGTACAGGTTAGGGAAAGAACACTGGTGCTGGGGCCTGGTTAGCAGGCCTCAGCACACTTTCAATTCAAAACATAGCATCAGCAAAGGCAAAAAGTCAGGGGGTAACCATGCCAAGGAGGCATTTCCTTACAATAGAATTTCGCCAATTCCCTCCAAACGTCCCACCGAAAACACACAATATGTCAAAACAATATATAGATCTTCTAGGACTAGAGGTTCAAGCATTGCTACAAAAGGACGCAATAGAATTAGTACCAATTCAACAAAAAAACACAGGAGTTTACTCACTGTACTTTCTAATACCCAAAAAGGACAAAACTCTGACACCAATACTAGATCTCAGAACACTAAATACATACATAAAATCAGACCACTTTCACATGGTCACATTACAAGACGTAATTCCACTGCTCAAAAAGCAAGACTACATGACAACATTAGATGTAAAAGATGCGTATTTCCATATACCGATACATCCTTCACACAGGAAATACCTAAGGTTCGTATTCCAAGGAATACATTACCAATTCAAAGTGTTGCCATTCGGAATAACAACTGCGCCAAGAGTTTTTACAAAATGCCTGGCAGTAGTAGCTGCACATATCAGAAGGCAGCAAATACATGTGTTCCCGTACTTAGATGACTGGTTAATCAAAACCAACACGCTAAAACAGTGTTCACAGCACACAAAATATGTCATATAAACCCTTCACAGGCTAGGTTTCTCCATCAACTACGTGAAGTCACACCTTTTGCCGTGCCTAACGCAGCAATACTTAGGAGCGACAATCAACACAGCGAAAGGGATTGCCACTCAAGTCCACAACGGGTTCAAACATTTCACAAAGTAATACATGCCATGTATCCAACACAAAAGATACAAGTCAGAATGGTAATGAAACTACTAGGCATGATGTCTTCATGCATAGCCATTGTCCCAAAGGCAAGATTGCACATGCGGCCCTTACAACAGTGCCTAGCATCACAATGGTCACAAGCACAGGGTCAACTTCTAGATCTGGTGTTGATAGACCGCCAAACATACATCTCGCTTCTATGGTGGAACAGTACAAATTTAAACCGAGGGCGGCCTTTCCAAGACCCAGTGCCACAATACGTCATAACAACAGATGCTTCCATGACAGGGTGGGGAGCACACCTCAATCAACACAGCATCCAAGGACAATGGGACATACATCAGAGACAGTTTCACATAAATCACTTGGAAATGTTAGCAGTATTTCTAGCGCTGAAAGCATTTCAACCCATAATAACCCAAAAATACATTCTTGTCAAAACAGACAACATGACAACAATGTATTATCTAAACAAACAAGGAGGGACACACTCAACGCAGTTGTGCCTCCTAACACAGAAAATATGGCATTGGGCGATTCACAACCACATTCGCCTAATAGCACAATTTATCCCAGGGATTCAGAACCAGTTGGCAGACAATCTCTCTCGAGATCACCAACAAACCCACGAGTGGGAAATTCACCCCCAAATACTAAACAATTACTTTCAAATTTGGGGGACACCTCAAATAGATCTATTTGCAACAAAGGAAAACTCCAAATGCCAAAACTTTGCATCCAGGTACCCACAAGATCAATCCCAAGGCAATGCTCTATGGATGAACTGGTCAGGGATCTTTGCATACGCTTTTCCCCCTCTCCTTCCATATGTAGTAAACAGGTTGAGTCAAAACAAACTCAAACTCATACTAATAGCACCAACATGGGCAAGGCAACCTTGGTACACGACACTACTAGACATGTCAGTAGTACCTCATGTCAAACTACCCAACAAACCAGATCTGTTAACACAACACAAACAACAGATCAGACATCCAAATCCAGCATCTTTGAATCTAGCAATTTGGCTCCTGAAATCCTAGAATTCGGACACTTGCACCTCACACAAGAATGTATGGAGGTCATAAAACAAGCTAGGAAACCTACCACTAGACACTGCTACGCAAACAAGTGGAAAAGATTCGTGTATTACTGCCAGAATAATCAGATTCAGCCATTACACGCATCTCCAAAGGATATAGTGGGATATTTACTACATTTGCAAAAATCAAATCTAGCTTTCTCTTCCATAAAGATACATCTTACCGCAATATCAGCTTACCTACAAATTACTCATTCAACTTCACTATTTAAAATCCCAGTCATTAAAGGGTTTATGGAAGGCTTAAAGAGAATCATACCACCAAGAACACCACTTGTTCCTTCATGGAACCTCAACATTGTCTTAACAAGACTCATGGGTCCACCTTTTGAGCCCATGCATTCTTGTGAAATGCAATACTTAACGTGGAAAGTTGCATTTTTGATTGCCATCACATCTCTAAGAAGAGTGAGCGAGATTCAAGCATTTACCATACAAGAACCATTTATTCAAATACATAAAAATAAAGTAGTTCTAAGAACAAATCCTAAATTTTTACCAAAGGTTATCTCACCGTTCCACTTAAATCAAACAGTAGAATTACCAGTGTTCTTCCCACAACCAGATTCTGTTGCTGAAAGAGCACTACATACGTTAGACATCAAAAGAGCACTAATGTACTACATTGACAGAACGAAACTAATTAGAAAAACAAAACAACTATTTATTGCCTTTCAAAAACCTCATACAGGAAATCCAATTTCAAAACAAGGCATTGCTAGGTGGATAGTTAAGTGTATTCAAACCTGCTATCTTAAAGCAAAGAGAGAGCTGCCTATTACACCAAAGGCACACTCAACCAGAAAGAAAGGGGCTACCATGGCCTTTCTAGGAAATATTCCAATGAACGAAATATGTAAGGCAGCAACATGGTCTACGCCTCATACATTTACCAAGCACTACTGTGTAGATGTGTTAACTGCACAACAAGCCACAGTAGGTCAGGCTGTACTGAGAACATTATTTCAAACTACTTCAACTCCTACAGGCTGAACCACCGCTTTTGGGGAGATAACTGCTTACTAGTCTATGCACAGCATGTGTATCTGCAGCTACACATGCCATCGAACGGAAAATGTCACTTACCCAGTGTACATCTGTTCGTGGCATGAGTCGCTGCAGATTCACATGCGCCCACCCGCCTCCCCGGGAGCCTGTAGCCGTTTAGAAGTAGATCTTGAACATTTGTACATTTGTAAATATATTACTTTAACCTTTATTATGTACATACGTATTCATTCCATTTCATGGGCACTATTACTAACATACACAACTCCTACCTCACCCTCTGCGGGGAAAACAATCTAAGATGGAGTCGACGCCCATGCGCAATGGAATCCAAATGGGAGGAGTCCCTCGATCTCGTGACTCGAAAAGACTTCTTCGAAGAAAAACAACTTGTAACACTCCGAGCCCAACACCAGACAGCGGACTGTGCACAGCATGTGAATCTGCAGCGACTCATGCCACGAACAGATGTACACTGGGTAAGTGACATTTTCCTTCCCTTCCAGCCAAGCCAGGAGTTTCCCAGCCTTCTACCCAATTGATCTACCTCTCAACCACCCCTCTTCCCTCGCCAGGAAGCAGGGTCTACCTTCCTTTTGCACCAGTCCTCTATATTCTTCATAGATCCTTTCAGTTCTGACCACAAGTTCAGACTCCCTGTGCACCAGTTTTGTTTCCAGACAACCGTGTGGGAAATCAATTGCCCTGGATCACCATCCTGTAGACCTCTTCAAAGGCCACCCCAAATTCCACTACCCCTTATTTTCCTCAAAATAGCTGGTGATCACATCTGTTGGGTATTTTCTGGTGCCTCAGTCAGTGAGCTCCCACAAGTGGTGAATTAAGGCCATGACTGCCCTGCAGAAGGCACACCGCAGCCAGCACCCCCTCCCACCCACTGCTCCCCCACTCCACCCAATCCCTATCTCAGGGACGCAATAGCCTCCCCAACCACAGCTCTAGATAAAGCACAGATTGAGGGGCACAGCAGCCCCCTGCAAAGCTCCCTGGCCCTTGCCACAGGGTATGAGAACTCCATTCACCAGGGGACGTCGGGATGGGCCCTAGATCGTCCATGTAGTCAGCACGCCCTGGTCTCCTTTGTGCACACTTCCACCATTGTCTCCTGTGGGTCTCTCCTGCCATCATGATGTCCAGCGGCCCTCGCCAGCAACAGCCCGGTGTGTCTGGTCCTCTCTGTGGGCCCTGCCTCTACTATTCAGGCACCACTCAGCCTGCTGACTATAGATCCCCGCGGGTAGTCTACACTGTTGCTCTTGCCCCCGGCTGCTCCTTTATTGCTCCGGGCATCTCCCTCAAGCGCTTTGCCGTTAGACTCACTGCTGTTTTGACCTGCAATTCACCAGCCCTCTCCTTCACTCTAAGGCCGCAGTATAGGGTCCTTGAGTTCAGAGGTGCACTACTGCTAGTCCTACTGGGGCTCAGGTGCCCACTGCTGAGTTTCAGGGTCCTGTGGGTTTCCCTCCTCCTCCTCCCCCCCCCCCCCCCCCCCCCCCCCCCCTTAAGGCAAGAGAATGGACTGCTGGCCGATGGCGCCAGAGCTCTGTTCATTGAGAGGCTCCATGTGTCTCCAGGCCACACCTCCTTGATAAATGTAGTATAATAGGGTAATATTTTGCAAAGAGGTTTAAATGTTCTAGAGACACTGTAGATCTGTGTGCGAAAAGAGAAGAAGCTAAACACGAAATGTATTCTTTCAGTATCCCACATCAGTTCTGTGAGAGTACACTCTCAAGGTAATTTCTGTATCCTACCTTTCTTAACCTACCAAAATGTATATCTGATAAGTTTTACCCTATTTAGTATGGAAGATGTTTCAACAAACAATGACCGTGTTTGTAGATAGTCTACTTGGCATCACAAACTTTTACTCGTATACCATTCAAATTTCAAATGGTCACAGACACCGCTGTCTCTACCCATTCATTTGAAGTGTAATATTTTACATCAGTCCTAGGTTGCTGAACTTAGCAGTGGGACAGTTTAAGCCGGAGTTTTGTTTCCTAAATCTAGTTCCCAAATTTACTTTCTTGAATGAAACCCAATGACCTAGCACCAGATGCCTATTACACATCAACATGAACAGAATTGCACAGATTTTTTGATATTTTGGACTACATTTCCCAATATAAGTAATTACCTAACAGTATTGATACAGTAGAGTGCACCTAACTGTGTTTTAATTTGGTGGTATGCACGTCCAATGTGTGACTTGAGACAACGCTCCTGATTTTCCTGTGTGTAGTAGACATCTTCAGATTCTTTTTTTCGCCATTGGGTGTGGAAGCCACAGAGGAGCTCCGAAAGATTTGAAGAAAACAATAGCCGACCACTGCAAAGAAAAGGAGACCATCAAGAGAGAACTGGACCCTTCTCTTCCCTCTCTGACAAAGGACCACGTCAAACACAACCACTTGGTATAAGGAGGACTTGGAAAATACCCTCTAAGTTCTGCTTGAACTGCCACCATACGTTCGCACAAAGAGGCCCCCACAACCTCTGTCTCCCACAAGGCCACAAAGAAGAGGAATGCAAGGCCTGTGCTGCAATCGTCCCAAAGACCTTGAGAGTGCATGGACGACAAAAGCTTCAACATTACACCCCGGCAAGCTAAAAAACTCAGGTTCACTCAAACTCCGAGACCTTTCCAGGTACGACAAAGCAAAAATCAAGGAAGCCAAAAGAGCATGTGGCAAAGAGTCAGACACCTAAACCTACGTAGCAGACACAGAGCGAAAGCAGGTGGCAAAGAAGTTGATGAAGGATGCCAAAAAGAGGTTATCCAAGGTAATAAAACCCCAAAAGGACCACAACCCTAAACTCTGACGCAAAGTCCTAAAGGGCAGCTTTGGCGCTGAAACAAACGTCAACTGAAGGTCAGCCAAAGGCAAAAGAAACCCACGGACACCAACCACAGGATAACAATGCTGACTGAAATCCATCAAAGCCGCTGACTGATCTATCCAGTAAGCAGAGCACTAAGGACGGGTCTAACCCCTCAATAGAAACGTCTGTGCCGAAAAAGAGATCTTTAACAATGCTGCATGTCGAACACAAGGCCCAGGCGTAGATAAGAAAAGAAGGCGGTTCAAGGCAGAGATGATAGCACTCCTACAAAGCTAGTTTGATGCCTCCTTAAGGGAATTCTGAATTCCGTCAAAAAACTCAACCTTGAAGACAACTAGTCTGCTTTTGAGGCTTCTGCAACACCAAAGCCACAGAAAGAAGAACCCGAAGAGGATTTATATGCGCATGAGAGCTCCGAGGAAGTTGTGGGATTCACTCATACCAGCTTACTGTGGGAACCTGTATTTAACCATGCTGCCTAGTGTAGGAGAATGGCTCAGTATATGGTGTACACCTATAGCTGAGGCACTCTGTAGTCCAGGCAACCCTTAGTGATAGAGCAGGCGGTTCTAGATAACCAGAGCTCTCAAAGGGTAGCTGTAGAGAGCAGCTGAGGCTTATCCAGGAGGGTGTATAGGAGTTGCAAATACCTCCTAGGTCAGTCAGTGATGGTACACACAGGAAAGAACCATACCAGTGTTATAAGAAAAATAAAAAAAATGTGTTTATTATACACACACACTAAGCTAACTTTGGTATGTCTCCTAACCGGAGATATGAACATGCAAAAATATACTTAGAAACAGTTAAGTAAAAGCATAAAATAGTAGGGGTCCCTATGGTGGGACCAACTTATATACCAAAAAAATGAAATTCAAAAATCACTACCAACCCAAACTACCAAGGACCCTTAGGACTGGGGAAGTTCTAAAACCCCAAAAGTAAGTAGATAAGATTCCCCAGGCGCCCGTGTGCAGAGTTGTAATCCTGGGTCAGTGTCCATAGGATACCTTGGGAAGTCGTGGTTGGAGTTTTGGTGTTTTAGGACCCTTCCCAGAGGACCCCGAGGAAACCCATTGAGACAAGGGAGGTTCAAGTGTGCCACCACCCATGAATACTCAAGAGAAGCAGAGTACCTACACCAGGGAGCCCAGGTGCATAGGGGTGAAGTTGTGTCGGAACCTCTCTTTACAACAAAGAGATTACATGGCAACCCTAAACCTCAAGTACACCTACCTTCACATCCCTATGAACCGGAGACACCGAAAATATCTCAGATTTGTACTAAACAAAGTTCATTACCAGTTCAAAGTGCTACCTTTTGGCATAAAATCAGCACCACATGTCTTCATAAAGTGCATTGCTGCGGTGGCGGCTCACCTAAGAAGGGAATGTGTAGATGTATACCCATACCTGGACAGCTGGCTTTTGTAAAAACAAAGAAAAAGCTGAAATGCAATAGAGATATACAGACAGTTATGCTAACACTAGAGTGATGGTGTAGGAAGCTGGGCTGGTCTGTGGTGGGTACCTAAGGTACTTACTCCTTATACCAGGTCCAGGTATCCCCTCTTAGTGAAGTGCAGGCAGTGTCTAGAAGCCAGGCTCTCTAGAGGTAGCTGTGGATGAGTAGCCAAGGCTTATCTAGGAGACATGCAAAGCTCATGCAAAACCACTGTAGTCACACAGCACTTATACAGCACTTATACACATGAAAGACATCGCACAGTTTTACAAAAATAAAGGTACTTTATTGTAGCGACGCAATACCAAAATAACTAAAAAGGCAGTACTCCCTTAGGAGGTAAGTAAACACATGAAATATGTACACTAGTAATCAGAAACAGGCATAGAAAATGTTAGAAAGGAGTGCATATAGTGATAACCAATAGTGACCCTAGGGGAAGCACAAACCCTATCCTAAACAAATTGGAATGCGAACACAGGACCCCCACCTGGTTAAGTGGAATGTGTAGAGGGGAGCTGGGAGTACTTGAAAACCAGAGGTAACACAGTACCCCCAACGACCAACAATGCAGGAGTAAATCACTGAAATATCCCAAAACAAGCAAAAGGAAGGAAAAGAAGACACCCAGACGGTACTGCAAGAAACCAGCGGTGGATTCCTGGGGAAGACCTGTGGAGAGAGGGGACCAACCCAAAAGTCAGTGGAGTCCAGGAGGAGTAGGAGCTACTGCCCACCCAACTGTACTTGCAGGAGTTGGTTGACGGTGAGGAGGAACAGGTCAGGACTGCAGCCCTGGAGCCAGAGAAGAGTTCCTGATGGATGCAGAAGATGCCCAATGCTGGAGTGAAGATTGCAGACTGGTGTTTGGGCAGGAATTCCACCAACAAGCCTTGGCAAAGGCAAACTCGCAGTTAGTGGAAAAGTGGTGCTGCCGTGGACCAGCAAGGCCCAGGAGGACTCATCCCAGGAGGCGGGGTCGCAGGGGACCCTCAGCATTCCAGAGAGTCCACAGGAGCAGAAGCAGCACCCACAGGAGTCCCACAGGATGGGGACACAAGTTGCAGAGGAGCCCACAGTACTACAGAAAGGGGTCCCACGCCGCAAAGAAAACCACACAGAGGGCTGAGCATTGCAGGAAGGAGTGCTGGGGACTGAAGCTACACGTTGCCTGAAGATCCCTTGGAGGAGCTGCAATCAAACCTTGGCAGGTGCAAGAGATGCAGTGCAGGGGGGTACTGTGCTGCGTGGAAAGGCAAGGGCTTACCTTTCCCTAAGTTGGACAGCTGGCAGAGAGGGCCAAGAGGACTACTCCAGACCACCACCCTGATGTAGGTTTCACGCAGCTCAGGAGGAGAAGAGATCCACGCAGTCAGTTGTCATTGCATCAGGCTCCTGCGGATGCAGAGGAGTGACTTCTTCACTCCAAGGGAGGTTCTGTCTTCTTGTGCAGGCTGAAGAGTTTGTCTTCTGAGGATGCACAGCTGAGGAATCCTGCTGGAGTCTTGCAAGCCGAATCTGAGGACCCACTGTAGGAAGTTGGCTCTGTATGTGCTATTTCAAAGTAAGGAATAGCATGCACAGAGTCCAAGGGTTCCCCTTAGAGGTAAAATAGTGGTAAAAAGAGATAATACTAATGCTCTATTTTGTGGTAGTGTGGTCGAGCAGTAGGCTTATCCAAGGAGTAGTGTTAAGCATTTGTTGTACATACACATAGACAATAAATGAGGTACACACACTCAGAGACAAATCCAGCCAATAGGTTTTGTATAGAAAAATATCTTTTCTTAGTTTATTTTAAGAACCACAGGTTCAAATTTTACATGTAATAGCTCTTTTGAAAGGTATTGCAGGTAAGTACTCTAGGAACTTTGAATCATTACTTTAGCATGTATACTTTTTACATAAAACACAATAAGCTGTTTTAAAAGTGGACACAGTGCAATTTTCACAGTTCCTGGAGGAGGTAAGTTATTGTTAGTTTCAACAGGTAAGTAAGGCACTTACAGGTTTCAGTTTTTGGTCCAAGGTAGCCCACCGTTGGGGGTTCAGAGCAACCCCAAAGTTATCACACCAGCAGCTCAGGGCCGGCCAGGTGCAAAGGTCAAAGAGGTGCCCAAAACACATAGGCTATAATGGAGAGAAGGGGGTGCCCCGGTTCCAGTCTGCCAGCAGGTAAGTACCCACGTCTTCGGAGGGCAGACCAGGGGGGTTTTGTAGGGCACCGGGGGGGGACACAAAGTAGCACAGAAAGTACACCCTCAGCAGCGCGTTTTAAGAACCACAGGTTCAAATTTAACATGTAATATCTTGTTTGAAAGGTATTGCAGGTAAGTACATTAGGAACTTTGAATTATTTCAATTGCATGTATACTTTTCAAGTTATTCACAAATAGCTATTTTAAAAGTGGACACTGTAGGAAGTTGGCTCTGTATGTGCTATTTCAAAGTGAGGAATAGCATGCACAGAGTCCAAGGGTTCCCCTTAGAGGTAAAATAGTGGTAAAAATAGATAATACTAATGCTCTATTTTGTGGTAGTGTGGTCGAGCAATAGGCTTATCCAAGGAGTAGTGTTAAGCATTTGTTGTACATACACATAGACAATAAATGAGGTACACACACTCAGAGACAAATCCAGCCAATAGGTTTTGTTATAGAAAAATATCTTTTCTTAGTTTAAGAACCACAGGTTCAAATTCTACATGTAATATCTCATTCGAAAGGTATTGCAGGTAAGTACTTTAGGAACTTCAAATCATCAAAATTGCATGTATACTTTTCAAGTTATTCACAAATAGCTATTTTAAAAGTGGACACTTAGTGCAATTTTCACAGTTCCTAGGGAAGGGAAGTATTTGTTAGGTTAACCAGGTAAGTAAGACACTTACAGGGCTTAGTTCTTGGTCCAAGGTAGCCCACCGTTGGGGGTTCAGAGCAACCCCAAAGTCACCACACCAGCAGCTCAGGGCCGGTCAGGTGCAGAGTTCAAAGTGGTGCCCAAAACACATAGGCTAGAATGGAGAGAAGGGGGTGCCCCGGTTCCGGTCTGCTTGCAGGTAAGTACCCGCGTCTTCGGAGGGCAGACCAGGGGGGTTTTGTAGGGCACCGGGGGGGACACAAGCCCACACAGAAATTTCACCCTCAGCAGCGCGGGGGCGGCCGGGTGCAGTGTAGAAACAAGCGTCGGGTTTGTAATGGAAGTCAATGGGAGATCTAGGGATCTCTTCAGCGCTGCAGGCAGGCAAGGGGGGGGGTTCCTCGGGGAAACCTCCACTTGATCAAGGGAGAGGGACTCCTGGGGGTCACTCCTCCAGTGAAAGTCCGGTCCTTCAGGTCCTGGGGGCTGCGGGTGCAGGGTCTCTCCCAGGTGTCGGGACTTAGGATTCAAAGAGTCGCGGTCAGGGGAAGCCTCGGGATTCCCTCTGCAGGCGGCGCTGTGGGGGCTCAGGGGGGACAGGTTTTTGTACTCACAGTCTTAGAGTAGTCCTGGGGTCCCTCCTGAGGTGTTGGATCGCCACCAGCCAAGTCGGGGTCGCCGGGTGCAGTGTTGCAAGTCTCACGCTTCTTGCGGGGAGCTTGCAGGGTTCTTTAAAGCTGCTGGAAACAAAGTTGCAGCTTTTCTTGGAGCAGGTCCGCTGTCCTCGGGAGTTTCTTGTCTTTTCGAAGCAGGGGGCAGTCCTCAGAGGATGTCGAGGTCGCTGGTCCCTTTGGAAGGCGTCGCTGGAGCAGGATCTTTGGAAGGCAGGAGACAGGCCGGTGAGTTTCTGGAGCCAAGGCAGTTGTCGTCTTCTGGTCTTCCTCTGCAGGGGTTTTCAGCTAGGCAGTCCTTCTTCTTGTAGTTGCAGGAATCTAATTTTCTAGGGTTCAGGGTAGCCCTTAAATACTAAATTTAAGGGCGTGTTTAGGTCTGGGGGGTTAGTAGCCAATGGCTACTAGCCCTGAGGGTGGGTACACCCTCTTTGTGCCTCCTCCCAAGGGGAGGGGGTCACAATCCTAACCCTATTGGGGGAATCCTCCATCTGCAAGATGGAGGATTTCTAAAAGTCAGAGTCACCTCAGCTCAGGACACCTTAGGGGCTGTCCTGACTGGCCAGTGACTCCTCCTTGTTGCTTTCTTTGTTCCCTCCAGCCTTGCCGCCAAAAGTGGGGGCCGTGGCCGGAGGGGGCGGGCAACTCCACTAAGCTGGAGTGCCCTGCTGGGCTGTGACAAAGGGGTGAGCCTTTGAGGCTCACCGCCAGGTGTTACAGCTCCTGCCTGGGGGAGGTGTTAGCATCTCCACCCAGTGCAGGCTTTGTTACTGGCCTCAGAGTGACAAAGGCACTCTCCCCATGGGGCCAGCAACATGTCTCTGGTGTGGCAGGCTGCTGGAACTAGTCAGCCTACACAGACAGTCGGTTAAGTTTCAGGGGGCACCTCTAAGGTGCCCTCTGTGGTGTATTTTACAATAAAATGTACACTGGCATCAGTGTGCATTTATTGTGCTGAGAAGTTTGATACCAAACTTCCCAGTTTTCAGTGTAGCCATTATGGTGCTGTGGAGTTCGTGTTTGACAGACTCCCAGACCATATACTCTTATGGCTACCCTGCACTTACAATGTCTAAGGTTTTGTTTAGACACTGTAGGGGTACCATGCTCATGCACTGGTACCCTCACCTATGGTATAGTGCACCCTGCCTTAGGGCTGTAAGGCCTGCTAGAGGGGTGGCTTACCTATACTGCATAGGCAGTGAGAGGCTGGCATGGCACCCTGAGGGGAGTGCCATGTCGACTTACTCGTTTTGTCCTCACTAGCACACACAAGCTGGCAAGCAGTGTGTCTGTGCTGAGTGAGAGGTCTCCAGGGTGGCATAAGACATGCTGCAGCCCTTAGAGACCTTCCTTGGCATCAGGGCCCTTGGTACTAGAAGTACCAGTTACAAGGGACTTATCTGGATGCCAGGGTCTGCCAATTGTGGATACAAAAGTACAGGTTAGGGAAAGAACACTGGTGCTGGGGCCTGGTTAGCAGGCCTCAGCACACTTTCAATTGTAAACATAGCATCAGCAAAGGCAAAAAGTCAGGGGGCAACCATGCCAAGGAGGCATTTCCTTACAGACACTTAGTGCAATTTTCACAGTTCCTGGGGGAGGTAAGTTTTTGTTAGTTTTACCAGGTAAGTACGACACTTACAGGGTTCAGTTCTTGGTCCAAGGTAGCCCACCGTTGGGGGTTCAGAGCAACCCCAAAGTTACCACACCAGCAGCTCAGGGCCGGTCAGGTGCAGAGTTCAAAGTGGTGCCCAAAACGCATAGGCTTCAATGGAGAGAAGGGGGTGCCCCGGTTCCAGTCTGCCAGCAGGTAAGTACCCGCGTCTTCGGAGGGCAGACCAGGGGGGTTTTGTAGGGCACCGGGGGGGACACAAGCCCACACAGAAATTTCACCCTCAGCGGCGCGGGGGCGGCCGGGTGCAGTGTTAGAACAAGCGTCGGGTTCGCAATGGAAGTCAATGAGAGATCAAGGGATCTCTTCAGCGCTGCAGGCAGGCAAGGGGGGGCTTCCTCGGGGAAACCTCCACTTGGGCAAGGGAGAGGGACTCCTGGGGGTCACTTCTGCAGTGAAAGTCCGGTCCTTCAGGTCCTGGGGGCTGCGGGTGCAGGGTCTTTTCCAGGCGTCGGGACTTAGGTTTCAGAGAGTCGCGGTCAGGGGAAGCCTCGGGATTCCCTCTGCAGGCGGCGCTGTGGGGGCTCAGGGGGGACAGGTTTTGGTACTCACAGTCGTAGAGTAGTCCGGGGGTCCTCCCTGAGGTGTTGGTCCTCCACCAGCCGAGTCGGGGTCGCCGGGTGCAGTGTTGCAAGTCTCACGCTTCTTGCGGGGAGTTTGCAGGGTTCTTTAAAGCTGCTCCTTTGGATAAAGTTGCAGTCTTTTTGGAGCAGGTCCGCTGTCCTCGGGAGTTTCTTGTCGTCGTCGAAGCAGGGCAGTCCTCGGAGTCCGAGGTCGCTGGTCCCTTTGGAAGGCGTCGCTGGAGCAGAGTTCTTTGGAAGGCAGGAGACAGGCCGGTGAGTTTCTGGAGCCAAGGCAGTTGTCGTCTTCTGGTCTTCCTCTGCAGGGGTTTCAGCTAGGCAGTCCTTCTTCTTGTAGTTGCAGGAATCTAATTTCTAGGTTCAGGGAGAGCCCTTAAATACTAAATTTAAGGGCGTGTTTAGGTCTGGGGGGTTAGTAGCCAATGGCTACTAGCCCTGAGGGTGGGTACACCCTCTTTGTGCCTCCTCCCAAGGGGAGGGGGTCACATCCCTAATCCTATTGGGGGAATCCTCCATCTGCAAGATGGAGGATTTCTAAAAGTTAGTCACCTCAGCTCAGGACACCTTAGGGGCTGTCCTGACTGGCCAGTGACTCCTCCTTGTTTTTCTCATTATCTCTCCTGGACTTGCCGCCAAAAGTGGGGGCTGGGTCCAGGAGGCGGGCATCTCCACTAGCTGGAGTGCCCTGGGCATTGTAACACGAAGCTTGAGCCTTTGAAGCTCACTGCTAGGTGTTACAGTTCCTGCAGGGGGTAGGTGTGAAGCACCTCCACCCAGAGCAGGCTTTGTTTCTGTCCTCAGAGAGCACAAAGGCTCTCACCGCATGAGGTCAGACACTCGTCTCTCAGCAGCAGGCTGGCACAGACCAGTCAGTCCTGCACTGAACAATTGGGTAAAATACAGGGGGTATCTCTAAGATGCCCTCTGTGTGCATTTTTTAATAAATCCAACACTGGCATCAGTGTGGGTTTATTATTCTGAGAAGTTTGATACTAAACTTCCCAGTATTCAGTGTAGCCATTATGGAGCTGTGGAGTTCGTTTTTGACAGACTCCCAGCCCATATACTCTTATGGCTACCCTGCACTTACAATGTCTAAGGTTTTGCTTAGACACTGTAGGGGCATAGTGCTCATGCACATATGCCCTCACCTGTGGTATAGTGCACCCTGCCTTAGGGCTGTAAGGCCTACTAGAGGGGTGACTTACCTATGCCACAGGCAGTGGGAGGTTGGCATGGCACCCTGAGGGGAGTGCCATGTCGACTTAGTCATTTTCTCCCCATCAGCACACACAAGCTGGCAAGCAGTGTGTCTGTGCTGAGTGAGGGGTCCCTAGGGTGGCATAAGACATGCTGCAGCCCTTAGAGACCTTCCCTGGCATCAGGGCCCTTGGTACCAGGGGTACCAGTTACAAGGGACTTACCTAGGTGCCAGGGTTGTGCCAATTGTGGAAACAATGGTACATTTTAGGTGAAAGAACACTAGTGCTGGGGCCTGGTTAGCAGGGTCCCAGCACACTTCTCAGTCAAGTCAGTATCAGGCAAAAAGTGGGGGGTAACTGCAACAGGGAGCCATTTCTTTACACCCACCTTAGAGGAAGACCCTAAATAGCCCTGAAAGAGGGATTGGCCACCTAGCCAGGTGAGCACTTATGAAGGGGCTCTGATGTCACCTGCCTGGCCTGGCCACTCAGATGCTCCCAGAGGTCCCTGCCAACCTTGGATTCAAGATGGCAGAACCCCGAGACCCTCTGGAGGAGCTCTGAGCACCACCCCTGGGGTGAGATGGACAGGGGAGTAGCCACTCCCCTTTTCATTGTCCAGTTTCAGAAATCGGTGTACACTGGTTTATGCATGGAGGGCATCAAATGTGCCCTTCAATGCATACCAGTGGCTTGGGGAGGCTACCCCTCCCAAGCCATTTAACGCCTGTTTCCAAAGGGAGTGGGTGTTACTCCCCTCTCCCAAAGGAAATCCTTTGTTCTGCCTTCCTTGGCTTGAGCTGTTAAAGCAGCAGGAGGGCAGATACCTGTCTGAGCGGTGGCAGCAGCTTGGGCTGCCCGGAAATCACTGGTAGACTGGTAGGAGCATTGCTGGGGGTCCTCTTAAGGAGTCCCCAGAGTGCTTGGAATCATACTTCCAATACTGGCAGTGATATTGAGGTATGATTACGACATGTTTGAGACCAAACCTGTCTAGGTACAGAGTTACCATTATGTAGCTGGACATAGGTAGTGACCTATGTCCAGTACACGTGTAAAATGGTGTCCCTGCACTCACAAAGTCCATGAAAATGGTACTGGAGTTTGTGGGGGGCACATCTGCTAGTGCAGGGGTCCCCTCACACACTGGTACTTGCACCCTGCCCTCTGTGCTAGCAGGGCCTGCCATAGGGGTGACTTACAGTGACCTGGTAGTGAAAGGGTGCATGCACTCTTTCACACAGGCTGCAATGGCAGGCCTGCAGAACACTTTGCATGGGCTTCCTGTGAGTGGCATAATACATGCTGCAGCCCATATGGATCCCCTGGTACTCGAATGCCCTGGGTACCTAGGTACCATGTACTTGGGACTTACATGGGGGTACCGGTATGCCAAGTGTGGGGTGAAAAAGGTACAGGTCTCCATGTTTGAAGGGAGAGAGCATAATCACTGGGGTCCTGGTTAGCAGGATCCCAGTGAACATAGACACACTGCCAACAGGCAGAAAAATGGGGGTAACCATGCCAAGAAAGAAGGCACTTTTCTACACTGGTGATTTAATATAAACCACACAAAAAAATCATCTCTCCAACCAGAACAAGAAAAGGTGTTCCTGGGAGCAATCCTAAACTCAGAATAGTTAAAACATACCTGGTCCCAAAGAAAATGGAAGCAATAGCAGACCAAGTTCACATTTACCAGAAGGGGCAGTCGGACACTGAGGACAGGCATGAAACTGTTTGGGCATGAAGGCATCATGCATTCCACTAATAATACATGCAAGACTACAGGTGCAACCTTTCCATGGATAGAGCTGCAACAAATGGTCACAAGCCACTGGGAGTTGGAAGCATCTAGTGGTTGTCACAGCAAAGATACAAGGGGAAGCACTACATTGTAAATCAAGACTGCTGACCCTAAGAAGACCATTTAAGACACTGTCTCTCACAGTAACCATCACAACAGATGCATTCCAAAAGGGATGGGATGTAACTTTCAGGGAACCTAAAAATACGGGTGCTGTAGAACAGCACAAGTGCATCAACGTCCTGGAAATGAAAACAGTCTTACTGGCCTTGAAAACCTTTCAAAACCACATCACGAGGAATACTTTGGTAACACAAACAGACAACACAACAACTATGGTCTACCTGGGCAAGCAGGGAGGCACAAAATCATTCACACTGAGCAGTCTAGTGCAACAAATTTGGCAATGGGCAATTTCAAGGAGGATCAGCCTCTTCATCGTCCACCTCTCAGGGAAGGAAAACACAGAGGCGGACAGACTAAGCAGACAGGAAAGCAGTTCACACAAAAGGAAACTAAATCAGGAAACAGGAAACACTGGAAAGGATGTTCAGGTTCTGGAGAAGACCAACAATAGACCTGTTTAAAACGGCAGAAAATATAAAATGCCAAAACTTTGCCTCCAGCTTTCCACACCACAAGTCAGAGGGGAATGCCCGGTCACTAAACTGGTCAGGGAAATTTGTTTACACCTTTTTCCCCCTTAATGCAGAAAGTACTGGCAAAAACCAAACGGACGTGGACGAACCTCATCCTCATGTCCCCCCAATCAGACAGACAGACTTGGTACTTGGAACTGCTTGAGTTGTCCAGGGGACAAATGATCAAAATCAAAACAAGGAAAGACCTGCTAACAGTGCAAGAAGGAAAGGTTTACCACCCAGAGCCGACAAACTCAGCTTAGCAGCATAGCGCCTGAAAGGTATATCCACTGGTGCACAAGGGATGCGAAAATGGGGGAAAAAACACCTATTGGATAGTGGGTTAACCTACGCAGTGTTAAAGGTACACCTAGCAGCAATAGTAGCATACCCCAGGGGCATCTCCTGTAATAGATTCTTCACTTTACCAGAGGTAAAGAGATTCTTAGAGGGAGAAAAAAGAATTGTACCACTAAGATTGGTTCCAGGACCAACGTGATAACGCAATTAATGACAAAACCATTTGAACCTATGCACAAGACAGTTCCTAAATCACTTTACACTCTTGAGTGTTTCCTAATTGCTACCACTACAGTGTGAAGGGTCAGCAAATTACAAGCGCTATATCTGCAAATATACAAATGCAAGGTAGTCCTTAGAACCAACCCTCAATTCCTACCTAAAGTAGTAAGCAGTTTCCATGTCAATCAAAGTTTACAACTGCCAGTGTTCTTCAATGAACCACAAACACAGATGGAAAGAGCACTATATACTTTAGACATAAGAAGATCATTGATATACTGTCAACAAGAGACTAAAGAGTTTTGCAAAGAAAGCCAACTATTTGAATCCTACGCCGCCGCAACATGGGTAATCCCCCACACGTTCACAAAACACTATTGTGTGGATGTTCAAATGAACAAAGAGGCAAGTGGGACAAAGAGTACTACAGCACCTGTTTGCAAACACTACCTACTCTCAACTCCTGCAACTCAACTGAGGGAATATCGTTACATAATCTAATGCAAAACATGTAAATCCATAAAGTGAGTCATTCTGCAAAACGAAATAATTACTTACCAGTAGGAGTTGCTTTGCAGCCTGAAGACTTTTCTGGATTCATATGCGACCAACCGATCTCCCCAGAAAGATGAGGTCAGCGCAATCGGGTGGGAAAAAGAAGACAAAAAAAAGAAAAAGTAGAAGAAAGGAAAACAGAAAGAATAATGGCTGCCATTCACAGGAACATCTAGGGCATCTCCTGACGCCGCACAGGGGGAGGGGCATACCACCAAATGTTGGTTGACGCCCACATAAAAAAGGAAGGACAATTCGAGACCCAACCTCTTGATGGTGAAATAATGCAAAGTAGGTGAATCCGGAAAATTCTTCAGGCTGCAAAACTACTCCTAGTGGTAAGGAACCACCTAGTTACCATTGATCAGTGAACTGTGATTGCAGGTGCTTAGCAATACAGACCGTGATACCCTAGAGGACCCAGTTTTGCCAGATGAACTCTTTAAAGCAATAATGACTTACAGGCACAAAAAAACATTGCCCTAATGGTTTAATGTTTGATTATTTCAAACTGTCTACTTTGATCTTGACACCATACCTTTTGAATCTCTAGTGAAATAAAACATACCGAGAGTATCTTGAAGGGGCCATAGTCCAAGTACTGCTGAATCAGACCCCCAAGTCAGTGCAAGCACTACCATCCAGTGTCCTACATTAACCGATATGAAAATCTTTCTGGCTAATAAGCTGGTCAAGTTAGTCTCCTCTTTGGTACACCCAGTCCAGAGCGGATTCATGCTGGGTTGGAGTGCAAGGCATTTCATCAAGCAGGTCTGAATAGCTTTGCCAGTCATGGGAATTCTCTGGCCTTGTCGACCTATATTATTTGATTTAGAAAAAGCCATTGAGTCAGTTAACTGAGTCGTGTAAGGGGGACTGTCATGTGTTTTCCACTTCCTTTCTATACTGCCACATTGTTCTTTAAAATAACTTGCAGGCTCACTTAAGCAATAAAAATGTGTTGTTGTGTAGTCAAGAGGGGAATGAGGGGTGTCCCCTCTCTGCCTTGTTTACCCCCTCTGTACAGGTATTAAATCACCTTTGACAGATTGTGGAAGATGAGCATGGAGTCATGGTAGAGCTTTGCAAACAGGTGATTTGTTTTCTATATTGTTGGATGAGAACCGAGTGGGAACCCACATTAACAGGGACTCATTAAGAAGTCAAACACAGCCAGCCAGTCAGATCAGGACTTGATAATAAAAGAAGGGCAAAGAAAAATGTTGCCAATCAGAAGAACCAAAGAGGCTTTCCACGCAAACACAAAATCTGGACCATTGGTGGTAACAGTTGTATATATCTATTACTTAAGATTGTTGACATGCAATTGTAATAAATGTAAGATGCCAGACAGGGATTTATGTTACTTTTGTTCAACTCACAATGTACCATGTGGCATTTGCCAAGGGTTGTGAACATTTTCCTAAAGAAAAGCCAATAAAAGTTGCAAGTTCTTGTTAAATCCGTAATCAAGTACTCCCACAACAGGCATGCAACCAATAACTCGCACCCCAAATGCAGTGCTCCTCACACTTGATGTGACCTATGCAATTACAAATGTCATAAATAATCTTACAGCAGGAATACTTTGTATTTTCCTTCCCACTTTAAAAGAACCGCGGCCCCCGCAATTGCCCAACAAGGGCCCAAAACCTCTTGCAGTGGCTTTGCGTCCAATTAACCTGGTTCACAGACCTCATAAGAGGCGGGATTTTAACACCAGAAGAGGTGGTGGAGGGGGTCAGTTCTTGCTCGGGCACAAGACCTCTGAAATCCTGAAGCAATGGATTTGAGTTCAAACTATAATTTTACCTACCATGTCCTGAGATGAAATGACATAGGACATCACTAGTGATATTTATTACATCACTGAACACATTTAAAGGAATACAAAGTAACTTGCTCATGTTCTATACATGATTATCTAGGAGAGCACCACCGAAAGTAAACTCTGGAGAAGGCACAATGAGCCAAATCTTAGACTTTGTTATGTAGTTTATGCAGTTGTTGCATATTTTGATTGTCCTCGAATGCCATAAAAAAATGTTAGTCTTACCCGTAAAATATTCACCCTGTAAATTGTGTGCATTGTCCATGCCTTATTTTTATTTCAAAGTACAAACCACGCCAGACCTTGCTACTCGTGTTTTTGGGAAATTTACATTCTTCCTTAGTGACTGACTGTAGATGGTGTTTTTAAATAATTACTGAGGTTTAATTAAAAAATTTTGTTTGCACCATTTTGTAACCTGTATTTTAAAAGCTAGCTTTTTGTGTTTTTGAAGGAGTTGAAAAATCTTATTCCAAAATCTGCTGTGGGGACGCTCTCATCAAATTCCAGCAATGTGATTCATCTGATCATCGATTCTTATAACGTAAGTGGGTTGCAATCTGCAGCCTTTTTCTTCCGAGCTCCCAATTCTAAACTAGAGAATGTTTCCGCGTAGCTAGACAACAGACCTTTCCAAATCGGTAAGGCTCTTCGGTGTTTTTTTTTTTTTTTTTTTTTTTTTTTTTACAAGATTGAGTTTTAGGCAAAATGTCTTTACTATGTGATTGCTTAGATTGACATGCTTTAAATAGATCCTCTTCCAGTGGCAAGTTGACAAAACAGTTTTAAATTGTGTCTGGCTATAGGTGTTTTTTATTCTTTTTTTTATATATTTATTTATTTATTTTTTAGAAATTATCAAAAGGCTTTATGATGGTATGACGACTCTGCCCAGCAAAATGTTAAGTTATGTTTTTTTCTGCCAATAACCATGGGCATTTAGAAATTATTGTAATGCGTTTGGCCTTGTTTAAAGTTCAACTACTTCTAGGATTTCTCCCTGTCTCCCAGATGATTTATTTATGTTAGCCTAATGCACTATCCCCTGCTACCCTTCATGAGTTTTCATTTTTTAAACTCAACCCTGAACCCCTTTATTTTAAACTGCTGACCAGTAGTAAGTATGCCAAATGCAGAATGTGATCAATGCTCTCTAATTGTTGTAGAGACATTGGTATCTGCCTGTAGTGTACCTGTGACTCATTCAGTTTCCCATTCTAAAGTTTTAAACATTTGTAATGCTTTAACACATAATGTGCTGTTTCCATGGATTGATAAAGTTACGCTGGAAGGAGTATTGCCATCTACTGACATTGTGTAGTACTCCCAATGTTATTTGGATCATCACTGTTCATTTTTTCTGCTGGCGCTAATGATGTATATGGCTCACCTATAATGCTCCCATCACCCTCTCAACACTTTACCCTTTCTCCTGCTTCAGAATGCTGTTTGGGCAGAAAAAAATAAACCTGCAGCATGATTGTTTTCTATAGTTGCTACATAAGTTTTATAATAGTATTTTAGTAGATTATCTGGGATCCATTATTTCAGGATTGAATATTAATAGTTGATTTGATCCAGTATTAATCCCAAAGCCTGAGCTGCCATTTCTGATTGAGTACCCAGTTTATACTTCATTTTGAACTGGAAATTACAATTGCATGATTCATGAATAACTTTAACCACCTAATAAAAGTAATACTTATGTAGTGAAAACCTATAACTGTGTTTCATATTATTTGTAACATATTTTCTGCCCTTGGATTTAACAGCTGATCTTGAAATTAACATAATTTTTTAGTCTTTATCTTCAGAGGTCATCTTGGAAAACAGCAAGCTTCCGGAGGGTGTTACTATAAGCTACAAGTCCTTTTGTAAAAATGGTGTGAATGGTACTGGAGAAAATGGAAGAAAGTGTGCTAACATATCAATTGGAGACGAGGTAAATTATTGCTAGGTTTAAAGCGTAATATTATTTATTGCCTTACTTTACTACGTCATGCATGCAGTCCATGATTTTTGGAAACATTTGACGTGAACACAGTTAACCTTTTCTTGCAAAGGAAGTATGACATATTAAGAAAAATCCCAATGTTATAATTGGACCCTTAAGGTTCTTCATTCCGGTGTATCTGGTTCTGAAATTCTAAAAATAAAATGTGTAAGAACTGTATAAAAAAAGACCATTTATGCTCTTGGTCTATGAAGGTAAAGATGCTCCTCAGGAGCCAATATGAGAGAGTTTCTGGGTATGTTACTGAACAGCTGTTTTTCTTTTTTCTTTTTTTTCTTTTCTTTACAACTGGTGCATAACATGTGGACATTTTTAGAATGTTATTTCATTGACCTTTTCTGTTGGTTTGCCATACAAAATAATGGGCAATCTGTAAAAACTGTCTGAAAGGCCTTACTCAATCATTCCACATATGATCTCCATTCATAGTCTGATACTTGATTTCAGAGGTTTTGTGAACAATTCTGTAATTTGGTTGTGCTCTCCTGGCAGAGACACAGGAATTTCTGCCTGTTGGCCTAAACTCCTTGAGATCAAGTCCTAAAGCACAGTACATGGCATTTGAGTTTCTCCTAACAGATGGTATGTATGTTAGCCATTTGAGGTTCGTTAATGCTACTTAGTGAGTGTTGAAAGGTGAAGAGAGTATGGTGGGTGTGGAAACTGCTTCTAATATTGACGATGAGTAAGTATTAAAGAAGACTGCTGCAGTCAAACGTGGGGTATTGGCCCCAGACTGGATGTACAAACCGAGATATCGGCAACAATTTTAACGGGTTAGTTTTTTTTCTTTCAACTTGAAGGTCTAAAGATCAAACCGCTCCACAGGAAGATAATTCCACAAAGATAGATGCACAACAGAAATTGAGCAACTTCCAAACAGGGCGTTCCTAAACCTAGAACCTCTAAGAATGATAAGGACTTCAGTCCAAAACCCATACTTGGGAAAACTGGAAACCATGTTGTAACCAAGAGAAACATTAGCATAGCAAGTGAGAAGTGCAACTCCGATAAACTTACATGGAACCCTTATAGTGGCAGAGCCAATGTTAATGAGCAAATAAGAGTATGGCATAGTGAAAGTAGGGAACTATACTAACTGCAGGTGATAGACATACTCTAACGAGTCAAACGAGAAATCTCTGTCCAACCTCACCCACATGTTCCAAATTTAATCCACATCACTCGAGCATTCTCCCTTGTCATTTGGCATCATGACCACAAAGATTTGAATTGCCTACTCAAAACAATAACATCAGTTTTACCATAGTTCAGCTTAACTCTATGGCACCCTTAGCTCTACCCTCCATGCTTCGCTGAAAATATTTGTCTATGGCCTCCAGGTCCATGGGATTAGATATGGTGTGCCAGAAGCTCAAATTAAATGGAGACCAGGTAAAGTGCTAGCAAGGGCCCATAAGAGTCAATATAAAATGAGTTGATAAGACTAATAAATTGGTGGACAGGCGCTGCCTGTTGAGAGGCCTACAAAAATAATTGAAAGTGCTTCAGAGCATTGCCAGAGAACCCAAGTACCCCAGGAAGGTTCAAAGAATACCATGGTTGAATGTTTTGGATACAGCCAAAAGGTTGACGTGTAGGGGACAACTAACAGTAGCCAGCCATATGCCTCAAGTGGACTTATAAACAAGGGATGAAAGCCTCCCTGAAAATGAAGTGTTGACTTGTTTTTCAAGGCTCTGCGCCCCTCATTCATGTGTTGAAGGCCAGAGGATGGGGTTTCTGGCGTGGGAAGGGCCCCTCCCCAATCGAATGAAGACTGGGCCCCAGGGGATAGGGTCCCCAGGACCAAAATCGACCCAAGGAGAGGGAGCCACGTGGCCCCTCTCCTCCATTTGTTTATGGCCGGGCCACGGGGGATGGGGTCCCTGGAGCTAAAATTGGCTCAAGACTCCCCAATCCACTCCCCTAAACATTTGCATCACCAAACTTTACAAACTTATTTGGAGGTTTTGTTTTATCTAGTTTATATTTAAAGACAACTGCTCCTCTTAGCATTCCCAATCAATATTTTTCCTGGAAACCATTAAAAAAGGACAGGGTTTTTTATTTTTCTGGAGTGACACCACCTTCATGGGTTCTCAAATTGCACATTATTAATTGCTTTTGTGTCACAATCTCATGTCTGATCTCCACCATACCACCTGTGTTTCGTGGTCTTTGTCTAGCATCTCTTAAGCTTTATCACACTAAGTCTGACAACACTGCTTACATGTTAGATGAAACCTTTTTCTTTAGAGTGTCCCGAATATGTTTCTAATTGAGATGGTACAGGGTTATTTGTCACATCCTCATGCAATCCTCTGAGGTATAAGCTGTTCATATTTATATATATTTTTTCTTATAGTCCCCTAAAACTGCACTTATGGTTTTGAACTACCATTATCTACTCTAGCTCTGCGAATAGCTATTTTGCACACAGCTTCCCAAATCACATCTGTATACATAATGCTTTATTGGTTCCTGTAAACCTAGAATGAAGTTCAACTAGAAAGCTCACATATACATTTCTGCTTAATCTCAAAATAACATATTTTGCTACATACTTAGCTTCTCAGAAAGCTGGAGGACAAGAATCTTGAATGTGATGAAGACTGTGGGCACCTAAATTCTAGATTCAACAAAGACCATCTGTAGGAAGTTGGCTCTGTATATAGTATTTCAAAGTAAGAAATAGTGTGCACAGAGTCCAAGGGTTCCCCTTAGAGGTAAGATAGTGGCAAAAGTAGATAATTCTAATGCTCTATTTTGTGGTAGTGTCGTCGAGCAGTAGGCTTATCAGAGGGTAGTGTTAAGCATTTTTTGTACACACACAGGCAATAAATGAGGAACACACACTCAAAGACAATTCCAGGCCAATAGGTTTTTATATAGAAAAATATATTTTCTTAGTTTATTTTAAGAACCACAGGTTCAAGATTTACAGTTAATATTTTAAATGTAAGGTACTTCACTTAGATACTTTAGCAACGTTGAATGAGAACAATATCATGTACCGTCTTTGTAAAAATGGCAATAAGCTATTTTCAAAGTGGACAGAGTGCAAAAATCTACAGTTTCTGGGAGAGGTAAGTAAAGGTTAGATTAGGAGGTAAGTAAAACACTTACAAGTCTCAGTCCTGGGGCATAGGCAGCCCACCGTTGGGGGTTCAAGCCAACACCAAAGTTACCACACCAGCAGCTCAGGGCCGGTCAGGTGCAGAGGTCAAAGAGATGCCCAAAACACATAGGTGCCTATGGAGAACAGGGGTGCTGCGGTTCCAGTCTGCCAGCAGGTAACTACCTGCATCCTCGGGGGCAGACCAGGTTTTTTTTTGGTAGAGCACTGGGGGGGGGGGGGGGGGGGGGAAGAGACACAAGTAGGCACACAAAACACACCCTCTGTGGCACAGTGGCGGCCTGGTGCAGTGTGCAAAGCAGACGTCAGGTTTTTTGTATAGGTTTCAATGGAGGGACCCGGGGGTCACTCTAGCAGTGCAGGCAGGCACAGGGGGTGCTTCTCGGGACAGCCACCACCTGGGCAAGGCAGAGGGTCGTCTGGGGGTCACTCCTGCTTCGAAGTTCAGTTCCTTCAGGTCCTGAGGGCTGCGTGTGCAGTGTTGGTTCCAGGCATCGGGACCCTTGTTACAGGCAGTCGCGGTCAGGGGGAGCCTCTGGATTCTCTCTGCAGGCATCACTGTGGGGGCTCAGGGGGGTCGTCTCTGGTTACTCACGGGCTTGCAGTCGCCGGGGAATCCTCCCTGAGGTGTTGGTTCTCTGTATCTCGAGCCGGGGCGTCCGGTGCAGAGTGAGATGTCTCACGCTTCCGGCGGGAAACGTGCAGTCTTTGGAAGTTGCTTCTTTGTTGCAAAGAAGTAGCTGGTTTTGAACAGGGCCGCTGTTCACTGGAGTTTCTTGGTCCTTCAGTCCAGGGCAGTCCTCTGAGGCATCAGAGGTCGCTGGTCCCTGTCGGATTCGTCGCTGGCTGCAGGTTTTCGAAGTTGGAGACTGGCCGGTAGGGCTGGGGCAAAAGCAGTTGTCGTCTCCTCCTTCTTTGCAGGCTTGTAGGTCCGCAGTCCTTCTTGTTTCTTCAGGTTGCAGCAGTCTGATTTTCTGGGATATGGGGAGCCCCTAAATACTGAATTTAGGGGTGTGTTTAGGTCTGGGAGGGCAGTAGCCAATGGCTAGTGTCCTTGAGGGTGGCTACACCCTCTTTGTGCCTCCTCCCTATGGGGGTGGGGGGGGGCACATCCCTAATCCTATTGGGGGAATCCTCCAAACTCAAGATGGAGGATTTCTCAAGGCAGGGATCACCTGAGCTCAGGGCACCGTAGGGGCTGACCTGACTGGTGGGTGACCCCTCCTTGTTTTCCTCATTATCTCCTCCAGCCTTGCCGCCAAAAGTGGGGGTAGTGGCCGAAGGGGCGGGCACCTCCACTAGCTGGGGTGCTGTAACAAAAGGCATGAGCCTTTGAGGCTCACTGCCAGGTGTTACAGTTCCTGCAGGGGGAGGTGAGAAGCACCTCCACCCAGTACAGGCTTTGTTCCTGGCCACAGAGTGACAAAGGCACTTTCCCCATGTGGCCAGAAACTGGTCTGGTTGTGGCAGGCTGGCAGAAACTGGTCAGCCTAGCACTAGGAGTCGGACTGGTATTCAGGGGGCATCTCTAAGATGCCCTCTGGGTGCATTTTACAATAAATTCCACACTGGCATCAGTGTGCATTTATTGTACAGAGACGTTTGATACCAAACTTTCTAGATTTCAGTGTAGCCATTATGGAACTGTGAAGTTCATGTTTGAACAAACTCCCAGACCTTATACTCTTTATGGCTACCTTGCACTTGCAATGTCTAAGGTTTTGCCTAGACACAGTAGGGGCATAGTGCTCATGCACATATGCCCTCACATGTGGTATAGTGCCCCCTGCCTAAGGCCTGCTAGAGGGGTGTGACTTACCTATGCCTATGCCACAGGCAGTGTGAGATGGGCATGGCACCCTTAGGGGAGTGCCATGTCGGCTTAGTCATTTTCTCCCCACCAGCACACACAAGCTGTGAGGCAATCTGCATGTGCTGAGTGAGGAGTCCCCCAGGGTGGCATAATACATGCTGCAGCCCTTAGAGACCTTCCCTGGCATCAGGGTCCTTGGTACCAGGGGTACCATTTACAAGGGTCTTATCTGGGTGCCATGGCTGTTCCAATTGTGGGAACAAAGGTACAGTTTAGGTAAAGAACACTGGTGCTGGGGCCTGGTTAGCAGGATTCCAGCACACTTTCCATCATAACTGGCATCAACAAAAGGCAAAAGGTCAGGGGGTAACCATGCCAAGGAGGCATTTCCTTACACCATCCTTCTCGGAAGTGCAGGAGTAATTTGGAATGCTCTGCCGTCTGACCTTCGCACAAAACTTCCAGCCTTTTCTCAAAAATATCAAATCCTTAATTGAAAGTTTTCATACATCTGGTCAATGGCGAGGTATAACTCACGTTTGTTTAATCCTTGAGGCTGAAAATTCCTGGCAGTGAGTTTTAGTTGCATATTGCCAGAATCCTGACCCCATTTGACAGAGTAAATAGGTTGGATTTGGAAATGGCAGAAGAAATCATTACTGTTCATTGCTTAATTGCTCTCAAAAGGTTTGAACGTTGGTATTCTTTTAAATGCAACATTAGTTACATTAACATTTTAACATTTGTTTGTGACTGGTCCTTAATTTGTGTGCTATTCACTGTTCCTCTTTTTTAAATATGTTGAAAGACTACATCATATTTTTAATCTGAGACTGATATAGTTTACACCATAATCCTCACAAGACAAGGTCATGGTGAAATCCTTACATTCTCCTCTGTTAGTTTATATGAGATATATCTGATTCTTTGTTGCTTTGTCTCAATTACACCGCATTTATTTCATCAAATTAAAATTATAATCCCATACAAAAATTGTATGTGCCAATCGCTGTAGGAAAATCCCCCCTTTTCACATGGTAAACCCCACTTTTCGCCTGGCAATTGACAGAAAATGCACTGGGTTCCTGCTATCCCTGTCCCCAGTGCCAGATCTCTTTCCCTAGAACTGTCTAATTGTTCCCCAATTGTCAATCCTTTTGGCACCCCTGTAAGTCCCTAGTAAATGTACCCCTGCTATCTAGAGGGTCTCTAAGGGCTGCAGCATTTATTGTGCCGCCCTCAGGGACCTCACACCTAGCACATGCAGACTGCCATTGCAAGCTGCTTGTTTTATTGCAGCTAAAATTGAAAACCCGACATGTCACACAGCCTGCGTGCCATGTCCCCTAATACTGCATGCAATATATGCAAGTCACCCCCTACAGCAGGCCTTACTGCCTTAGGCAGGATGCAATACATTACTTGCAAGAACAAATATGCCCCTGCTATGTCTTTGTCTATTCTTATACAGTGAGTGAACAGGAAGCCATTTTAAGAACATGTGCTGGACACTAGTGTAGGAAGCTGGCCTGGTGTGTAGTGAGTACATATGGTGTTATCACCTTATGGCAGGTCCAGGTACCCCAGGTTAGTGAAGTGCAGGCAGTGCCTAGGAAGCCAGGGTTATCTAGAGGTATCTGTGGATGAGCAGCCAACGCTTATCTAGGAGTCATGCAAAGCTTATGCAATACCACTATAGTCACACAGCATACTAATAGGCAGTCCCCCAGCCGGAGGTAAGTAGCCACACTATTATATACACAATAGCAATAAGTAAGGAGCATAAAAAGCAACAAGCATTGGCAAAAGTAATAGTAAATAGTGAGGGCCCTAGGGGAGGGCCAAACCATATACTAAGAAAGTGGAATGCAAGACTCAGTCCCCCACTTCGGGATGTGGAATTGTTAGAGGGGAGCTGGAAGAGGAACTAGGAACCCCAAGAGGTGGGTTCCAGAGTGACCCCCAGTGACGACGAGAGCAGAGGTAAGCACCTGATTTTCCCCCAGAACCAACAAGAGGACTTAGGAAAAGGATTGTACAAGACCCAGACAAGACTGGAAGAACTCAAAGGTGGATTTTGGCAGAAGAGGATCTGCAAAGGAAGGGGACCAAGTCCAGTTTGTGATGGAGTGTCCGGTTGTGGCAGGAGCCACTACCTGCGCTTCTGTGGATGCAAGACCAGGTCAACGGGGGACAAAGAAGACCAGCCGTGCAGCACAAGATACGAAGAGGAGTCCCTGAAGTGATGCAGATGGTGTTCAACGTAGACTGTCAAGTTGCAGTGGGTCAGTGGTACTGGAAGAGCACAAACAGGCTTTGGCAAAAGATTAGGCAGACGAGTTGCAAGGCTGTAGAGGACCACCAAGGCACAGGGGAGTTGTACCAAGGAGGCGAGTCCTGGGTGACCCTCAGCAGTCAGAAGAGTCACAAGAAGAGGAGGCAGCCCCCACTGGCAGCAGGCACTGCAAGTCGCAGTGAGGCTCACTCAGCACACCTGAAGAGTCCCACGTCTCTGGAGCAGCAGAGAGGAGACTGTGCTTGGCAGGAAGAGGTGCTGGAGGCAGGGGCTAAAAGAAGCCTGAAAAACCCTTGGACCAGGAGCAAACAAGCCTTGGTAGCTGCAAGAATTGCAGTGGACAGGAGTACTATTCTGCAAGGGGAGGCAAGGGCTTATTGTCTCCCAAGTTGGACAACTGGCAAAGAGGACCAAGGGGGCCTCTCCAGACCACGACCGGTGATGCAGGATCCACACAGTTGCAGAGGAGAACAGACCTGCGCAGCAGGTCATCATTGCAGTCGGTGCCTGGAGATGCAGGGAAGTGACTCCTTCACTCCAAGGGAGATTCCTTCTTCTTGGTGCAGGCTCGAGTCTCATTGACCTTAAAGGATGCACAGCCGACAAAATGTTGCAGTTGCTGAAAGGAGCTGGAGAAACAATGTTGCCAAGCAGTCTTTGCTGGAGTTGCAGATTGCCAGTTCCTGAAGAGTGTAGTTGTGGTTCCAGTGGCCAGACGATTAAGTAAACTATGAAGAGGAGTCCTGCTGGAATCTTGCACGTCGAATTTGAAGACCCACCCAAGAGGGAGACTCTAATAGCCCGGGAAGCGGGATTGGTCACCTAGCAAGGTGATCAGGAGGGGACTGTGACGTCACCTACCTGACCTGGGCACTCAGATGCTCCCAGGGTTATTTGCCCATCTTGGATTCAAGATGGCAGAATCAAGTGGCCACCTGGAGGAGCTCTGGGCACCACCCCTGGGGTGGTGCTGGAGAGGGGAGTTGTCACTCCCTTCCCTTTGTCCAGTTTCATGCCAGAGCAGGGACTGGGGTTCCCTGGACTGGTGCAAACTGGCTTATGCAAGGAGCGCACTAAATGTGCCCTTCAAAAAATACAGGTGGCTTGGGGAGGCTACCCCTTCTAAGCCATGTAAAACCTGTTTCCAAGAGGAGAGGGTGTTGCCTCCCTCTCCCATAGGAAATCCTTTGTTCTGCCTTCCCCTGCTTGGTCTAGACAAGCAGCCGTAGCGCAGAAACCTGTCTGAGAGGTGGCAGCAGTGCGGGCTGCCCAGAAAACCCCAGAAGACTGGTAGGATCAGTACAGGGGGTCCTCTAAGGATTCCCCCAAAGTGCATGGAATCATACAACCAATACTGGTAATAATGGAGTATGATTCGGACATGTTTGATACCAAACATACCCAGGTTCAGAGTTACCATTATGTACCTGGACACCTGTACGAGATCCAGTGCAATGGATCTGGAGTTCGTAGGGGCACCTCTTATCATGCAGGTGTGCCCTCACACATAGGTACCTGCACCCTGCCCTCTGGAATAGGAGGGCCCTCTGTAGGGGTGACTTAGTGACCTGGTGCAGTGACCTGAAGTGAAAGGGGGCATGCACCTTTTTACACAGGCCGCAATGGCAGGCCTGCAGACACATTTTGCATGGGCTCGCGTGAGTGGCATAATACATGCTGCAGCCCATGGGTAATCCCTGGTGCCCCAGTGCCCTGGTTACCTAAGTACCATATACTAGGGACTTATATGGGGGCAGCACTATGCCAGTTGTGGGGTGTGTAGAGTCCTAAGCAACCAAATTTAGAGGGAGAGCACAGTCACTGTGGTCCTGGTTAGGAGGATCCCAGTGAAAACAGGTAAAAAGTGGGGGTGACCATGCCAAAAAGATGGTACTTTCCTACAACTAGTCATTACGAGCTACCCCAGTTACATGATGGCTTCACTGAAAATAGGGATGTTTGATATCAAACATCCCATATTGATAAACTCTCTCTGCTGCCAGTGATAGCTGTATCAATACATGCACCCAGAGGGCACCTTAAAGATGCCACCCGAAAACATGATTTCCTGTGTGCTGGCCAGCTAGTTTTAAGTGGCCTGCCGTCAACAGACTGGTTTTTGACCCCCAAGGGCGAGAGCCATTGCTCTAGATTAAACTGTAACAAAGCCTGCTCTAGACAGTATGTAATCACTCCCCTCAACAGGATGACCTGCATACCATGGCAGGGGACTTCAATGAAGTCCGCCGCCCTTAGTATGCTGAACCGGCTTCTCTCAGAAAGGGGATGCCAACACCCCTGTCCCTGGGACCCTCAGTCAGTTCCACCCCAAAGGTGAGCTGTCTGATTTGGACAAAACATTTAGAAGTCTGTCACTTTGGTGGTGGCAGAATAAGGAACTCTGAGGCAGGGTTATGCCCACTTCCCTCAGGAAGTGGTTATATAGGGGGTGTAGTGACCCAGGGCACCAGAAAATCAGATCCTGCTGATCTGGAGGCCACTCCAGAGATGGAAAAGGCAAGAACTGAAGATCAGTGACTGCATCAGTGACAACCCTGCCAGCCTGCGTGCTGGCTTTGACAATTGAGAGAAAGATGCCTCATCCTCCAGCTGCTGAAACTTCTAAATGCACGGGAAGACTGCCAACCTTCACCTCAGCACAAGGGACTCCCATGGAGTAGTGGAGCGGTTTCCCTGCAGGCACCCAAGAAACACTGAAGAGGACTCTGAAAAACCAAAACCCAACGGGAAACAGCACTACTGCACCTGTGCCCCATAGCCCAAGTTGAAGTATGCTAATGGTGCCAGCATTGTCCCCAGCCTACCGACAGACTAAGTCCATCGTGGGTTTCCCCCACTGCGACCTTCACGCCGACGTCTGCAGCCTCTTTGTGCTTTAATTTTGGTATACTATACAAGGAGCCAGCTTCCTACCAACATTATTAGGTATTTGTCATGGTGAGATGGTCATGGGAAAAACGGCCACAGCACACAGAGAGTAATGTCCAACAATTAAACCAGCAAAGATATTGCTGGTGTGGTACTGTAGGTTCGGAGAGGAATTGTGTTGAAATGAGTCTCAAATCCGGTTTGTAGATGTTGTCTTTATTTGTAGATGCTTAGAAAGCATTAAATCATCGTGTAGAAACAGCCAACACGTGTTTCGTCACACAGGTGACTTTATCAAGGCTGAGTTGGATGGTACAGAAATGTAATTAGAATGGCTGCGCCAAGCAGCTACAGGTACGTAGGTAAGAGGCTTGTTTGGTAATGAAGATTGGGGAGGCCCTGATAAGCCTGAAAAGTAACCAGTAAGAAGCGAAGCGGTGAGCACTCCAGTATTCGTACGAGCATGTATTGTGAGATGGTGCACCAAGTTAGAGAGCATCAGCTGTTTGTCATAACCCAACACTGCAGATGTACCGCTACAAGATGTATGTTTTGGAGCATCTGCTCACTTATTCTTGAAGACCATTTAAATGTAGCTGCACTTTCAGACTTGTGAACAATCCCCCCGAAGGTCTTTCTTGTATGTGTTAAATGTTCGTTAAGGAGAAGTAATTGTGGGCAGATTTGAGTAAAGCAAAATGAATACAGCATGAAATTTGTACTGAAGTTGATCTTTGTTTCCCCTCACTGAGTAAGGAAACTCAGTCTTTAAAGAAAAAGTTCACATATGGTTCAGTGAAGGGACAATATAGAGTTCTAATGATAACTTGAAGTGAGGTCCCTGAGCAAAAGAAACATGGTGACCTTTTTTACAGCTTGTCATTTATGGTATAGAATTTGCTCTTTTGGTACATCATCTTTTGCAGTTTCTGTTTGGACCTTTGTGTGTGAGCAAACACAACTGCTACACCTCACAAAAGAAAACTTGGTAAATGCTAATTATTGGCAGTTATTTCAAACAAAATTATTGATGTCCACTTATTTCCTCCACAATTTGATACTAGTCTTCACTTGAATGCAGTTTGACATTCAAGAACATTTTCGGTGCTACCTGAAGCAACCTTTAATAAAAGTAAGGAAGAGAGTGGAGGAAGGGAATTTGGGTCCTCTAAAATGATTGAGAGAGCTTTGACACTTCAGAATTCTGTTTATTGTGAGCGCAAATGAAAAGCATACAAGCAACATAATTTGCTTTAAAGGACACTAAACGCTTTTTTGTTTCTTCTAGGTGCAATTTGAAATTAGTATCACTGCTCATAAGTGCCCAAAGAAAGGACAAGATGAAACTATTAAAATCAAGCTTCTGGGATTCACTGAGGAAGTAGAGGTCACTCTTCAGTTCATTTGTGAATGTGACTGCCAAAATATAGGCATTCCAAATAGTGCAGACTGTTTCAATGGGAATGGAACCTTTGAATGTGGAGCTTGCAGGTACACAGATTATTTTTACTGGACTTGAAAACCATTTAAGTTGTAATGTTTTATGCATACCATATTTAAGCTTTTACAGTATTAAACAGTACTATGGACCCTGTGTTGGTACCTTTTTTATATGGGCCATTTTCTAATACCATTACGGTACACATTTCTGCACCCAACCAACAAGTTTGTGGGGGGAGGGGTGTCTGGGTTTGGTCTGTTCATTCGCTAGAGGGGTGCATTGGCATAGAAGCTCACAGGAGGTACATTAAAAGAGCGCCACCCAGGAAGTCACACAGTTCATGCTCTCTTCTTACGGCAGCATAAGACTACTCTTATAGCTTCTTTGGTCTGCTTGAAGTAAAAGTCTGAGTGGCGATTTGAAGTCCGCAATCTATCCTTCATTGATACATCTTTCAAACCTTTAAAGGTTTGCATCTGCTTGCAACAGTGAGATTTTATAATTTATCTCACACACAGCTCTTGTCTGTGATTGGTTTGAAATACAGCAGAGGTTCCATAAATATGTAAATTGTATTATGTTCATGTAATTTGTTTTGCTTCTGTTGAGGCCCTATTAGGAATTCACACTGCCTCCCTGTCACATCTTAAATCTCCGCATACATGAATGCTATTCCTTCACGAAGTTGGTTATTTCTTGCTTTGTCTGCTTGCTCACATTGTCATGCTTATTGTGATGTTCCTTTGGAGACTGTTGATTTTGTTTTCTGCCTATCTATAGCCTCTAGCCTTCAATCAGTGAGTGTTTGTACTTAACCTTCTTTTACTATTGCATGGAATTTGGTTGTGCTGATCTTTTACATCTGGGCACTCATCCATAGGATAGGAAGAGAGAATGTTTTTTGCAATACTCTATTAAATTCTTTATTTCTAGATGCAACGAAGGACGTATTGGTAGAATCTGTGAATGCCGAACCGACGAAGTGAATAGTGACAATATGGATGCTTTCTGTAGAAAAGACAATGCTTCAGAAATTTGCAGTAATAATGGAGAGTGTATATGTGGCCAATGTGTCTGCAAAGAACGGGAGAATCCAGACGAAATTTACTCTGGAAAGTTCTGTGAATGTGACAACTTTAACTGTGATAGATCAAACGGCTTGATTTGTGGAGGTGAGCACTGAGTTTAAATATAGCAGAGATGTTAAAGTCAGAGAAATAAAATGCAAAGAAATTCCCTTCTATAATTGTTCATATTTTCAAATAACCACATGGGACTTTGTGTCTTAAATTCGGCAAAATAAAATGAAGAATGTGATCATTAATAGCAGCTGTCACAACTATAAATGGAGAAACTAAATTATTTTTCTATTGAACATTTTTCTCTGTCTCCAAATTTCAAGTTGCACAGTTAAATTTAGAAATGAGGCTAATTGAGTAGCTTGTCGCATTAAACAACCACTCCGTGCAGGTTTTTACTATTTAAGAAGTTATGCTCTCCCTAAGATAAACATTCTGTACATGGTGCTAATTGTCAGTTTCTTAACATTTTGAAATCAATTTAATTGCTTTTCTACTATTTTGGCGTAAAACATAATTTTATTTTCTCCTAGGAAATGGAGTTTGCGAATGTCGAGTATGTAAGTGCAACCCTAACTTCACTCGTAGTGCCTGTGACTGTTCACTGGATACAACTAGTTGTATTGCAACAAATGGACAAATTTGTAATGGCCGTGGTACCTGTGATTGTGGACGGTGTAAATGCACAGATCCAAAATTCCAAGGAGCCACCTGTGAATTGTGTCAAACATGTCCTGGTGTATGTGCGGAACACAAGTACGTTTATAAAGCTTACAAAATTTGTTCAAAATACAGTAGTTTATTTCATACTTTTTTGTAATATGACAGTGAAACTAGTAAAAGCATTTCGTAGTTATAAACATTTTGAAAGAGAACATATTTATAATGTTGCCATGAATATTGGAAGTAATTAACCTTGCTTTATTTCTGTACCCAGTCAGTAAGTACCATATGAGTGTCGCTTCTTTAAACTGATTCTCAAGTTTCTTGACACAGAACCTTGTGCAACATGCACCACTGCCTATCCATGAAGTTGCATAGATGGGCATGCCTCTTTGTTATAACTCTTGCGCAGTATTGTCCGACCCTACTCTGAAGGCTAATCTGCTTTTTTCCTGCTCAGCAATTCTGAATTGCCTTGATATTTTTTTTCTAATGCTTTTCTTGCAGTTCTTCATTTTTCTTCGGCTTAGGCAGCCTGTTCTGAACATGTAAGCCACTTGTGAAGTTTAACAAGTAGTTGGGAAAAGTGAATTCAGATGTCTCCATTCTGAATAACCATTCAGTTCATGTCTGTGCCCTGTATTGCTATAATCTCAGTTGAAATTAATGAGCAAATGGGACTCATAATATGGAAGTTGGATTTTATTTTGAAGATGAAGAGTTTGGATGAAAGCCATCTTAATGGCTTGGGAAAGTTGTGGTGTTCTACCTTGTTAACGTTTTGTCAGACTAGCCCACCATTTTAAACTCAACAGTCATGCTATTGTACTGGAAATGCTTTGTTTTTTTTATATACCTATGGTGAACTGGGAAACATCCAAAGTGTTTTCCTAAAGTGTAAACCTTCATGGAGACTTCTACTCTTTCTACCTAGTTAAAGGTCCTTCCAGTTCCCATAACGGGAGCCCCTCGTCATTTTTGAGTGTGTAACGGTGGATATTTTGCTGGTACTGAGAAATGGGGTCATTTTGAACATGCTTGGCCTTATTTAACTATTGCCTGGTCTTATTTTCTAAAACCTGTTGCGCCAGGCCATTTGGGCTAGCCTACAAGTCTGTCCCCTTTGTTAGAGCATGTTTTGGATCATGAATCCTTTTCTGAATTCACATGCTGTGCATCTGTTTCGCCTTTTGGTTTGGTCTAGAATCGTGTCTTGTCCTTTCTTTTCTTTTTTGTTTGGTGTGGCGATTGTCTGCCACCATTTAGTGGTAAGTCCTTCCCCTGTGTGACGTCAGGGGTGCCCAGGATGTTCCTATGTGTGATGGCCATCTTAAAATTAATTTTTCTGCAGTTGGGTCTAGAAGCACACCGGAGGAGCTCAGAAGAATCTTGAAAGAATTGCAAAAAAGAAGGGAGGAAAAGTTGATAAAAACCAAAATTCACCAGTGGTCATGAGAAATACCAAAGACTGAGGAGGATAGCCTTCTTGACCCCAATGGAAGACCCTGTTAGTAAGGACCGCATGGACGGGGAATGCAGAGGAGAAAGGCAGCTAAAGCATATGGACAACATCCCCCTTTAAATTCTGTCCCAACTGGCGCCACAGCTTTGTACCGAGGAAGCTACACGTGGTATGCAACCTGTGCCTCCTGAAAATCACAGTGCTGAAGACTGCGAAGCCTGTGCTGAATTCATTTCTGAGACTGTCAAGTAGACTGAAACGACTGGCACACCTTGCACTGCTGGAATCTACAGGCCAAAAGAATGCCTGAAAGAACCATGCTTTCCAGTGATGACTACGAGAATGTCGAAGAAGCTGAAGCAGGTTTAGAGCACACAAGGGACAACCCACAGGGGCAAGTATTTTATAAAGGAAGAAGAGACCCTTAGATAAAAGGACTATAGATTTAAATAACACATAGACTCAAAATAAAGTCTTTGGAAAACATGCAATAAATCAGTATATTTATTCCAAACGAAAGTAAGAAAACAATGTAGTGGGAAAACAAAAACGTCTTGGAAACCATAAATCATAATTGATCAGGCATTTCCTGTGTGACAGAAAGCACACAATTCTACAGTACTCTTGCTCTGGCCGAACATATATTATTGTACAGAGTCCAAGTACTAAATGTTGACGTTATGATCCCTTATTTGATTGTTGGGATCATCATCAAGACATAAAAATTATGCCTGGGATGCACATAAGTAGTCACTGTCTATATAACCAAGGCCTGTTAAAAGCAAAGGAAGAAAAAAATAAGGAAATAAGAGGTTGAGAAAATAAAGGAAAAAAAGGAATATATTAGATATGGCTATATGTCAGAAATATGATATAAATGTGCTCCCATACCAAGCATCACATGCAGGAAGGTTTCACCATGCAGGGTCTCATGCTGTACAGTCATCACCATGCTACAATGTCTTGGGTTCACCACATACCACAAGAAATCGTCAACACACCTGGAGCATGTGTTCTGGGGGTAACACTGGACTCAAGAACAGCACATTCGTATCCAGCCCCCAAGGGGGTGACATCAGTAGCAAAGCAAGCTCACCTGTACCAAAAGGGGCAATCTCACAGTGAGGACTATCATGAAATTGATGGGCATGTTAGCTTTATGCCTCACCCTCCTACCACGTGTGAGACTGCATATGCACCCATACAGGAACGGATCTCAAACAAATTGTCACAAGCCATGGAGAACTGGGATAATCTAGTCTTTGTCACAGCATGGGTTCAAAAGGAAATAGAATGGTGGAACCCAACAAATGTGAGAACAGAGAGACCTTTCAAATCAGCAGCCGCCGCAGTGACCATAATGATAGGCTCATCTCACAAAGGCTGGGGAGCTCACATGGACAATCTGAAGGTTAGAGGGCTCTGGGTTCCAGCTTATGCTGTAAAGCACATAAACTACCTGCCTGGTCTTGCCAGCGTTGAAAGCATTCCAAATGTATGTGAAGGAGCAGCCAGTGATTACCCAAACAGACAACACAATGAGGACGCTATGCTTCAACAAGTAGGGAGGAATAATGTTGTTCCCTCTGTTAAAACTGGAGCAGAAGATATGGAAATTGGAATACGGCCGTAGTAACAATACACTTCCTAGAGAAATGGAACAGAGGCAGACAGATTGAGCAGACAAGAAAGCACCTCCCATAAATGGGAGAAAAAGCAGGAACTACTTTACATGGAGTTCAGACGCTGAGGTACCAAACATAAACCTATTTGCAAGCCCAGAAAATGCAAAAATCCAAGATTTTGCATCCAGGTTTCCACACCACCAGTCTAAAGGCAATGCCCTGTTGATAAGAGTGGCCAGGAAGATTTGCATACACCCTTGAAGGCATCACTCATACTAATTGCACTGCTATTGTCCACACAGGCATATGATAAGTCATACCTTCTAAAGATTTCAGAGGACAAATCCTACTGATCAGGGCAACATGGGACCTCCTGTTAGCAATACACAACGGAAGAGTGTGTCACCCAAAATCAGCCACATGGCTCCAGAATACATAGAATTTGGACATCTGCCTGGTCCCCCTGGCAATGGAGATCCTGACGGAGGCTAGAAAGCCAAGCACTAGGAAGTGCTATACAGCCAAGTGGATTAGATATGTTCCCTAGTGCAGGGAACATGAAAAACTAGAAACCAATGTGTTGCTTAGTACAGTGCTAGCTACCTCACCTACCTACGGGTCAAGGCTCTGATCTAAGGCTCACTAAAAGTCCACCTGGCCACCATAGCCTCATACACCAGAGGGACAGCAGGGAACGGCCTCTCCACACTAGTGGTAGTGAAAAAAGTCCTGGAAGGGTCAAAGAGTGGTGCCACCAAAAGTAGCATCAACACAGATGTGGAACCTGAACATAGTACTCCCACAACTGATGACAGAACAATTTGAGCCTATGCACATTGTCAAAGTTCTTCAGCCTAAAGACTGTGTTCCTAAAAATGATCATGTCATTTAGCAGAGACACCGAGCGCCAAGCTCTCATGATTCAGGAATCATACCTTAAAATCCTCATTGGCAGTCGTTTTACAAACGAACCCTCAATTTCTACCAAAGGTCGTTTTGCAATTCCACTTCAGCCAAAGCATCCTTATACCAATCTTTTTCCAAGACCCAAAGAAGCAAGCTAAAAGGGCACTAAACAACTTGGAATTGTGAAGAGCACCTATGTTCTTCTTATAGGAGATAAAAGCAATTTGAAAGGCGAGCCAACGCTTAGTCTTGTTTGCAAGGGCAAGCAAAGGTGTGCCAGTAACAAAAGGATCAGCTGCCTGATGGATAGTGGAAACTATCCAAAACTGTTACACAAAAGCAGGAAAAGCTTAACCAACACTCCCCAGGCACACATAACCAGGAAGAAGGGTGCAAACATAGCATTCCTGGCAAATGTACCAATTAGCAACTGCTGCATGGCTGAAGTTTGGTCATCCCCCACACACATTCACCATGCACTGCTATGTGGACATCCAGATAAACAAAGAAGCACAGGTGGAACAGAGAGCTACATAATCGGTTTGTCAGCTCACCCACATTTCTTTTTTTTTAATATTCTGTTTTTTTGGGCCTTATGTGCAATCAGACGCAATGAGCTACAACCTGAGTGGCTTCAATTGACAGTCTGCTGTAATTTCCATCGGTTCCGTGGGTGAAGGACACCTTCCACCCCAATATGTCAGCAAATTTGGCTTAATCACAGGACCAAAAATTGTCAGGATTGCATTCTCGCCATACCATATACATTGACCAAAACCCTTTCAGCCACCCACTTCGCCTACAGTCGCCATCTATTTTGCATACTCTGTCTAAAGCTTTGATCGAGTTGCCACTAAGGTGAGTGAAGTAACCTTTAACCAGTTCATACAGATCTCTTGTTGCCACCAAAGTCAAGTAAAAAAAGAACAAAAAAAAACTTCTCTACCCATGACATGTGCCCGAGTCATACTGAGCATCCATTCCAAACAATATCAGGAAAGGGCCTACTGTGATTAGACTTCCGATGTTGTCTAAGAATGTGTTGCTTACAGAGTTCCTGAAACTAAACAGCCTAGGGCAGGAGACAAACGTGTATAATGTTAGCCTTCTCCTCCCCAAAACGTTTGTAAAAAGGGACAGCACCCTTGGTGAACTTTGCCAACTTCCACAGGGTCAGGTATTTTCTGTGAAGCGTAAAGAAATTATTTTTCCTAAGAGGTGCCGACTTGACAATTGAATAAATTATGCGTATGGAGCTCTGCTAAAGGCTGGGTCGATCATCTACTGACAGGTCCCCTCCCAGGGATATTACCTCTTACAGCTTCTGCCTTTACTAATTCTCACTACGAGATAGATACTTCCTTCTTTAGTGGTTTAGGATCCTGAAGCCTGTCTTCAGATTCCCAGCCGTCCCCTCTTTGCTCCCCCTGCCAATGCCAGTTGCATATATTGATACCAGAAACAGTATCCTTAGTTTCCTCCATCAGGGCCTACCATGAGATTACTTAGAAAATAGCACATAACTGGCCCCAACCTCAGCATTTAATGTATGCATCAATCAATGAGATACTCAACATCCTCCTAAAAAGGGGGATAGGGGATATACCTGGGGAATTCCAGATGGGGACAAACTTAGAGTAGTAATCTATACCAAGGATGTTTCTGATAGAGCACCATATCTCAAGGAACGACTTCAACACCTTCAACCACACCTTCTTAAAAATAAAAATAAATCTGCGGTCTCTAAACTTGTACAAGAACCTGTCATGGCCAATCGGTTTCAGCATCCCTGCATAAATGCTTCCCTTACTAGAGTTGTCGGGCTAGCTAAAAGCATTCTGCAGTTCCTAAATTGGAAGGCAAGATAGTACAGAAAGACATCTGGGAAAGCTGTGCCACCCTTTCATATCTTCCTCCTTAATTTCATCCAAGTGAGTCTAGAACTCTTTTCAGCCCAAATAAAACTGTTAATCTCCCCTTTTATCTAGGCTAGATCATCCTATGGGAATGATAAGGGTATGTTATTGAACAGGTATGTTAGCTTGGAAAGGATTGCCATCTTCACAAAATTTACCCTAACATAGTGTTACAGAAAGATGCACTCACCTTGCTAATAATACTTCTAGCTCGTTCATCTCCTTACTTAAATTAAGCACCTGGACCTCCTCTAGATGGTGCGTAACTAATCCCCAAATATCTGTTTTGGTATCTAGACCCATCGCTGCACAAGTTCCAAACCATTACCTCTGTCTTCTTCTGGTTTATTAAACCAGCACCTAGAGACTCTCACAGGTGAGTAGTGCGCTTTACACATTCCTGATTGATTGATTGCTTAAATAACCTGGAAAGACCTTAAATATCTAGGTGATTTCCTCCATACGTCCCAATGTTTTCCGGGATACTGGATGATATCATCTGCATAAAACCCTTACCGTTCGATTCTGGAACTTAAAGGTACTGTCTTCCTTGAAGGCCCGCGCTAAAGGCTCTATTTACAAATAGAAAAGTAAAGGAGCGAGTGGGTAACCCTGGTGTGTACCCCCTGAGGTTTTGATTCCCCTTGTCAAATTCCCATTGACCAAGATCTGGGCTGATGATAAGGTATATAAAGCCTTGACAGCAGCATTGAAACCAGTGGAGAGGCCAAAAGTCTCCAGAACCTCCCATAGGTTTGCCCATCTAACCCTATCAAATGCTTTAGCAGCTTCAATAGTTATCATGGCCTGTGGTTCTGAATTCATAGTGGCCATGTCAAAAGATGTCATCAGTTTGTGGTTGAGGTCGTGTAAGTGCCTACCGGGCACAAAACATTTCTGATCTGAGTTCACTACACTGCCTATCGCAGTGGAGTCTCTTGACTAAAATTCTAGTGAAGATGTTATAACCATAATTTAACAGGGAAATGGGTCCATACGAGTCAACCAATTTTAGATTTTTATTAGGTTTCATAAGTAAGGTTATCACAGCCTTATTCCACGATGGAGGGATTGCAGTACCTCCTGCCAACAATGCATTAAACAAGTCCCCCTTCTAAGCAAAACTCGAAATAGGCTAACTCACTGTGTGCCACTTTACCTGCGTTTCTCAGACAGCCTCGTATTGACTTCCGCTACCCCCTGGTGTGAGGTAGACACCATAAGCTCTTTCTAATGCCACATTCTTTCTTTCAAATCTCCTATCGTCACAGACTTTCCCAGTTTTGATGAACCCTTTCTAACAGAGAATCCCTCGGGCAGCTGTTTTCTAGGAATCCCATACTGTAAGGAAATGCCTCCTTGGCATGGTTACCCCCTGACTTTTTGCCTTTGCTGATGCTATGTTTTGAATTGAAAGTGTGCTGAGGCGTGCTAACCAGGCCCCAGCACCAGTGTTCTTTCCTTAACCTGTACTTTTGTTTTCACAATTGGCACACCCTGGCATCCAGATAAGTCCCTTGTAACTGGTACCAAGGGCCCTGATGCCAGGGAAGGTCTCTAAGGGCTGCAGCATATCTTATGCCACCCTGGGGACCCCTCACTCAGCACAGACACACTGCTTGCCAGCTTGTGTGTGCTGGTGAGGACAAAACGAGTAAGTCGACATGGCACTGAGCTGAAGTGACTCTAACTTTCAGAAATCCTCCATCTTGCAGTTGGAGGATTCCCCCAATAGGATTAGGGATGTGACCCCCTCCCTTTGGGAGGAGGCACAAAGAGGGTGTACTCACCCTCAGGGCTAGTAGCCATTGGCTACTAACCCCCCAGACCTAAACACGCCCTTAAATTTAGTATTTAAGGGCTCCCCTGAACCTAGAAAAAAAGATTCCTGCAACTAACAAGAGGAAGGACTGCTGAGCTGACAAACCCCTGCAGAGGAAGAAGAGAAGACACCAACTGCCTTGGCCCCAGACTTACCGGCCTGTCTCCTGCCTTCCAAAGAAACCTGCTCCAGCGACGCTTTCCAAGGGACCAGCGACCTCTGAAACCTGAGGACTGTCTTGCTTCGAAAAAGACAAGAAACTCCCGAGGACAGCGGCACTGCTCCAATAGAACTGCAACTTTGTTACAAGGAGCAGATTTAAAGACCCCTGCAACTCCCCGCAAGAAGCGTGAGACTTGCTACACTGCACCCGGCGACCCCGACTCGACTGGTGGAGAACAAACAACTCAAGAAGGACCCTCCGGCGACTCTACGACTGTGAGTAACCAAAGTTGTCCCCCCTGAACCCCCACAGCAACGCCTGCAGAGGGAATCCCCAGGCTCCCCCTGCCCGCGACTGTCTGATCTCCATTTCCCGACGGCTGGAAAAGACCCTGCTCCCGCAGCCCCCAGCACCTAAAGGAACGGAACTTCGGTGCAGGAGTGACCCCCAGGAGGCCCTCTCCCTTGCCCAGGTGGTGGCTACCCCGAGGAGCCCCCCCCTTGCCTGCCTGCAACGCTGAAGAGATCCCTTGATCTCTCATTGACAACCATTGTGAACCCGACGCGTGTTTGCACACTGCACCCGGCTGCCCCCGCGCTGCTGAGGGTGTACTTTCTGTGCTGACTTGTGTCCCCCCCGGTGCCCTACAAAACCCCCCTGGTCTGCCCTCCGAAGACGCGGGTTCTTACCTGCTGGCAGTCTGGAACCGGGGCACCCCCTTCTCTCCATTGAAGCCTATGTGTTTTGGGCACCTCTTTGACCTCTGCACCTGACCAGCCCTGAGCTGCTGGTGTGGTAACTTTGGGGTTGCTCTGAACCCTCAACGGTGGGCTACCTTGGACCCAAACCTGAGACTTGTGAGTGATTTACTTACCTGACAAAACTAACAAAAACTTACCTCCCCCAGGAACTGTGAAAATTGCACTGTGTCCACTTTTAAAACAGCTTATTGTGTTTCATGTAAAAAGTATATATGCTACTGTGATTATTCAAAGTTCCTAAAGTACTTACCTGCAATACCTTTCAAATGAGATATTACATGTAGAATTTGAACCTGTGGTTCTTAAAATAAACTAAGAAAAGATATTTTTCTATAACAAAACCTATTGGCTGGATTTGTCTCGGAGTGTGTGTTCCTCATTTATTGCCTGTGTGTATGTACAACAAATGCTTAACACTACTCCTTTGATAAGCCTACTGCTCGACCACACTACCACAAAATAGAGCATTAGTATTATCTCTTTTTGCCACTATCTTACCTCTAAGGGGAACCCTTGGACTCTGTGCATGCTATTCCTTACTTTGAAATAGCACATACAGAGCCAACTTCCTACACTTACCTCTAAGGGGAACCCTTGGACTCTGTGCATGCTATTCCTTACTTTGAAATAGCACATACAGAGCCAACTTCCTACACATACTATCCCCAAAGAGGCCTACCCAAGATTCACTCTAAAATAATTGTTGCTCTCCTACCTTAGTGCTTACAGTACCTCCTAATTTGTTAGTAATACCCTATTCACTTTCCACCTTGGTTTAGTTTATTGAGCTATTGCACCTCCAGTAGGATCACAGAATGATTGGAACAGTGAAATGGAGTGCGTCTAACTCTGACAATATAACTTTTGCGGAGTGCATCTTTTCTTCATTCACATGCTGTGCATTAGTCTGCTATTTAGTGGCTTGGTCCGGAATTCTCCAAATTTTTCATTATCTTTAGTCTTTCCTTTATTTTTTATTTTTTATTGTTGTTGGGCATCAGTGGATCTGCCTATTTTGTGCTTCCTGTGACAACGTATCCCCTTCTCCGGAATCTCCCACCTTTGGTCACCATCTTCAGACGGTTTTGTTCCGCCATTTAGTATGGAATCTTGCTAAAGGATCTCCAATACAAAAAAGACGTTTTATGAATGTAGGAAGTTGGCTCTGTATGTGCTATTTCAAAGTAAGGAATAGCATGCACAGAGTCCAAGGGTTCCCCTTAGAGGTAAGATAGTGGCAAAAAGAGATAATACTAATGCTCTATTTTGTGGTAGTGTGGTCGAGCAGTAGGCTTATCCAAGGAGTAGTGTTAAGCATTTGTTGTACATACACATAGACAATAAATGAGGTACACACACTCAGAGACAAATCCAGCCAATAGGTTTTTATATAGAAAAATATCTTTTCTTAGTTTATTTTAAGAACCACAGGTTCAAATTCTACATGTAATATCTCATTCGAAAGGTATTGCAGGTAAGTACTTTAGGAACTTCAAATCATCAAAATTGCATGTATACTTTTCAAGTTATTCGCAAATAGCTGTTTTAAAAGTGGACACAGTGCAATTTTCACAGTTCCTAGGGGAGGTAAGTATTTGTTAGGTTAACCAGGTAAGTAAGACACTTACAGGGCTTAGTTCTTGGTCCAAGGTAGCCCACCGTTGGGGGTTCAGAGCAACCCCAAAGTCACCACACCAGCAGCTCAGGGCCGGTCAGGTGCAGAGTTCAAAGTGGTGCCCAAAACACATAGGCTAGAATGGAGAGAAGGGGGTGCCCCGGTTCCGGTCTGCTTGCAGGTAAGTACCCGCGTCTTCGGAGGGCAGACCAGGGGGGTTTTGTAGGGCACCGGGGGGGACACAAGCCCACACAGAAATTTCACCCTCAGCAGCGCGGGGGGCGGCCGGGTGCAGTGTAGAAACAAGCGTCGGGTTTGTAATGGAAGTCAATGGGAGATCTAGGGATCTCTTCAGCGCTGCAGGCAGGCAAGGGGGGGGTTCCTCGGGGAAATCTCCACTTGATCAAGGGAGAGGGACTCCTGGGGGTCACTCCTCCAGTGAAAGTCCGGTCCTTCAGGTCCTGGGGGCTGCGGGTGCAGGGTCTCTCCCAGGTGTCGGGACTTAGGATTCAAAGAGTCGCGGTCAGGGGAAGCCTCGGGATTCCCTCTGCAGGCGGCGCTGTGGGGGCTCAGGGGGGACAGGTTTTTGTACTCACAGTATCAGAGTAGTCCTGGGGTCCCTCCTGAGGTGTTGGATCGCCACCAGCCGAGTCGGGGTCGCCGGGTGCAGTGTTGCAAGTCTCACGCTTCTTGCGGGGAGCTTGCAGGGTTCTTTAAAGCTGCTGGAAACAAAGTTGCAGCTTTTCTTGGAGCAGGTCCGCTGTCCTCGGGAGTTTCTTGTCTTTTCGAAGCAGGGGCAGTCCTCTGAGGATGTCGAGGTCGCTGGTCCCTTTGGAAGGCGTCGCTGGAGCAGGGTCTTTGGAAGGCAGGAGACAGGCCGGTGAGTTTCTGGAGCCAAGGCAGTTGTCGTCTTCTGGTCTTCCTCTGCAGGGGTTTTCAGCTAGGCAGTCCTTCTTCTTGTAGTTGCAGGAATCTAATCTTCTAGGGTTCAGGGTAGCCCTTAAATACTAAATTTAAGGGCGTGTTTAGGTCTGGGGGGTTAGTAGCCAATGGCTACTAGCCCTGAGGGTGGGTACACCCTCTTTGTGCCTCCTCCCAAGGGGAGGGGGTCACAATCCTAACCCTATTGGGGGAATCCTCCATCTGCAAGATGGAGGATTTCTAAAAGTTAGTCACCTCAGCTCAGGACACCTTAGGGGCTGTCCTGACTGGCCAGTGACTCCTCCTTGTTGCTTTCTTTGTTCCCTCCAGCCTTGCCGCCAAAAGTGGGGGCCGTGGCCGGAGGGGGCGGGCAACTCCACTAAGCTGGAGTGCCCTGCTGGGCTGTGACAAAGGGGTGAGCCTTTGAGGCTCACCGCCAGGTGTCACAGCTCCTGCCTGGGGGAGGTGTTCGCATCTCCACCCAGTGCAGGCTTTGTTACTGGCCTCAGAGTGACAAAGGCACTCTCCCCATGGGGCCAGCAACATGTCTCTGGTGTGGCAGGCTGCTGGAACTAGTCAGCCTACACAGACAGTCGGTTAAGTTTCAGGGGGCACCTCTAAGGTGCCCTCTGGGGTGTGTTTTGCAATAAAATGTACACTGGCATCAGTGTGCATTTATTGTGCTGAGAAGTTTGATACCAAACTTCCCAGTTTTCAGTGTAGCCATTATGGTGCTGTGGAGTTCGTGTAAAACAGACTCCCAGACCATATACTCTTATGGCTACCCTGCACTTACAATGTCTAAGGTTTTGTTTAGACACTGTAGGGGCACAGTGCTCATGCACTGGTACCCTCACCTATGGTATAGTGCACCCTGCCTTAGGGCTGTAAGGCCTGCTAGAGGGGTGTCTTACCTATACTGCATAGGCAGTGAGAGGCTGGCATGGCACCCTGAGGGGAGTGCCATGTCGACTTACTCATTTTGTTCTCACTAGCACACACAGGCTTGTAAGCAGTGTGTCTGTGCTGAGTGAGGGGTCTCTAGGGTGGCATAAGACATGCTGCAGCCCTTAGAGACCTTCCTTGGCATCAGGGCCCTTGGTACTAGCAGTACCAGTTACAAGGGACTTATCTGAATGCCAGGGTGTGCCAATTGTGGATACAATGGTACATTTTAGGTGAAGGAACACTGGTGCTGGGGCCTGGTTAGCAGGGTCCCAGCACTCTTCTCAGTCAAGTCAGCATCAGTATCAGGCAAAAAGTGGGGGGTAACTGCAACAGGGAGCCATTTCTTTACACAAGCCCCCCCCAGCCCACAGGCCAGGAGACTCAGCCCAAGCTGGGAGAGTCTTCCTAGTCTGTCAGGCGAGGAAGAGTAGGAGAAATAGGCTGGTTAGTTGCAGGGCCTACTCTGCCTTACATCCTTCTGTTCAGGTCATTCCCTTTGGGGAACTGACCTACTTCCACAGTGATAGGGCCTAGTCTGAATTGCCTCTTGTCTGCCTCTTCAATGTCTCCACCCATTCTTTCTATTTTGGTCTTAGAGGTATCCACCTCTGCTAACCTTATCTTGGCCAGGGTTACCCTTAGCTTACCCAGAGAGGTTACCCAGAGCTGGAGTAACCCCACCATGACCAATAGGGTCAGGGGGCCTAACTTGCTATTTGGCATGGGGTCAGACCACCATGCTAAGGATAGTGCAGCCATAAAGGCTAACACCCAGCAGAGGCCACTGACAGCTGTCAGTGCCCAGAACCACACCTTTAGCTCTTCACCTAAAAGGGAAGGGGCTAAGTTACAGGCCTCTTTGGGTTCAGGTTGCCTGTCTGCTGTATTAGAGTGGGGGGTTACCACATCTTGTAGTAAACACCCTTCTTCCACTCTTTCTTCTGTTAGCTGAGGAGCCACCCACTCAGGTTTAACAGTTGCCTGACTAGCCAGGACTTCTTGTGGGTCAGGTTGGACTTTATCAGGGCCATTTTTGGAGTTCTCCCCTACTGGAGCAGAATCTCCTTGGCTTGCTGTAACCTTGGCTAAAGGTTGTCCACCCTTCCTACTCTGTTTTCTTTTCTTCTTCTTCTGGGGCCTGCTTGCATTTACTGCAGAGGCAGGACTTCTAGAATCCTTGGGAGAGGACTGGCACTGGACCAGTTCCTCTCTTGGGCTCTGACTAACCTCTGGGTAGTCATTTCCAAGGAGACAATCAAGGGGGAGGTCTGTACTGACTACTACCCTTCTCCAGCTAAGAGTGCCACCCACTTCTATGGGTACTAAAGCCACAGGCCTCTTAGTGACCCTGTCTAGGCTAACTCTTACCCTGGCAGTCTCACCTGGGATGTACTGGTTTGAGAGCACCAGCCTGTCATGCACAATAGTGTGACTGGCACAAGTGTCTCTCAGGGCAGTGGTTGGGATTCCATTCATCAGTAGGTGGTGGAAGTGTCTACTTCCCTCTGGAATCTCCAACTCACCTGTTGGGCCCTGTTTCCAGTTGAAGGCTATGAAGACCTCCTCATCTGAGGAGTCATCTCCCATGGCTACACTGGTTACCCCTGGAATTTTGTTCTGGGGTTTGTTTTTGGGACAAGAAGTGTCCTTGGTGTGGTGCCCAGACTGTTTACAGTTGTGGCACCATGCCTTAGTGGCATCCCAGTTCTTACCCTGGTACCCACCTTTGTTTTGGGTTGTGTCTTGGGGCCCACCCACCTGTTCTGGTTTTTGGGGGCCTACAGAGGACTCTTTTTCTTTGTTTCTAGTGTCACCCACCTTCTCCTGGGGAGTTTTTGTAACCCCTTTCTTTTGGTCACCCCCAGTGGAAGTTTTGGTTACCCTAGTCTTGACCCAGTGGTCTGCCTTCTTTCCCAATTCTTGGGGAGAAATTGGACCTAGGTCTACCAGATACTGATGCAACTTTTCATTGAAGCAGTTACTTAAAATGTGTTCTTTCATAAACAAATTATAAAGCCCAACATAGTCACACACTTCATTTCCAGTTAACCAACCATCTAGTGTTTTTACTGAGTAGTCTACAAAATCAACCCAGGTCTGGCTCGAGGATTTTTGAGCCCCCCTGAATCTAATTCTATACTCCTCAGTGGAGAATCCAAAGCCCTCAATCAGGGTACCCTTCATGAGGTCATAAGATTCTGCATCTTTTCCAGAGAGTGTGAGGAGTCTATCCCTATACTTTCCAGTGAACATTTCCCAAAGGAGAGCACCCCAGTGAGATCTGTTCACTTTTCTGGTTACACAAGCCCTCTCAAAAGCTGTGAACCATTTGGTGATGTCATCACCATCTTCATATTTTGTTACAATCCCTTTGGGGATTTTTAGGATGTCAGGAGAATCTCTGACCCTATTTAAGTTGCTGCCACCATTGATGGGACCTAGGCCCATCTCTTTTCTTTCCCTTTCTATGGCTAGGAGCTGCTTTTCCAAAGCCAATCTTTTGACCATCCTGGCTAACAGGGGGTCATCTTCACTGAGAGCATCCTCAGTGATTTCAGAAATGCTGGACCTTCCTGTGAGGGAAGCAACATTTCTGACTATCATTTTTGGAGACAGGGCTTGAGAGGCCCTGGTCTCCCTATTTAGGACTGGAAGGGGGGAATTGCCCTCCAAGTCACTAATTTCTTCCTCTGTGAAGTCATCCTCAGAGGGGTTGGCTTTTTCAAACTCTGCCAACAGCTCCTGGAGCTGAATTTTGGTAGGTCTGGAGCCAATGGTTATTTTTTTGATATTACAGAGAGACCTTAGCTCCCTCATCTTAAGATGGAGGTAAGGTGTGGTGTCGAGTTCCACCACATTCATCTCTGTATCAGACATTATTCTGCTAAGAGTTGGAATACTTTTTTAAGAATCTAAAACTGTTTCTAGAATGTAATTCAAACTTTTAACAAACTTTTAAACTCTAAAAGACAATGCTAAACAGGGACTTAACACACAAGGCCCTAGCAGGACTTTTAAGAATTTAGAAAAATTTCAAATTGCAAAAATGAATTTCTAATGACAATTTTGGAATTTGTCGTGTGATCAGGTATTGGCTGAGTAGTCCAGCAAATGCAAAGTCTTGTACCCCACCGCTGATCCACCAATGTAGGAAGTTGGCTCTGTATGTGCTATTTCAAAGTAAAGAATAGCATGCACAGAGTCCAAGGGTTCCCCTTAGAGGTAAGATAGTGGCAAAAAGAGATAATACTAATGCTCTATTTTGTGGTAGTGTGGTCGAGCAGTAGGCTTATCCAAGGAGTAGTGTTAAGCATTTGTTGTACATACACATAGACAATAAATGAGGTACACACACTCGGAGACAAATCCAGCCAATAGGTTTTTATATAGAAAAATATCTTTTCTTAGTTTATTTTAAGAACCACAGGTTCAAATTCTACATGTAATATCTCATTCGAAAGGTATTGCAGGTAAGTACTTTAGGAACTTCAAATCATCAAAATTGCATGTATACTTTTCAAGTTATTCGCAAATAGCTGTTTTAAAAGTGGACACTTAGTGCAATTTTCACAGTTCCTAGGGGAGGTAAGTATTTGTTAGGTTAACCAGGTAAGTAAGACACTTACAGGGCTTAGTTCTTGGTCCAAGGTAGCCCACCGTTGGGGGTTCAGAGCAACCCCAAAGTCACCACACCAGCAGCTCAGGGCCGGTCAGGTGCAGAGTTCAAAGTGGTGCCCAAAACACATAGGCTAGAATGGAGAGAAGGGGGTGCCCCGGTTCCGGTCTGCTTGCAGGTAAGTACCCGCGTCTTCGGAGGGCAGACCAGGGGGGTTTTGTAGGGCACCGGGGGGGACACAAGCCCACACAGAAATTTCACCCTCAGCAGCGCGGGGACGGCCGGGTGCAGTGTAGAAACAAGCGTCGGGTTTGTAATGGAAGTCAATGGGAGATCTAGGGATCTCTTCAGCGCTGCAGGCAGGCAAGGGGGGGGGTTCCTCGGGGAAATCTCCACTTGATCAAGGGAGAGGGACTCCTGGGGGTCACTCCTCCAGTGAAAGTCCGGTCCTTCAGGTCCTGGGGGCTGCGGGTGCAGGGTCTCTCCCAGGTGTCGGGACTTAGGATTCAAAGAGTCGCGGTCAGGGGAAGCCTCGGGATTCCCTCTGCAGGCGGCGCTGTGGGGGCTCAGGGGGGACAGGTTTTTGTACTCACAGTCTTAGAGTAGTCCTGGGGTCCCTCCTGAGGTGTTGGATCGCCACCAGCCGAGTCGGGGTCGCCGGGTGCAGTGTTGCAAGTCTCACGCTTCTTGCGGGGAGCTTGCAGGGTTCTTTAAAGCTGCTGGAAACAAAGTTGCAGCTTTTCTTGGAGCAGGTCCGCTGTCCTCGGGAGTTTCTTGTCTTTTCGAAGCAGGGGCAGTCCTCTGAGGATGTCGAGGTCGCTGGGAAGGTGTCGCTGGAGCAGGGTCTTTGGAAGGCAGGAGACAGGCCGGTGAGTTTCTGGAGCCAAGGCAGTTGTCGTCTTCTGGTCTTCCTCTGCAGGGGTTTTCAGCTAGGCAGTCCTTCTTCTTGTAGTTGCAGGAATCTAATCTTCTAGGGTTCAGGGTAGCCCTTAAATACTAAATTTAAGGGCGTGTTTAGGTCTGGGGGGTTAGTAGCCAATGGCTACTAGCCCTGAGGGTGGGTACACCCTCTTTGTGCCTCCTCCCAAGGGGAGGGGGTCACAATCCTAACCCTATTGGGGGAATCCTCCATCTGCAAGATGGAGGATTTCTAAAAGTTAGAGTCACCTCAGCTCAGGACACCTTAGGGGCTGTCCTGACTGGCCAGTGACTCCTCCTTGTTGCTTTCTTTGTTCCCTCCAGCCTTGCCGCCAAAAGTGGGGGCCGTGGCCGGAGGGGGCGGGCAACTCCACTAAGCTGGAGTGCCCTGCTGGGCTGTGACAAAGGGGTGAGCCTTTGAGGCTCACCGCCAGGTGTCACAGCTCCTGCCTGGGGGAGGTGTTAGCATCTCCACCCAGTGCAGGCTTTGTTACTGGCCTCAGAGTGACAAAGGCACTCTCCCCATGGGGCCAGCAACATGTCTCTGGTGTGGCAGGCTGCTGGAACTAGTCAGCCTACACAGACAGTCGGTTAAGTTTCAGGGGGCACCTCTAAGGTGCCCTCTGGGGTGTGTTTTGCAATAAAATGTACACTGGCATCAGTGTGCATTTATTGTGCTGAGAAGTTTGATACCAAACTTCCCAGTTTTCAGTGTAGCCATTATGGTGCTGTGGAGTTCGTGTAAAACAGACTCCCAGACCATATACTCTTATGGCTACCCTGCACTTACAATGTCTAAGGTTTTGTTTAGACACTGTAGGGGCACAGTGCTCATCCACTGGTACCCTCACCTATGGTATAGTGCACCCTGCCTTAGGGCTGTAAGGCCTACTAGAGGGGTGTCTTACCTATACTGCATAGGCAGTGAGAGGCTGGCATGGCACCCTGAGGGGAGTGCCATGTCGACTTACTCATTTTGTTCTCACTAGCACACACAGGCTTGTAAGCAGTGTGTCTGTGCTGAGTGAGGGGTCTCTAGGGTGGCATAAGACATGCTGCAGCCCTTAGAGACCTTCCTTGGCATCAGGGCCCTTGGTACTAGCAGTACCAGTTACAAGGGACTTATCTGAATGCCAGGGTGTGCCAATTGTGGATACAATGGTACATTTTAGGTGAAGGAACACTGGTGCTGGGGCCTGGTTAGCAGGGTCCCAGCACTCTTCTCAGTCAAGTCAGCATCAGTATCAGGCAAAAAGTGGGGGGTAACTGCAACAGGGAGCCATTTCTTTACAATGAAGAAAATAGAAACATTCCTGTAAGTTCACCAGTCATTTAACATCACTGACTGGAGGAGAATTAGGAAGCAAAAGGAACATTTTTTCAAGAAGACTTTCGAGAAAGCTGTTCAATGGGCTCCCTGAAGGGCCTAATGGAGAAAACACCATTCCAGTTTTGCAAGAACTGCCACCACAAGTTCTCAAAAAGGACAAGCTCCCGGTCTACAATCTCTGCCTTCCCGTCAACCATTGAAGCAAGGACTGCAACGCTTGTTGGTCTTCATGTAAAAGATTCTTAGGGTCTGTAAGAGAGAGGCATAGGTGAGCCCATCACAGCATGCAGGGCCAACAGATGACACAGTCCTTAAGGGACGTGGGTCACTCAAGAAAGAGTATCGCCAAGGAAGCAGAGGGAGAACCATCAGACATTGAACTCAAGAATGTTGATGCTCATGCAGCCAAAAATATGAGGAGAACACAGGTAACAGTCAATAGTCTAGAAGAAATTGCCTGAGTCACGAAAATCGGACTCAAAGGTGTCAAAGATTCCGCCAGCTGCCGGCTCACCCAGAGACAAATAGGCCACCTGAACTCTTGAATGAGGCTGCGCAGGAGGACAGGTAAACCCCAAGGCATTGTAAGAGGGTCAGGGAAAAGACGTTTCATGGGCAAAATCAGTCATGCCACGAAACGGAACAACAAAGCTTGATGACTGATAAGTCTTCGAAGGACTCTTCAACTCCGAAGAGGAAGACACCAAGCCTTGATGCCAAAGAAGGAGCAGCGGACATAGAACGAAAGAAGAGCTGCCTCGAGGCCGCCCTCATTCAGAAGAAGAAAGACTTCGACAAAAGTACCGGATTACTCCCAGCTCCAGTAGGAAGATCATCGGAGATCCTCAGGAACTTTAGGGCTAAAAGACACCCATGTAATGATACCCTTAGAAGATTGTAATTAGAAAAGAGATTGGCTGGCATAATGAAGGGAATAAAAAGTTATTGCTTCAGGAGTAAATGTTCTTCACCAAATGTCCCAAAAGGAGTGTGACCAGTTGGAGAGAGAAAGGTTGATGCTTCCTACTATCTTGTGCAGTAGTTTGTAAAAATCAGCTCAGAATAGAAGTATATTGTCCCCCTGCAACAACGTTTCACAGCTTTGCAATAATGTCAGATGCTTAATGGCTAGATTATTCAGGTCAGACGAGATATTTGCTCTACTTAAGCCGTAGCCGATAGATTGTTGGGCAAAATTTAAAGCCTTATTTCAGGTTGACAAATATAAATACTTGGAAGGTCTGACAGTAGAAGAAGAGCCACATTTTGCAGATATGCAAACTGTGAATTGTTGTACTAGTAAAATTAAGATTACTTTTAAATGAAGCACAGTTATTACCAGTCACACATAAAGGAACCACTGATGCACCTGCTCTTGCCACCTGTAAAACCTGAGAAAGCATTGGAGGAGCATGGGCCCCAGCTAAGCGACCTCAGAAGAGATGGGGAGAACTGGAAAGATAGGATTGGAGGCAGGCAAGGAAGTGGGGCAAGCTAACACCTTGAAGATAGTCCATTCACTGCCCAACGAAAGCACAGTGATATACCTGCTCAACCAGTATCTTCCTTTTGGATAATATAACTGGCCCTCTTACTTATCAGAGAAATAGCCTCCTAGCCCACTTTTACAGAAAGGTTAATTCTAAAATGTAGGTGTCAAAATTTTCAATTTCTTTAATTGATGCGGGATATTTTTTCCAAAAATCATCTAACAACATTTCCATGAGTAGGTGGAACATTAAGAACAGATAATATCCTTCCAAGGTGGCTTCCACAAAGAACTGTCAGAGACCGACCTAATCTTAACAACACCATCCTAAAGGAATGATTACTTGTCTTGGTGGACCAGCGTGCTAAGAAAACCCCTTTGGAACATTTACACAAAATGGCAGTTAGCCCCATTTTAGCAGACTACCAAAAAAACTATACACATGCTTCACAGTGTAAATCTGTGACAGGTCCAGTGTCGGCTGATAGAAAGTCATTACAATCATTTTCAAGCAGGGGTACTTTTTGTCCTGCTGTATTATTTTTTTTATTTATTTTTTTTACTTCATACACAGAATCCATTATGCAATACCACCAAGTACTTTCAGAGAACTGGAGGTAGGCAGACCTCTTATATTTGGCTTTGTCCTTGTGGTAAACGCGGAGTGTCTTTCAAGACAGCTATACATCACTGCAGTGAATGAAAATAGCATAATAAAATGTCCCTCCGTACGCAGGTAAAGAGAAGAAATATTAATATGTAACTGGCAACAAAATAATTAGTGTCTCTTACTTGGGATTAGCATTTGCAACCCCATTTAGCCAACAAACAAAAATCACAACAGAAGAAAGACTACAAAACAGTGGCTAATTCCGGACCCAATCACTAGATGACAAATAATGCACAGTATGTGAATCCAGAAGCGATACATGCTGTATAACTAGCAGTAACCTCATTCCAAGTGAATGAATTCTGACATAGAAATACAGAATACTTTTTCTTATCAGGGTTGAATGACTATGCAACTTCGGTAATCAAAGACAAGCTCTTTTAGGGTTTGAGAAATGGACAGTGTACAACAACAACAAAAGTCCTCCAGTAACAGTATTATAGCGTGGTACAATAAAGAGCCTCAGGAAAAAAAAAGATGAATCGATTAAAATCTCTATTGTGGAACGCCTAGGTGGTCTCAGCAATATTTTAACAGTAGACTAATCCATTAGGTGATCAGTAGTCCTGGCATCAAATTGTAACTTATTTCCCAATTATACTTTAGTGGGCTGGCATTTCTTATAGGGAACATCCATGCACTTCCCACCTAAACGTTGTCCTTTGTATTTTCGGGACACTGCTGTCCAGGGCCACTAGGAGAACCACTCTAAATACATTAGGCATGCTCCCAGATGAGGCAGTGTGCAGTTCAACCAAGATAGATTGCTGCCTTTCTCCTATTTCCTTCTATGTTTGTGCTGTTTAGACTACCCACTCTTTGAAAATGGCAGGCAGGAGGCAGCACTGGGATTACGTTTACATTCTAATAACCTGTTACTCCCATTCTCAGCATTGTTCCACCAACCCCTCTATCATTGTCACTTCTACAATACCAACCTGGGGTATGAAATCGCCCATTGGGATATCATTTCACCTGTTATTTCTGTGAAGAGGTGTAGCTTAGTTTGAACCAGTTAGGACTCCTGATGCTGTGTGCCTTTGGAGCAGTTGCAGGATCTAGAACTGAAGAAGAAGCAGCTGTTGCTGCAAGAAGGATGTAAGGAAATGCCTCCTTGGCATGGTTACCCCCTGACTTTTTGCCTTTGCTGATGCCAAGTTATGATTTGAAAGTGTGCTGAGGCCTGCTAACCAGGCCCCAGCACCAGTGTTCTTTCCCTAAAACTGTACTTTTGTTTCCACAATTGGTTGGCACACCCTGGTATCCAGGTAAGTCCCTTGTAACTGGTACCCCTGGTACCAAGGGCCCTGATGCCAGGGAAGGTATCTAAGGGCTGCAGCAGGTCTTATGCCACCCTGGGGACCCCTCACTCAGCACAGACACACTGCTTGCCAGCTTGTGTGTGCTGGTGGGGAGAAAATGACTAAGTCGGCATGGCATTCCCCTCAGGGTGCCATGCCAACCTCACACTGCCTGTGGCATAGATAAGTCACCCCTCTAGCAGGCCTTCTAGCCCTAAGGCAGGGTGCACTATACCATAGGTGAGGGCATAGGTGCATGAGCACTATGCCCCTGCAGTGTCTAAGCAAAACCTTAGACATTGTAAGTGCAAGGTAGCCATAAGAGTATATGGTCTGGGAGTCTGTCATACAAGAACTCCACGGCACCATAATGGCTACACTGAAACCTGGGAAGTTTGGTATCAAACTTCTCAGCACAATAAATGCACTGATGCCAGTGTACATTTTATTGTGAAATACACCACAGAGGGCATCTTAGAGATGCCCCCTGAAAACATGCCCGACTTCCAGTGTGGGCTGACTAGTTTTACCATTCTGCCACACACCAGACATGTTGCTGGCCACATGGGGAGAGTGCCTTTGTCACTCTGTGGCCAGTAACAAAGCCTGTACTGGGTGAAGGTGCTTCTCACCTCCCCCTGCAGGAACTGTAACACCTGGCGGTGAGCCTCAAAGGCTCACCCTCTTTGTTACAGCGCCCCAGGGCACTCCAGCTAGTGGAGAAGCCCACCCCCTCCGGGCACGGCGCCACTTTTGGTGTCAAGGCCAGAGGAGATAATGAGAAAAACAAGGAGTCGTCACTGGCCAGTCAGGACAGCCCCTAAGGTGTCCTGAGCTGAGGTGACTCTGACTTTTAGAAATCCTCCATCTTGTAGATGGAGGATTCCCCCAATAGGATTAGGGATGTGCCCCCCTCCCCTCAGGGAGGAGGCACAAAGAGGGTGTAGCCACCCTTAGGGCTAGTAGCCATTGGCTACTAACCCCCCAGACCTAAACACACCCCTAAATTGAGTATTTAGGGGCTCCGGGACCTAGCAAGATAGATTCCTGCAACCTAAGATGAAGAAGGACTGCTGACCTGAAAGCCCTGCAGAGAAGAGTGAGACACCAACTGCTTTGGACCCAGCTCTACCGGCCTGTCTCCCCACTTCAAGAAAAACTGCAACAGCGACGTGTTCCACAGGTTCCAGCGACCTCTGAAGCCTCAGAGGACTACCCTGTATCTAAAAGGACCAAGAACTCCAGAGGACAGCGGCTCTGCTCCATAGAAGAAACATCTTTGCAACAAGGAAGCAACTTTTAAAGACAACACGTTTCCCGGCGGAAGCGTGAAACTTTGCAGTCTGCACCCGACACCCCCGGCTCGACCTGCGGAGAAACAACACTACAGGGAGGACTCCCCGGTGACTGCGACCCTGTGAATAGCCAGAGTTGACCCCCCTGAGCCCCCCCAGCGACACCTGCAGAGGGAATCCAGAGGTTCCCCCTGACCGCAACTGCCTACTTCTAAGAACCCGACGCCTGGTAAGGACACTGCACCCGCAGCCCCCAGGACCTGAAGGATCCGACCTCCAGTGCAGAAGCGACACCCCCAGGTGGCCCTCTCCCTTGCCCAGGTGGTGGCTACCCCGAGGAGCTCCCCCATCCCCCCTGCCCCCCTTTGCCTGCCTGCCTGCCTGCCTGCCTGCTTGCCTGCTTCGTTGAAGAGACCCCTGGGTCTCCCATTGAACACCTGACGCCTGTTTGCACTCTGCACCCGGCCACCCCTGTGCAGCTGAGGGTGTACTTTTTGTGCTGACTTGTGTCCCCTCCAGTGCCCTACAAAACCCCCCTGGTCTGTCCTCCGAAGACGCAGGTACTTACCTGCTGGCAGACTGGAACCGGGGCACCCCCTTCTCCATTGAAGCCTATGCGTTTTGGGCAACACTGTGACCTCTGCACCTGACTGGCCCTGAGCTGCTGGTGTGGTAACTTTGGGGTTGCCCTGAACCCCCAACGGTGGGCTACCTTGGACCCAACTTTGAACCCTGTAGGTGGTTTACTTACCTGCAAATCTAACAAACACTTACCTCCCCCAGGAACTGTTGAAAATTGCACTGTCTAGTTTTAAAATAGCTTATTGCCATTTTTTTCAAAACTGTACATGCTATTTTGCTGATTCAAAGTTCTTAAGTTACCTAAGTGAAATACCTTTCATTTGAAGTATTACTTGTAAATCTTGAACCTGTGGTTCTTAAAATAAACTAAGAAAATATTTTTTTCTATACAAAAACCTATTGGCCTGGAATTGTCTTTGAGTGTGTGTTCCTCATTTAGTGTGTGTGTGTGTGTGTGTGTGTGTGTGTGTGTGTGTGTGTGTGTACATCAAATGCTTAACACTACCTTCTGATAAGCCTACTGCTCGACCACACTACCACAAAATAGAGCATTAGAGTTATCTCTTTTGCTACTATCTTACCTCAAAGGGGAACCCTTGGACTCTATGCATGCTATTTCTTACTTTGAAATAGTACATACAGAGCCAACTTCCTACAAAGGACATAAACATTGAAGCATACCCGAACTCTGTTGAAAAATTGAGTTCCCACTGCATCGAGCTTTGACAAGAGCACCTGTTGCATGTCTTCAAACTAAGGTGGTGATGTCCAAATAAAAATACAATGAGTGTCGCATGCACCAACAGTGCCAAGCCACATGAGTTACATTGCAATGTTTGCCATTATGGCTGAGTTATCTGCAAAAAAATGTTTCTTAAGTTTCGGTAGAAATGTTTCTTGGGCTTTCAATGAGCTTGGCAGACATGCTTGATCACTGGGGCATCTGTGATCAATAGGCAATGCTTATTAGAACGATTTCCCAGTTCTTCCAGATCCCACATGTGTACAAAAACTAGCCTGGTATGTCCTTGCAATAATTTTAGACTACTAAGATGGTTTTTGACAAATGTTAAAAGTGAAGAAGGGATGATCCCAAATTTGACTGTGTGATTCGATCTTGTTGAAGTTTGTGTTGAAGAGCATAAACCATGTTATTAGTCTACTCTTGGGAAAATATTACATTTATACCACACTTCTGTAAGAAGTGCATTTGACTAAGCTGTTTTAGTTACTCTCCAAAATGTCTGCAAATAGGGCTGAAACACCTGTCATCTTTAAGGATTGCAGTATAGTAGTTATGTTTACAGACAGCGTGCACACATTTCTTGCTGCACACACTAATTAAGTGCAGACCACACAAAGTGTGCTGTTTCTGTGTTTTGCTATCTTCTACACTAAATTCTAGTAAGTCAAAAACAAATTACCCGTTTCCTTGACATAGTAAGTTCTGGGATCCACCAAGACTTATGCAGCACTCTTCTAATCACTCATTCCGTAAGTTCTATACAGGGGTTTGGCACCATATTTTGAAGTACATTTTTGCAGCAAATCAATGCTGTTGTGATACTGATCCAACATGGCTGTTTACCTCAGGAATGTCTGCTGTCTGCAAATAGACCCAAAGAGTTTTGGCTCTGCATCAGTGTGCAAAAGAGGCTACTTTCAACACTGGATGATGGGCTAGTGGCTCACAAGCACCAAGACTAGGTTCTGCATCGTGTTCAACCTCATAAAAATGTGTGCAGCTAAGCCTTAAGTTTGTGATAGTAATTTTCTTTCTTAAAATAAAAAATAATAATAATAATCAAGCCAGTCTCTGTCTGTGCTCACACTTGCAAATGTACCAATTCCCTCAGCTTTACTTTGGCTGTTACCCATGGATTTCTCTACTGTTTGGATGCAACACCTTTTCAAATGGTTACTTTGTGTCGTCTTCTGTGAACAGGGAATGTGTGCAGTGCAAAGCTTTCAACAAAGGAGAAAAGAAAGATGTGTGTGACCAGGAGTGCAAGCATTTCAACACTACAATTGTAGAAAGTCGGGACAAGTTACCACAGCCAGGCCAGGCTGATGCTCTGACACACTGTAAAGAGAAAGATGCTGATGACTGTTGGTTCTACTTCACATACTCTGTAAATGGAACCAATGAAGTTGTTGTCCACGTGGTAGACAAACCAGGTATGTTACTGTTATGTAAATTGTTTCACCTGATACTCCGAGTACAGTTGCCTACTTTTTACATCTTTCTTCAGCCTGAAAAAAATGGTGCTGGTTAAGGTATGCTATTATGGTTGGATTCAGCGCTTGCCTGATAATTGTGTTTTTTGCAAGTACCTACAAAAGACTGGGAATGTCACTTTTTTTTCTACTGTGTCCCCTGAGCATAACGTGAGCTATATTTCTCGCCAGAAGTAGGGAGTACAGTAGCTGATAGCAATGCCAGTTTGGGTGCACCTTTAAAGTGCTTTTAAAACCTCACTAATTCTGAGGCAAGATATCAGCCAGGTGAGAACTTGAAGGTAAAAATGTTCCTTATTTCTTTAAATGATGCAGGTTTCCCTTTAATTCCAAACAGTGACCAAATCTCGACAAGCACAAAGTTAATTATTGCTTTGGGTAGATGCACACATCACCGGTGAAAAATCTAATCCTATAAAGGTTAAATAAATCCTCACACTATTTGCGAAAAGTCTTCCCTTTAAATTAATTTTCTGAACTACACAAATTTAGATGTACTGTTTTGCATCTCCATTATTTCAGTTGGTGAAATCTCCAGCCAAATAGTTCAAAGAACCTGATTTATGTCAGTTTGGCAGCTGTGCTTTCGAAACTCAAACCTAAATGAAGTCCGATTTCATGAGCATCATAATCAATACAAAAATAAAAGTATTACATGGAAAGGACCCTAATAAGCATGCACTTCCTGGTTCTGCAAGTCTGGCCAAACATCCGACCACAGCCATGTGCAGTGCTGAATGTATACATTGCCGTTGAACGAAGTGCTGTATAAAAAATAAGTAGGCATTTGAAAAACAAAGGTTCGATGGCATCTGTTGCTGTAGATACGCATGTTCTGCAATAGCTCGCCATCTGGTGTTGGGCCGGAGTGTTACAAGTTGTTTTTCTTCGAAGAAGTCTTTCGAGTCACGGGACCGAGTGACTCCTCCTTTTGTCTCCATTGCGCATGGGCGTCGACTCCATCTTCGATTGTTTTTTTTCCGCCATCGGGTTCGGACGTGTTCCTGTCGCTCCGAGTTTCGGAACGGAAAATTAGCTAATTTCGGAAGATTTTCGTCGGTATTGTTGCGTTCGGGATCGGCGTACTTAGATTCCACACCGCATCGAAGATCGAAGAGCTCCGGTGCCCTTCGGGGTAGTTTTTCGATCCTCCGTCGGGGCCTGGTCGGCCCGACCGCGTGCTGAAGAACGCCGATGGAACGGACCCCGTTCCGTTTCTGCCCCAAATGCCACAATAAATACCCCTACACAGACCAACATTTGGTCTGCAACCTGTGCCTGTCACCTGAGCACAGCGAAGACACCTGCGAGGCCTGTCGTGCGTTCCGGTCCCGAAAAACACTCCGAGACCGTCGAGCCAGAAGACTTCAGATGGCGTCCGCACCGACAGCCCAACGGGAGTTCGAGGAACAGGAAGAGGAAGGTACCTTCTCGATCCAAGACTCAGACTCCGAAGGATTCGACGATACACAAACCGTGAGTAAGACGTCGAAATCCACTCAGAGGAACATTTACAAGGCCCAGGGGACGCCACTGCCACCAGGCCATGGCTCGACCCATAAATTCGGTGACCGACCGTCGGCACCGAAAAAGGCCAAAACAGTGCCGAGATCGTCCGACTCCGGTCGAGACACCGGCACGCAGCCTTCTCGGGACCGAGAAAGTGCTGGAGACAAGCCTCGACACCGAGATGCCGGTGTGGACACGGCTCGACGCCGAGACAGCGGCACCGAAACAGATCGACGCCGAGAGGTTTCGGCCCCGAAAAGGAAAAAAGTCACCTCGGAGCCGAAAAAACACGCAGACAAAGTTTCGATGCCGAAACAAACTGCAAGCGACCCAGCTTCAGGCTCTTATACAGAAGAGCACTCGCTAACCTCCCAAATGCAAAAGCATAGGTTTGAGGAAGAGCTACAAGCAACTGATGTGGACCATACGCAAAAGCGTATCTTCATTCAGCAGGGGACAGGAAAAATAAGCACCCTTCCCCCCATTAGGAGAAAGAGAAGGTTGGAGTTCCAGACTGTAAAGAAATGGCTCCCTGTTGCAGTTACCCCCCACTTTTTGCCTGATACTGATGCTGACTTGACTGAGAAGTGTGCTGGGACCCTGCTAACCAGGCCCCAGCACCAGTGTTCCTTCACCTAAAATGTACCATTGTATCCACAATTGGCACACCCTGGCATTCAGATAAGTCCCTTGTAACTGGTACTTCTAGTACCAAGGGCCCTGATGCCAAGGAAGGTCTCTAAGGGCTGCAGCATGTCTTATGCCACCCTAGAGACCCCTCACTCAGCACAGACACACTGCTTACAAGCCTGTGTGTGCTAGTGAGAACAAAATGAGTAAGTCGACATGGCACTCCCCTCAGGGTGCCATGCCAGCCTCTCACTGCCTATGCAGTATAGGTAAGACACCCCTCTAGCAGGCCTTACAGCCCTAAGGCAGGGTGCACTATACCATAGGTGAGGGTACCAGTGCATGAGCATGGTACCCCTACAGTGTCTAAACAAAACCTTAGACATTGTAAGTGCAGGGTAGCCATAAGAGTATATGGTCTGGGAGTCTGTCAAACACGAACTCCACAGCACCATAATGGCTACACTGAAAACTGGGAAGTTTGGTATCAAACTTCTCAGCACAATAAATGCACACTGATGCCAGTGTACATTTTATTGTAAAATACACCACAGAGGGCACCTTAGAGGTGCCCCCTGAAACTTAACCGACTGTCTGTGTAGGCTGACTAGTTCCAGCAGCCTGCCACACTAGAGACATGTTGCTGGCCCCATGGGGAGAGTGCCTTTGTCACTCTGAGGCCAGTAACAAAGCCTGCACTGGGTGGAGATGCTAACACCTCCCCCAGGCAGGAGCTGTGACACCTGGCGGTGAGCCTCAAAGGCTCACCCCTTTGTCACAGCCCAGCAGGGCACTCCAGCTTAGTGGAGTTGCCCGCCCCCTCCGGCCACGGCCCCCACTTTTGGCGGCAAGGCTGGAGGGAACAAAGAAAGCAACAAGGAGGAGTCACTGGCCAGTCAGGACAACCCCTAAGGTGTCCTGAGCTGAAGTGACTCTAACTTTTAGAAATCCTCCATCTTGCAGATGGAGGATTCCCCCAATAGGGTTAGGATTGTGACCCCCTCCCCTTGGGAGGAGGCACAAAGAGGGTGTACCCACCCTCAGGGCTAGTAGCCATTGGCTACTAACCCCCCAGACCTAAACACACCCTTAAATTTAGTATTTAAGGGCTACCCTGAACCCTAGAAAATTAGATTCCTGCAACTACAAGAAGAAGGACTGCCCAGCTGAAAACCCCTGCAGCGGAAGACCAGAAGACGACAACTGCCTTGGCTCCAGAAACTCACCGGCCTGTCTCCTGCCTTCCAAAGATCCTGCTCCAGCGACGCCTTCCAAAGGGACCAGCGACCTCGACATCCTCTGAGGACTGCCCCTGCTTCGAAAAGACAAGAAACTCCCGAGGACAGCGGACCTGCTCCAAGAAAAGCTGCAACTTTGTTTCCAGCAACTTTAAAGAACCCTGCAAGCTCCCCGCAAGAAGCGTGAGACTTGCAACACTGCACCCGGCGACCCCGACTAGGCTGGTGGCGATCCAACACCTCAGGAGGGACCCCAGGACTACTCTGATACTGTGAGTACCAAAACCTGTCCCCCCTGAGCCCCCACAGCGCCGCCTGCAGAGGGAATCCCGAGGCTTCCCCTGACCGCGACTCTTTGAACCTAAAGTCCCGACGCCTGGGAGAGACCCTGCACCCGCAGCCCCCAGGACCTGAGGGACCGGACTTTCACTGGAGAAGTGACCCCCAGGAGTCCCTCTCCCTTGCCCAAGTGGAGGTTTCCCCGAGGAATCCCCCCCTTGCCTGCCTGCAGCGCTGAAGAGATCCCGAGATCTCTCATAGACTAACATTGCGAACCCGACGCTTGTTTCTACACTGCACCCGGCCGCCCCCGCGCCGCTGAGGGTGAAATTTCTGTGTGGGCTTGTGTCCCCCCCCGGTGCCCTACAAAACCCCCCCCTGGTTTGCCCTCCGAAGACGCGGGTACTTACCTGCAAGCAGACCGGAACCGGGGCACCCCCTTCTCTCCATTCTAGCCTATGCGTTTTGGGCACCACTTTGAACTCTGCACCTGACCGGCCCTGAGCTGCTGGTGTGGTGACTTTGGGGTTGCTCTGAACCCCCAACGGTGGGCTACCTTGGACCAAGAACTAAGCCCTGTAAGTGTCTTACTTACCTGGTTAACCTAACAAATACTTACCTCCCATAGGAACTGTGAAAATTGCACTAAGTGTCCACTTTTAAAACAGCTATTTGTCAATAACTTGAAAAGTATACATGCAATTTTGATGATTTGAAGTTCCTAAAGTACTTACCTGCTATACCTTTCGAATGAGATATTACATGTAGAATTTGAACCTGTGGTTCTTAAAATAAACTAAGAAAAGATATTTTTCTATATAAAAACCTATTGGCTGGATTTGTCTCTGAGTGTGTGTACCTCATTTATTGTCTATGTGTATGTACAACAAATGCTTAACACTACTCCTTGGATAAGCCTACTGCTCGACCACACTACCACAAAATAGAGCATTAGTATTATCTCTTTTTACCACTATTTTACCTCTAAGGGGAACCCTTGGACTCTGTGCATGCTATTCCTTACTTTGAAATAGCACATACAGAGCCAACTTCCTACATTGGTGGATCAGCGGTGGGGTACAAGACTTTGCATTTGCTGAACTACTCAGCCAATACCTGATCACACGACAAATTCCAAAATTGTCATTAGAAATTCATTTTTTTGCAATTGGAAATTTTTCTAAATTCTTAAAAGTCCTGCTAGGGCCTTATGTGTTAAGTCCCTGTTTAGCATTGTCTTTTAGAGTTTAAAAGTTTGTTAAAAGTTTGAAATTAGATTCTAGAAACAGTTTTAGATTCTTTAAAAAGTCTTCCAACTTTTAGCAAAATAATGTCTGATACAGAGATGAATGTGGTGGAACTCGACACCACACCTTACCTCCATCTTAAGATGAGGGAGCTAAGGTCTCTCTGTAATATAAAGAAAATAACCATTGGCTCCAGACCTACCAAAATTCAGCTCCAGGAGCTGTTGGCAGAGTTTGAAAAAGCCAACCCCTCTGAGGATGACTTCACAGAGGAAGAAATTAGTGACTTGGAGGGCAATTCCCCCCTTCCAGTCCTAAATAGGGAGACCAGGGCCTCTCAAGCCCTGTCTCCAAAAATGATAGTCAGAAATGTTGCTTCCCTCACAGGAGGGTCCAGCATTTCTGAAATCACTGAGGATGCTCTCAGTGAAGATGACCCCCTGTTAGCCAGGATGGTCAAAAGATTGGCTTTGGAAAAGCAGCTCCTAGCCATAGAAAGGGAAAGAAAAGAGATGGGCCTAGGTCCCATCGATGGTGGCAGCAACTTAAATAGGGTCAGAGATTCCCCTGACATCCTAAAAATCCCCAAAGGGATTGTAACAAAATATGAAGATGGTGATGACATCACCAAATGGTTCACAGCTTTTGAGAGGGCTTGTGTAACCAGAAAAGTAAACAGATCTCACTGGGGTGCTCTCCTTTGGGAAATGTTCACTGGAAAGTGTAGGGATAGACTCCTCACACTCTCTGGAAAAGATGCAGAATCTTATGACCTCATGAAGGGTACCCTGATTGAGGGCTTTGGATTCTCCACTGAGGAGTATAGAATTAGATTCAGGGGGGCTCAAAAATCCTCGAGCCAGACCTGGGTTGATTTTGTAGACTACTCCGTAAAAACACTAGATGGTTGGTTAACTGGAAATGAAGTGTGTGACTATGTTGGGCTTTATAATTTGTTTATGAAAGAACACATTTTAAGTAACTGCTTCAATGAAAAGTTGCATCAGTATCTGGTAGACCTAGGTCCAATTTCTCCCCAAGAATTGGGAAAGAAGGCAGACCACTGGGTCAAGACTAGGGTAACCAAAACTTCCACTGGGGGTGACCAAAAGAAAGGGGTTACAAAAACTCCCCAGGAGAAAGTGGGTAACACTAGAAACAAAGAAAAAGAGTCCTCTGTAGGCCCCCAAAAACCAGAACAGGTGGGTGGGCCCCAAGACACAACCCAAAACAAAGGTGGGTACCAGGGTAAGAACTGGGATGCCACTAAGGCATGGTGCCACAACTGTAAACAGTCTGGGCACCACACCAAGGACACTTCTTGTCCCAAAAACAAACCCCAGAACAAAATTCCTGGGGTAACCAGTGTAGCCATGGGAGATGACTCCTCAGATGAGGAGGTCTTCCTAGCCTTCAACTGGAAACAGGGCCCAACAGGTGAGTTGGAGATTCCAGAGGGAAGTAGACACTTCCACCACCTACTGGTGAATGGAATCCCAACCACTGCCCTGAGAGACACTTGTGCCAGTCACACTATTGTGCATGACAGGCTGGTGCTCTCAAACCAGTACATCCCAGGTGAGACTGCCAGGGTAAGAGTTAGCCTAGACAGGGTCACTAAGAGGCCTGTGGCTTTAGTGCCCATAGAAGTGGGTGGCACTCTTAGCTGGAGAAGGGTAGTAGTCAGTACAGACCTCCCCCTTGATTGTCTCCTTGGAAATGACTACCCAGAGGTTAGTCAGAGCCCAAGAGAGGAACTGGTCCAGTGCCAGTCCTCTTCCAAGGATTCTGGAAGTCCTGCCTCTGCAGTAAATGCAAGCAGGCCCCAGAAGAAGAAGAAAAGAAAACAGAGTAGGAAGGGTGGACAACCTTTAGCCAAGGTTACAGCAAGCCAAGGAGATTCTGCTCCAGTAGGGGAGAACTCCAAAAATGGCCCTGATAAAGTCCAACCTGACCCACAAGAAGTCCTGGCTAGTCAGGCAACTGTTAAACCTGAGTGGGTGGCTCCTCAGCTAACAGAAGAAAGAGTGGAAGAAGGGTGTTTACTACAAGATGTGGTAACCCCCCACTCTAATGCAGCAGACAGGCAACCTGAACCCAAAGAGGCCTGTAACTTAGCCCGTTCCCTTTTAGGTGAAGAGCTAAAGGTGTGGTTCTGGGCACTGACAGCTGTCAGTGGCCTCTGCTGGGTGTTAGCCTTTATGGCTGCACTATCCTTAGCATGGTGGTCTGACCCCATGCCAAATAGCAAGTTAGGCCCCCTGACCCTATTGGTCATGGTGGGGTTACTCCAGCTCTGGGTAACCTCTCTGGGTAAGCTAGGGGTAACCCTGGCCAAGATAAGGTCAGCAGAGGTGGATACCTCTAAGACCAAAATAGAAAGAATGGGTGGAGACATTGAAGAGGCAGACAAGAGGCAATTCAGACTAGGTCCTATCACTGTGGAAGTAGGTCAGTTCCCCAAAGGGAATGACCTGAACAGAAGGATGTAAGGCAGAGTAGGCCCTGCAACTAACCAGCCTATTTCTCCTACTCTTCCTCGCCTGACAGACTAGGAAGACTCTCCCAGCTTGGGCTGAGTCTCCTGGCCTGTGGGCTGGGGGGGGCTTGTGTAAAGAAATGGCTCCCTGTTGCAGTTACCCCCCACTTTTTGCCTGATACTGATGCTGACTTGACTGAGAAGAGTGCTGGGACCCTGCTAACCAGGCCCCAGCACCAGTGTTCCTCCACCTAAAATGTACTTTTGTATCCACAATTGGCAGACCCTGGCATCCAGATAAGTCCCTTGTAACTGGTACTTCTAGTACCAAGGGCCCTGATGCCAAGGAAGGTCTCTAAGGGCTGCAGCAGGTCTTATGCCACCCTGGAGACCTCTCACTCAGCACAGACACACTGCTTGCCAGCTTGTGTGTGCTAGTGAGGACAAAACGAGTAAGTCGACATGGCACTCCCCTCAGGGTGCCATGCCAGCCTCTCACTGCCTATGCAGTATAGGTAAGACACCCCTCTAGCAGGCCTTACAGCCCTAAGGCAGGGTGCACTATACCATAGGTGAGGGTACCAGTGCATGAGCATGGTACCCCTACAGTGTCTAAACAAAACCTTAGACATTGTAAGTGCAGGGTAGCCATAAGAGTATATGGTCTGGGAGTCTGTCAAACACGAACTCCACAGCACCATAATGGCTACACTGAAAACTGGGAAGTTTGGTATCAAACTTCTCAGCACAATAAATGCACACTGATGCCAGTGTACATTTTATTGTAAAATACACCACAGAGGGCACCTTAGAGGTGCCCCCTGAAACTTAACCGACTGTCTGTGTAGGCTGACTAGTTCCAGCAGCCTGCCACACCAGAGACATGTTGCTGGCCCCATGGGGAGAGTGCCTTTGTCACTCTGAGGCCAGTAACAAAGCCTGCACTGGGTGGAGATGCTAACACCTCCCCCAGGCAGGAGCTGTAACACCTGGCGGTGAGCCTCAAAGGCTCACCCCTTTGTCACAGCCCAGCAGGGCACTCCAGCTTAGTGGAGTTGCCCGCCCCCTCCGGCCACGGCCCCCACTTTTGGCGGCAAGGCTGGAGGGAACAAAGAAAGCAACAAGGAGGAGTCACTGGCCAGTCAGGACAGCCCCTAAGGTGTCCTGAGCTGAGGTGACTCTGACTTTTAGAAATCCTCCATCTTGCAGATGGAGGATTCCCCCAATAGGGTTAGGATTGTGACCCCCTCCCCTTGGGAGGAGGCACAAAGAGGGTGTACCCACCCTCAGGGCTAGTAGCCATTGGCTACTAACCCCCCAGACCTAAACACGCCCTTAAATTTAGTATTTAAGGGCTACCCTGAACCCTAGAAAATTAGATTCCTGCAACTACAAGAAGAAGGACTGCCTAGCTGAAAACCCCTGCAGCGGAAGACCAGAAGACGACAACTGCCTTGGCTCCAGAAACTCACCGGCCTGTCTCCTGCCTTCCAAAGATCCTGCTCCAGCGACGCCTTCCAAAGGGACCAGCGACCTCGACATCCTCTGAGGACTGCCCCTGCTTCGAAAAGACAAACTCCCGAGGACAGCGGACCTGCTCCAAGAAAAGCTGCAACTTTGTTTCCAGCAGCTTTAAAGATCCCTGCAAGCTCCCCGCAAGAGGCGTGAGACTCGCAACACTGCACCCGACGACCCCGACTCGGCTGGTGGAGATCCGACACCTCAGGAGGGACCCCAGGACTACTCTGATACTGTGAGTACCAAAACCTGTCCCCCCTGAGCCCCCACAGCGCCGCCTGCAGAGGGAATCCCGAGGCTTCCCCTGACCGCGCCTCTTTGAACCTAAAGTCCTGACGCCTGGGAGAGACCCTGCACCCGCAGCCCCCAGGACCTGAAGGACCGGACTTTCACTGGAGAAGTGACCCCCAGGAGTCCCTCTCCCTTGCCCAAGTGGAGGTTTCCCCGAGGAATCCCCCCCTTGCCTGCCTGCAGCGCTGAAGAGATCCCGAGATCTCTCATAGACTAACATTGAAAACCCGACGCTTGTTTCTACACTGCACCCGGCCGCCCCCGCGCTGCTGAGGGTGAAATTTCTGTGTGGACTTGTGTCCCCCCCGGTGCCCTACAAAACCCCCCCTGGTCTGCCCTCCGAAGACGCGGGTACTTACCTGCAAGCAGACCGGAACCGGGGCACCCCCTTCTCTCCATTCTAGCCTATGCGTTTTGGGCACCACTTTGAACTCTGCACCTGACCGGCCCTGAGCTGCTGGTGTGGTGACTTTGGGGTTGCTCTGAACCCCCAACGGTGGGCTACCTTGGACCAAGAACTAAGCCCTGTAAGTGTCTTACTTACCTGGTTAACCTAACAAATACTTACCTCCCCTAGGAACTGTGAAAATTGCACTAAGTGTCCACTTTTAAAACAGCTATTTGTGAATAACTTGAAAAGTATACATGCAATTTTGATGATTTGAAGTTCCTAAAGTACTTACCTGCAATACCTTTCGAATGAGATATTACATGTAGAATTTGAACCTGTGGTTCTTAAAATAAACTAAGAAAAGATATTTTTCTATATAAAAACCTATTGGCTGGATTTGTCTCTGAGTGTGTGTACCTCATTTATTGTCTATGTGTATGTACAACAAATGCTTAACACTACTCCTTGGATAAGCCTACTGCTCGACCACACTACCACAAAATAGAGCATTAGCATTATCTCTTTTTACCACTATTTTACCTCTAAGGGGAACCCTTGGACTCTGTGCATGCTATTCCTTACTTTGAAATAGCACATACAGAGCCAACGTCCTACAATGTGGTAACCCCCCACTCCAATACAGCAGACAGGCAACCTGAACCCAAAGAAGCCTGTAACTTAGCCCCTTCCCTTTTAGGTGAAGAGCTAAAGGTGTGGTTCTGGGCACTGACAGCTGTCAGTGGCCTCTGCTGGGTGTTAGCCTTTATGGCTGCACTATCCTTAGCATGGTGGTCTGACCCCCTGCCAAATAGCAAGTTAGGCCCCCTGACCCTATTGGTCATGGTGGGGTTACTCCAGCTCTGGGTAACCTCTCTGGGTAAGCTAGGGGTAACCCTGGCCAAGATAAGGTTAGCAGAGGTGGATACCTCTAAGACCAAAATAGAAAGAATGGGTGGAGACATTGAAGAGGCAGACAAGAGGCAATTCAGACTAGGTCCTATCACTGTGGAAGTAGGTCAGTTCCCCAAAGGGAATGACCTGAACAGAAGGATGTAAGGCAGAGTAGGCCCTGCAACTAACCAGCCTATTTCTCCTACTCTTCCTCGCCTGACAGACTAGGAAGACTCTCCCAGCTTGGGCTGAGTCTCCTGGCCTGTGGGCTGGGGGGGGCTTGTGTAAAGAAATGGCTCCCTGTTGCAGTTACCCCCCACTTTTTGCCTGATACTGATGCTGACTTGACTGAGAAGTGTGCTGGGACCCTGCTAACCAGGCCCCAGCACCAGTGTTCCTTCACCTAAAATGTACCATTGTATCCACAATTGGCACACCCTGGCATTCAGATAAGTCCCTTGTAACTGGTACTTCTAGTACCAAGGGCCCTGATGCCAAGGAAGGTCTCTAAGGGCTGCAGCATGTCTTATGCCACCCTAGAGACCCCTCACTCAGCACAGACACACTGCTTACAAGCCTGTGTGTGCTAGTGAGAACAAAATGAGTAAGTCGACATGGCACTCCCCTCAGGGTGCCATGCCAGCCTCTCACTGCCTATGCAGTATAGGTAAGACACCCCTCTAGCAGGCCTTACAGCCCTAAGGCAGGGTGCACTATACCATAGGTGAGGGTACCAGTGCATGAGCATGGTACCCCTACAGTGTCTAAACAAAACCTTAGACATTGTAAGTGCAGGGTAGCCATAAGAGTATATGGTCTGGGAGTCTGTCAAACACGAACTCCACAGCACCATAATGGCTACACTGAAAACTGGGAAGTTTGGTATCAAACTTCTCAGCACAATAAATGCACACTGATGCCAGTGTACATTTTATTGTAAAATACACCACAGAGGGCACCTTAGAGGTGCCCCCTGAAACTTAACCGACTGTCTGTGTAGGCTGACTAGTTCCAGCAGCCTGCCACACTAGAGACATGTTGCTGGCCCCATGGGGAGAGTGCCTTTGTCACTCTGAGGCCAGTAACAAAGCCTGCACTGGGTGGAGATGCTAACACCTCCCCCAGGCAGGAGCTGTGACACCTGGCGGTGAGCCTCAAAGGCTCACCCCTTTGTCACAGCCCAGCAGGGCACTCCAGCTTAGTGGAGTTGCCCGCCCCCTCCGGCCACGGCCCCCACTTTTGGCGGCAAGGCTGGAGGGAACAAAGAAAGCAACAAGGAGGAGTCACTGGCCAGTCAGGACAACCCCTAAGGTGTCCTGAGCTGAAGTGACTCTAACTTTTAGAAATCCTCCATCTTGCAGATGGAGGATTCCCCCAATAGGGTTAGGATTGTGACCCCCTCCCCTTGGGAGGAGGCACAAAGAGGGTGTACCCACCCTCCGGGCTAGTAGCCATTGGCTACTAACCCCCCAGACCTAAACACGCCCTTAAATTTAGTATTTAAGGGCTACCCTGAACCCTAGAAAATTAGATTCCTGCAACTACAAGAAGAAGGACTGCCCAGCTGAAAACCCCTGCAGTGGAAGACCAGAAGACGACAACTGCCTTGGCTCCAGAAACTCACCGGCCTGTCTCCTGCCTTCCAAAGATCCTGCTCCAGCGACGCCTTCCAAAGGGACCAGCGACCTCGACATCCTCTGAGGACTGCCCCTGCTTCGAAAAGACAAGAAACTCCCGAGGACAGCGGACCTGCTCCAAGAAAAGCTGCAACTTTGTTTCCAGCAACTTTAAAGAACCCTGCAAGCTCCCCGCAAGAAGCGTGAGACTTGCAACACTGCACCCGGCGACCCCGACTCGGCTGGTGGCGATCCAACACCTCAGGAGGGACCCCAGGACTACTCTGATACTGTGAGTACCAAAACCTGTCCCCCCTGAGCCCCCACAGCGCCGCCTGCAGAGGGAATCCCGAGGCTTCCCCTGACCGCGACTCTTTGAACCTAAAGTCCCGACGCCTGGGAGAGACCCTGCACCCGCAGCCCCCAGGACCTGAGGGACCGGACTTTCACTGGAGAAGTGACCCCCAGGAGTCCCTCTCCCTTGCCCAAGTGGAGGTTTCCCCGAGGAATCCCCCCCTTGCCTGCCTGCAGCGCTGAAGAGATCCCGAGATCTCTCATAGACTAACATTGCGAACCCGACGCTTGTTTCTACACTGCACCCGGCCGCCCCCGCGCCGCTGAGGGTGAAATTTCTGTGTGGGCTTGTGTCCCCCCCGGTGCCCTACAAAACCCCCCCCCTGGTTTGCCCTCCGAAGACGCGGGTACTTACCTGCAAGCAGACCGGAACCGGGGCACCCCCTTCTCTCCATTCTAGCCTATGCGTTTTGGGCACCACTTTGAACTCTGCACCTGACCGGCCCTGAGCTGCTGGTGTGGTGACTTTGGGGTTGCTCTGAACCCCCAACGGTGGGCTACCTTGGACCAAGAACTAAGCCCTGTAAGTGTCTTACTTACCTGGTTAACCTAACAAACACTTACCTCCCCTAGGAACTGTGAAAATTGCACTAAGTGTCCACTTTTAAAACAGCTATTTGTCAATAACTTGAAAAGTATACATGCAATTTTGATGATTTGTAGTTCCTAAAGTACTTACCTGCAATACCTTTCGAATGAGATATTACATGTAGAATTTGAACCTGTGGTTCTTAAAATAAACTAAGAAAATATATTTTTCTATATAAAAACCTATTGGCTGGATTTGTCTCTGAGTGTGTGTACCTCATTTATTGTCTGTGTATGTACAACAAATGCTTAACACTACTCCTTGGATAAGCCTACTGCTCGACCACACTACCACAAAATAGAGCATTAGTATTATCTCTTTTTACCACTATTTTACCTCTAAGGGGAACCCTTGGACTCTGTGCATGCTATTCCTTACTTTGAAATAGCACATACAGAGCCAACTTCCTACACAGACGGAACAAACACCACAACCAAAAGTGGTGAAAAGAGTTACCCCACCACCCTCTCCTCCGCCCGTGATTAACGTTTCACCAGCACAAACACCATCACACTCCCCAGCTCACACCACCATGAGCCAGGGTGACCAAGATCAGGACGCATGGGACCTATACGACGCCCCAGTGTCAGATAACAGTCCGGAGGCATACCCTACAAAGCCATCTCCACCAGAAGACAGCACCGCGTACTCTCAAGTGGTGGCTAGAGCAGCACAATTTCACAACGTAAGCCTCCACTCAGAACAGGTCGAGGATGATTTCTTATTCAACACACTCTCCTCCACCCACAGCTCATACCAAAGCCTGCCTATGCTCCCTGGTATGCTCCGGCACGCAAAAGACATCTTTAAGGAGCCGGTCAAAAGTAGAGCAATCACACCAAGGGTGGAAAAAAAGTATAAGGCGCCTCCTACGGACCCGGTTTTCATCACTACACAGCTGCCACCAGACTCTGTCGTTGTAGGAGCAGCTAGGAAAAGGGCCAACTCTCACACATCTGGAGATGCACCACCCCCAGATAAAGAAAGCCGCAAGTTCGATGCAGCTGGTAAAAGAGTCGCAGCACAAGCTGCAAACCAGTGGCGCATCGCAAACTCCCAGGCACTACTTGCGCGCTATGACAGAGCCCACTGGGACGAGATGCAACATCTCATTGAACATCTGCCCAAGGACTTACAAAATAGGGCAAAACAAGTGGTTGAGGAGGGACAGACCATCTCCAACAACCAGATACGCTCCTCCATGGACGCTGCAGATACAGCTGCACGGACAATTAATACATCTGTAACTATCAGAAGGCATGCATGGCTCCGAACGTCTGGATTTAAACCAGAGATTCAACAAGCAGTTCTCAATATGCCTTTTAATGAAAAAGAACTGTTCGGTCCAGAAGTGGACACAGCGATTGAGAAACTCAAGAAAGATACGGACACTGCCAAAGCCATGGGCGCACTCTACTCCCCGCAGAGCAGAGGGAATTACAGCACATTCCGTAAAACGCCCTTTCGAGGGGGGTTTCGGGGTCAAAGCACACAAGCCAGCACCTCACAAGCCACACCGTCCAGTTACCAGGGACAGTATAGAGGAGGTTTTCGGGGACAATATAGAGGAGGGCAATTCCCTAGAAATAGAGGAAGATTTCAAAGCCCCAAAACCCCTACTACTAAACAGTGACTCACATGTCACTCACCCCCTCCACACAACACCAGTAGGGGGAAGAATAGGTCATTATTACAAAGCCTGGGAGAAAATCACTACAGACACTTGGGTTCTAGCAATTATCCAACATGGTTATTGCATAGAATTTCTACAATTCCCTCCAAACATACCACCAAAAGCACAAAATTTAACAACACACCATTCCAATCTCCTGGAGATAGAAGTGCAGGCACTATTGCAAAAGAATGCAATCGAATTAGTGCCAAACACACAAATAAACACAGGAGTTTACTCACTGTACTTTCTGATACCAAAGAAGGACAAAACACTGAGACCAATCCTAGACCTCAGAGTAGTGAACACTTTCATCAAATCAGACCACTTCCACATGGTCACACTACAAGAAGTATTGCCATTGCTAAAACTACACAACTACATGGCAACTTTAGACCTCAAGGATGCTTATTTCCATATACCAATACACCCATCGCACAGGAAATACCTAAGGTTTGTATTCAAAGGAATACATTACCAATTCAAGGCACTGCCTTTCGGATTAACAACCGCACCAAGAGTCTTTACCAAATGTCTAGCGGTAGTCGCTGCACACATAAGAAGGCAGCAAATACATGTGTTCCCATATTTGGACGACTGGCTAATCAAGGCCCATTCGTTCATACAGTGCTCAAATCACACAAATCAGATCATACAAACCCTCTTCAAACTCGGGTTCACCGTCAACTTTACAAAATCCAACATTCTGCCGCGCAAGGTACAACAATACCTAGGAGCCATAATAGACACATCAAAGGGAGTAGCCACTCCAAGTCCACAAAGAATTCAAAATTTCAACACCATCATACAACGCATGTATCCAACACAAAAGATACAGGCAAAGATGGTATTACAACTCCTAGGCATGATGTCTTCATGCATAGCCATTGTCCCAAACGCAAGACTGCACATGAGGCCCTTACAACAATGCCTAGCATCACAGTGGTCTCAAGCACAGGGTCACCTTCTAGATCTGGTGTTAATAGACCGCCAAACTTACCTCTCGCTTCTGTGGTGGAACAACATAAATTTAAACAAGGGGCGGCCTTTCCAAGACCCAGTGCCACAATACGTAATAACAACAGATGCTTCCATGACAGGGTGGGGAGCACACCTCGATCAACACAGCATACAAGGACAATGGAACGTACATCAAACAAAACTGCATATCAATCACCTAGAACTTATAGCAGTTTTTCAAGCACTAAAAGCTTTCCAACCAATAATAGTTCACAAATACATTCTCGTCAAAACAGACAACATGACAACAATGTATTATCTAAACAAGCAGGGGGGGACGCACTCCACGCAGTTAAGCCTGCTAGCACAAAAAATTTGGCATTGGGCAATTCACAACCAAATTCGCCTAATAGCACAGTTTATACCAGGGATCCAAAATCAACTCGCAGACAATCTCTCTCGAGATCATCAACAGGTCCACGAATGGGAAATTCACCCCCAAATTCTGAACACTTATTTCAAACTCTGGGGAACACCTCAGATAGACTTGTTTGCGACAAGGGAGAACGCAAAATGCCAAAACTTCGCATCCAGATACCCACACAAACAATCCCAAGGCAATGCCCTATGGATGAACTGGTCAGGGATATTTGCTTACGCTTTTCCTCCTCTCCCTCTCCTTCCTTACCTGGTAAACAAACTCAGTCAAAGCAAACTCAAACTCATATTGATAGCACCAACTTGGGCAAGGCAACCCTGGTACACAACGCTGCTAGACCTATCAGTGGTACCCTGCATCAAATTGCCCAACAGGCCAGATCTGTTGACACAGCACAACCAAAAGATCAGACACCCAGATCCAGCATCGCTGAATCTAGCAATCTGGCTCCTGAAATCCTAGAATTCGGGCACTTACAACTTACCCAAGAATGTATGGAAGTCATAAAACAAGCCAGAAGGCCATCCACCAGGCACTGCTATGCAAGTAAATGGAAGAGGTTTGTTTGCTACTGCCATATTAATCAAATACAACCATTACACACAACTCCAGAACATGTAGTGGGTTACTTGCTTCACTTACAAAAATCTAACCTAGCTTTCTCTTCCATTAAAATACACCTTGCAGCAATATCCGCATACCTGCAGACTACCTATTCAACTTCCCTATATAAAATACCAGTCATTAAAGCATTCATGGAGGGCCTTAGGAGAATTATACCACCAAGAACACTACCTGTTCCTTCATGGAACCTAAATGTTGTCCTAACTAGACTTATGGGTCCACCTTTTGAACCCATGCACTCCTGCGACATACAGTTCCTAACCTGGAAGGTGGCATTTCTCATCGCCATTACTTCCCTAAGAAGAGTAAGCGAGATTCAGGCGTTTACAATACAGGAACCTTTTATACAACTACACAAAAATAAAGTCGTCCTAAGGACCAATCCTAAATTTTTGCCAAAGGTTATTTCACCGTTCCATCTAAATCAAACAGTGGAACTTCCAGTGTTCTTTCCACAGCCAGATACCGTAGCTGAAAGGGCACTACATACATTAGATGTCAAAAGAGCATTGATGTATTACATTGACAGAACAAAAAACATCAGAAAGACTAAACAACTCTTTATTGCATTTCAAAAACCTCATGCAGGAAACCCAATTTCAAAACAAGGTATAGCCAGATGGATAGTTAAATGCATCCAAATCTGCTACCTTAAAGCTAAACGACAGCTGCCCATTACACCAAGGGCACACTCAACCAGAAAGAAAGGTGCTACCATGGCCTTTCTAGGAAACATCCCAATGCAAGAAATATGTAAGGCAGCCACATGGTCTACGCCTCACACATTCACCAAGCACTACTGTGTAGACGTGTTATCCGCACAACAAGCCACAGTAGGTCAAGCTGTATTAAGAACATTATTTCAGACTACTTCCACTCCTACAGGCTGATCCACCGCTTTTGGGGAAATAACTGCTTACTAGTCTATGCAGAACATGCGTATCTACAGCAACAGATGCCATCGAACTGAAAATGTCACTTACCCAGTGTACATCTGTTCGTGGCATCAGTCGCAGTAGATTCGCATGTGCCCACCCGCCTCCCCGGGAGCCTGTAGCAGTTTGGAAGTTACCTTCAATTATTTATATATGTGTCATCTCAACCTTAAATAGGTGCATACTTAGTCACTCCATTGCATGGGCACTATTACTACAATTCAACTCCTACCTCACCCTCTGCGGGGAAAAACAATCGAAGATGGAGTCGACGCCCATGCGCAATGGAGACAAAAGGAGGAGTCACTCGGTCCCGTGACTCGAAAGACTTCTTCGAAGAAAAACAACTTGTAACACTCCGGCCCAACACCAGATGGCGAGCTATTGCAGAACATGCGAATCTACTGCGACTGATGCCACGAACAGATGTACACTGGGTAAGTGACATTTTCATTTTTAGTTATGATTCAACAAATATAAATCAGAAAACTCTTCTCAGTGCAGACTCAACACACAAAACATGCAGTAACTCATGCCATACACTGTTCTGTGTATCTCGTCCCCAAAGGCACATGAAAAAAGTGTCTAACCAAAAGCAGAGCATGATGGGTGGCAATATTTATAGCATGCATTGTGTGCATTACATAACTGGCAAATGTCTTAATAGATTTATATAGTATTATGATTCTTTGGCAAAACGCTCCTCTTTATGATGAGTGCTGCTGTGTACTGCCAGCACAGAAATTTACACTTAAAAGAACAGATGTATGTTGACCAGACTAGGTGTTAATTATTGGACAACATTTAATAAAATCGATTAATCTCTGACCTCTGAGTTCTGCATTTAATCACTGTATGGGTCAGGGAGGCGGGGGCATATGTGGTAGAAATGGGTTGGCCACCCCTGGCAGCACTCATGATAGAGCTGAGGGCTGTGCCAAAGAATCAGTGCATAAAGATACATGAGCCTCCATATGCACACACACAAGCACGCTGTAAGGAAATGCCTCCTTGGCATGGTTACCCCCTGACATTTTGCCTTTGCTGATGCTAAGTTTTGATTTGAAAGTGTGCTGAGGCCTGATAACCAGGCCCCAGCACCAGTGTTCTTTCCCTAACCTGTACTTTTGTTTACACAATTGGCACACCCTGGCATCCAGGTAAGTCCCTTGTAACTGGTACCCCTGGTACCAAGGGCCCTGATGCCAGGGAAGGTCTCTAAGGGCTGCAGCATGTCTTATGCCACCCTGGGGATCCCTCACTCAGCACAGACACACTGCTTGCCAGCTTGTGTGTGCTGGTGAGGACAAAACGAGTAAGTCGACATGGCACTCCCCTCATGGTGCCATGCCAACCTCACACTGCCTATGCAGTATAGATAAGTCACCCCTCTAGCAGGCCTTACAGCCCTAAGGCAGGGTGCACTATACCATAGGTGAGGGCGGCATAGGTGCATGAGCACTGTGCCCCTACAGTGTCTAAGCAAAACCTTAGACATTGTAAGAGCAGGGTAGCCATAAGAGTATATGGTCTGGGAGTCTGTCATACACGAACTCCACAGCACCATAATGGCTACACTGAAAACTGGGAAGTTTGGTATCAAACTTCTTGGCACAATAAATGCACACTGATGCCACTGTACATTTTATTGTAACATACACCCCAGAGGGCACCTTAGAGGTGCCCCTTGAAACCTTAACCAACTACCCGTGTAGGCTGACTGGTTTTAGCAGCCTGCCACACTCGAGACATGTTGCTGGCCACATGGGGAGAGTGCCTTTGTCACTCTGTGGCTAGTAACAAAGCCTGTACTGGGTGGAGATGCTTATCACATCCCCCTTGCAGGAACTGGAACACCTGGCGGTGAGCCTCAAAGGCTCTCCTCCTTTGTTACAGCACCCCAGGGCATTCCAGCTAGTGGAGTTGCCCACCCCCTCTGGCCACAGCCCCACTTTTGGCGGCAAGGCCGGAGGAGATAATGAGAAAAACAAGGAAGAGTCACTGGCCAGTCAGGACAGCCCCTAAGGCAACCTGAGCTGAGGTGACTGACTTTTGGAAATCCTCCATCTTGCAGATGGAGGATTCCCCCAATAGGGATAGGAATGTGACCCCCTCCCCTTGGGAGGAGGCACAAAGAGGGTGTAGCCACCCTCATGTCTAGTAGCTATTGGCTACTGCCCTCCCAGACCTAAACACACCCCTAAATTCTGTATTTAGGGGCTCCCCAGAACCTAGGAACTCAGATTCCTGCAACCTAAGAAGAAGAGGACTGCTAAGCTGAAAAACCCTGCAGAGAAGACGGAGACACTAACTGCTTTGGCCCCAGCTCTACCAGCCTGTCTCTCTGCCCCCCCCCCCTCCCTTCTGAAGACACTGCTCCAGCGACACTTTCCCTAGGGACCAGCGACCTCTGAATCCTCAGAGGACTGCCCTGCTCCAGAAGGACCAAGAAACTCCAGAGGACAGCGGCCCTGTTCACCCAAGACTGCAACTTTGTTTCAAAGGAGCAACTTTAAAACAACTTGCGTTTCCCACCGGAAGCGTGAGACTTGCTACTCTGCACCCGACGCCCCCGGCTCAACTTGTGGAGAAACAACACTTCAGGGAGGCTCCCCCGGCGACTGCGAGACCATGAGTAGCCAGAGTTGCCCCCCCCCCCCCGAGCCCCCACAGCGACGCCTGCAGAGGGAATCCCGAGGCTCCCCCTGACCGCGACTGCCTGTTCCTTAGATCCCGATGCCTGGAAAAGACTCTGCACCTGCAGCCCCAGGAGGGCCTCTCCCTTGCCCAGGTGGTGGCTACCCCGAGGAGCCCCCCCTCCCCCCCCCCCCCCTTGCCTGCCTGCATCGCTGAAGAGACCCCTTGGTCTCCCATTGATTCCTATTGGAAACCCGACGCGTGTTTGCACACTGCACCCAGCCGCCCCGTGCTGCTGAGGGTGTACTTTCTGTGCTAACTTGTGTCCCGTCCGGTGCCCTACAAAACCCCCCTGGTCTGCCCTCCGAAGACGCGGGTACTTACCTGCTGGCAGACTGGAACCGGGGCACCCCCTTCTCCATTGAAGCCTATGCGTTTTGGGCACCTCTTTGACCTCTGCACCTGACCGGCCCTGAGCTGCTGGTGAGGTAACTTTGGGGTTGCTCTGAACCCCCAACGGTGGGCTACCTTGGACCCAAACTTGAACCCCGTAGGTGGTTTACTTACCTGCAAAAACTAACTAACTCCTACTCCGCCCAGGAACTGTTGAAAAATTGCACTGTCTAGTTTTAAAATAGCTATATGTGATTTATTTTTAAACTGTGTATGCTATTTTGATTATTCAAAGTTCCTAAAGTACCTACCTGCAATACCTTTCATTTGAAGTATTACATGTAAAATTTGAACCTGTGGTTCTTAAAATAAACTAAGAAAATATATTTTTCTATACAAAAACCTATTGGCCTGGAGTAAGTCTTTGAGTGTGTGTTCCTCATTTATTGCCTGTGTGTGTACAACAAATGCTTAACACTACTCCTTTGATAAGCCTACTGCTCGACCACACTACCACAAATAGAGCATTAGAATTATCTCTTTTTGCCACTATCTTACCTCTAAGGGGAACCCTTGGACTCTGTGCATATTATTCCTTACTTTGAAATAGTGCATACAGAGCCAACTTCCTACACACGCCAACAGACACATGACCATTTATTTCTTGTTTTGGGCCCAGTCATTTGCAGATTGTTTCCCAAAAGATGTTTGAGACTTGTGACTCTAAATGTGGTCCACAATGCACCAAGATATTTACTCCATCTTCGACATTCCAGAATAGTGCTCCATGGCTCACTCGTTCCATTCTGGTTTCAACTGTGGCAGCAACTTTTGATGAGAAGAGCAACATGCCACTGAGTTTCTCTATGACCTAGAATTTCTGACCTGATGGTCAGTCAGTTCGCCTTTGTTGCAACGCATCCTCGAGCTCGGTCTCTCAAAGCACCTAGTCTTCTTTTATGTTTTTCGGAGAATGGACCTTTTACCAACCCAGGCAGGTACCTCATGTGATACCTGCTGAGCATTCTGCTGCAGAAAGACCCTCTGCTACCAACATCACATCACCTATCAGGAGAAGACTAAAATACTTCTGTGACAGCAGAGCGTTCCCTGTCCCCCCTAAGTGCGCTTGACTTCCACTCTGCCTCAGAGCACCCTGGCTGGACGCTCCACCCAATCTGAACGCTGCTTTCATGCTGCCAGTTGGGATTGGATGCAGGGCAAGCTTCGGAGCCTGTGCCTGCAGTCCAGTCGAGGAGCGGATGGGAGCAGCACGGCGCAGTGCAAAAGGTAAGTTAAAAAGTAATAATATTTTTACTATATATATTATTTTTTTCCTGTCGCGCCACCCCATCCCTTTTCCCCTCCCACGAGCCACCACTGTCATAGAGCAAGCTGTTGAGCTGTTCCTCGCAAAGGCCAACTGGTGCCGGGACACTAATACTGAAAAGGAGTGCTTTATTTCCTCATCCCCAGAAAAGAGTGCTTCTTTCAGCCAAATCTAGTCTTTCATTCATCGAACAGGTTGATCCTTCTTGAACACTTGAAGATGTTCACCCCCAGGACCTTATTCTGCTGCCATGCCAAGACTAATTCATGTCTGCACTAGATTTGACAGATGCATACTTGCACATCTTCATCTACCCAGAGCACACTTCCCGTTCAAGGTGTTGGAATGGAAGAGTCCTGCATAGTAAGAGATCTACCCCCTGCTCTGAGTGCCCAACTACTGCTGTCCGGATCCCTAATGCTGAGATATGTTTTATGTGTGTAATGATTAGTAGTAGTGAACATGTTCTTCTCACTCTGTAACTGGAGTGAGGCTCACTTACCTTTTTAAATTTTTTGCTGCTGTGTTCTTAAATCACCCTTGGACTACATCAGTGTAGGAAGCTGGTTTCTGGTTGCAGTACCCCCACTTTTTGCCTGGTTTTTGGTGCAACTTTGTCTGAAGTGCACTGGGTTTCTGCCTATCAGGTCCCCAGTGCCAGTGTTCTTTCCCCAACAGAAGGCACCTGGTCCGTTGTTTCCCAAGTGCCTTTCAGCACCTCTAAATCCCTAGTAAATGGTATCTCTGGCACCTAGAGCTTGGATATTGAAGAGGTCACCTAGTAGCTGAAGCACAACTTGTGCCACTCTAAGGGATCCAGCACCTACCTCATGCAGGCTGCGTGACGAGGTGCTCCCAGAAAGTGAAAATACGTCACCGCCTGTGTGCCATGCTTCCTAAACACTGCATGTAATATTTGTAAGTCACCCCTACTGTAGGCCTTACAGCCCTAAGGTAGGGTGCATTATATTACATGTGTGAACATATCTGCACGAGCTGATATGCCCTTGCTATGCCTTTGCCGACTCTTAGGCAGTAAGTGAACAGGGAAACCATTTTAAATACATGTGCTGGACACTGGTCAATACGAGTTCACCAGCTACGAGATAGCTTCACTGAAACTAGGAATGTTTGGTATCAAAAATCTCGTATTGATAAACCCTCACTGTTCCAGTGATGGATTTAATAATACATGCACCCAGAGGGCACCTTAGAGGTGCCCCCTGAAAACCTACAAACTATTGGTTGTTCACTGGAGTTTCTTGGTCCTTTGGTTCAGGGCAGTCCTCTGAGGCTTCAGAGGTCGCTGGTCCCAGTCTGATGCGTCGCTATGCAGGTTCTTTGAGTCTGGAGACAGGTAGGGCTGGGGCCAAAGCAGTTGTCGTCTCGGTCGTCTCTGCAGGGCTTTCAGGTCAGCAGTCCTTCTTGTTTCATGTTGCAGGAATCTGATTTCCTGGGTTCTGGGGTGCCCCTGAATACTGAATTAAGGGGTGTGCTTATGTCAGGAGGGCAGTAGCCAATGGCCACTGTCCTAGAGGGTGGCTACACCCTCTTTGTGCCTCCTCCCTGAGGGGAGGGGGGCACATCCCTAATCCTATTGGGGGAATCCTCCAACCTCAAGATGGAGGATTTCTAAAGGCAGGGGTCACCTCAGCTCAGGGCACCTTAGGGGCAGTCCTGACTGGTGGGTGACTCCTTGTTTTTCTCATTATCTCCTCCAGCCTTGCCGCCAAAAGTGGGGGCAGTGGCCGGAGGGGCGGGCATCTCCACTAGCTGGGGTGCTGTAAAAAAAGGCATGAGCCTTTGAGGCTCACCGCCAAGTGTTATAGTTCCTGCAGGGGGAGGTGAGAAGCACTTCCACCCAGTACAGGCTTTGTTCCTGGCCACAGGCCAGGCCACCTCCCCATGTGGCCAGCATCTCGTCTGGTTGTGGCAGGCTGGCATAAACTGGTCAGCCTAGCACTAGGAGTCAGACTGGTATTAAGGGGGCATCTCTAAGATGCCCTCTGGGTGTATTTTACAATGAATTAAACACTGGCATCAGAGTGCATTTATTGTTCTGAGAAGTTTGATACCAAACTTCCCAGATTTCAGCGTAGCCATTATGGAACTGTGGAGTTCGTGTTTGACAAACTCCCAGGCCATATACTCGTTATGGCTACCCTGCACTTACAATGTCTAAGGTTTTGCTTAGACCATGTAGGGGCATAGTGCTCATGCACATATGCCCTCACCTGTGGTATAGTGCACCCTGCCTTAGGGCTGTAAGGCCTGCTAGAGGGGTGACTTACCTATGCCACAGGCAGTGTGCACACACAAGCTGTGAGGCAGTGTGCATGTGCTGAGTGAGGGGTCCCCCGGGTGGCATAAGACATGCTGCAGCCCTTAGAGACCCTCCCTGGCATCAGGGCCCTTGATACCAGGGGTACCATTTACAAGGGACTTATCTGGGTGCCAGAGCTGTGCCAATTGTGGGAACAAAGGTACAGTTTAAGGAAAGAACACTGCTGCTGGGGCCTGGTTAGCAGGGTCCCAGTACACACTCAATCATAACTGGCATCAGCAAAAGGCAAAAAATCAGGTGGTAACCATGCCATGGAGGGATTTCCTTACACAAAGCTTATGCAATACCACTACAGTCACATAGCACTTACACACATGAAAGAACCACACAGTGTTATAATAAAGTACCTTTATTTTGGTAACACAAATACTAAAATACTTTATAGGCAATACTCCACTAGGAGGTGAGTAAACACAGTATTATATAGAAATTGGTGATTAACATAAAAAGCAATAGAACAGCGAACAGTAAAACAATAGGAAACAGTGAAGGCCCTAGGGGCTGACGAAACCATATAGTAAGTAAGTGGAATGTGAAAGGCAGTCCCCCACCCAAGGAAGTGGAATCTCTAGAGGGGAGCTGGAGGAACTAAGAACCCCAAAAGGTATGTATCAGGGTTCTCCCCAGCGACCAGCAAAGAGGAAGTAAGTACCTGGTTTTTCCCCAAACACACAGGAGAACTTTGGAAAAGGACTGTGCAAGACCCAGACAAGACTGGAAGAAACCAACAGTGGATCCTGACAGAAGAGAGCCTGCAAAAGAAGGGGACCAAGTCCAGTTCAGGATGGAGTTTCAGGAGCCACTACCCACCCTTCGGGAGATGCAGGACCTGGTCGACGGAGACACGGAGCCAGCTGTGCAGCACTGGAGCTGGAGGAGAGTCCCAGACGTGATGCAGGTGATGTCCCATGACAGAAGAAGAGTTGCAGTGAGTCCGTGTTGTTGCAAAACCACCAACAAGCCTTGGCAAATGCAAAAACCACAGATGAGTTGCAGAGCTGCTGGGGACCAGGAAGGTCCAGGGGGACTCAACCCACGGAGGGGAGTCCCAGGTGACCCTCAGCAGCGAGGAGAGTCGGAAGAAAAGGATGCAGCCTCCACAGGCAACTCACAGACAGCAGGCATAGGATTCGCAGTGAGACCTTCTCAGCACACCTGGGGAGGAGTCCCACATCGCTGGAGCAGCAGTCCCGAGACTTTGCTTTGCAGGTAAGAGTGCTGGATGCCGGGGCTACACGGAGCCTTAAGTTCTCTTGAAAAAGAAGCCAACAAGCCTTTGTAGCTGCAAGTGTCACGGTGCACAGGGGGTACTGTCCTTAAAGGATAGGCAAGGGCTCAGCATCTCCAAGTTGGACAGCTGGTAGAGAGGCTCTAGGGGACCACTCCAGACCACCACATTTGTTGCCGTATCTACGCAGTTTTGCAAGAGAGGATCCACGCAGCCCGACGTCGTTGCAGGTGGTACCTGCGGATGCAGGATAGTGATTCCTTCACTCCAAGGGAGATTCCTTCTTGCTGCAGGCTGAAGACTCGTCGCCCTCTGAAAATGCACAGACATGGAAATGTTGTAGGTGATGGAAGGAGCCGGAGAAACAATGTTGCTGAGCTGAGTAGTCACTGGAGTTGCAGATTGTTGGTTCCTGGAGGGTCCAGTTGCAGTCCCGGTGGCCAGAAGATGAAGTAAACGAATGCAGAGTCCTCCTGCTGGAATCTTGCATGTCGAATCTGAAGACCCATCCTGGAGGGAGACCCTAAATAGCCTAGGATGGGGGATTGGTCACCTAGCAGGGTGACCACCTATCAGGAGAGGGCTGTGATGTCACTTGCCTGTCCTGGCCACTCAGAGGCTACCAGGTGCCTCGGCCCACTTGGATTCAAGAAGGTAGAATCAAGTGGCCACCCAGAAGAGCTCTGGGCACCACCCCTGGGGTGGTGATGGACAGGGGAGTGGTTACTCCCCTTTTCATTGTCTAGTGTCGCGCCAGAGCAGAGACCAGGGGTCTCTAGACCGGTGTAAACCGGTTAATGCAAAGATTGCACCAAATTCAAAGCATACCGGGGGCCTAGGGAGGCTATCCCTCCCAAGCCATGTAACATCTATTTCCAAGAGGAGAGGGTGTTGCCTCCCTCTCCAAAAGGAAATCCTTTGTTCTGCCTTCCTCTGCTTGAGCTGGTCAACCCTGTCTGTAGGGTGGCAGTAGCGCGGGCTGTTGGGAAATCCCCAGAAGACTGGTAGGAGCAATGCTGGGGGTCTTCTAAGGACCCCCCCACAGCGCATGGAATCATACAACCAATACTGGCAATAGTATTGGGGTATGATTCCGACATGTTTGATACCAAACATGTCCAGGTTCGGAGTAACTATTATGTAGCTGGACACTGGTAGAACTGTGTCCAGTACACAGGTAAAATGGCTTCCCCGCACTTACGAAGTCTAGGAAAATGGAGCTGGAGTTCATAGGGGTACCTGTACTCATGCAGGGGTGCCCTCACACACAGGGTACCTGCACCCTGCCTTCTTGGCTCGGAGGGCGTACCAGACTGGTGACTTACAGTGACCTGGTGTAGTGAGAGGGTGCATGCGCCTTTCATGCAGGCTGCAATGGCAGGCCTGCAGATACATATTGCATGGGCTCCCATGGGTGGCATAATACATGCTGCAGCCTATGGGGAACCCCTGGTGCCCCAATGAACTGGGTACCTAAGTACCATATACTATGGGCTTAAATGGGGGCACCAGTATTCCAATTGTGGGGTGTGCTTAGTCTTAAGCAACCACATTTAGAGGGAGGGAACATGGTCAAAACACACTGGAAGGCAAAAAGTGGGGGTAGCTATGTCAAAAAGAGGGTACTTTCCTACACCCACCACCTTTAAGAAGCAGATCTGGCCTTCCTCAGAGGAGGATGCTGACTTACCCCTCCCCCCAAAACCACCCACACCCCCAGTTCCAGTGCAGGAGGCCTGTTGCATTTCAAGGCTGAACACACCTTTAGGGTGTCGAGCCCTGAAATGAACACAGCCTTAGACTTTCTGCCATCTTGTGGGTGGAGGAATTAGGAATTCTGGGACAGGGTGATGCACCACAAGAAAGTGGTCAACTAGTAGTGTAGTGATGCCAGGGTTAAGTAGCCCATTTGCTACTACCCTTCACTCTCCTTAACGCCCCCTAAATTGAGTTTTCAGTTGTTCAAACCCCCCCCAAAAACACTTCAGATCTTGGTTGGCTACAAAAGGAGAAAACAGGAAGCCTACTGAACCTAAGAACATGACTGACTTGGCTCCAGCGCTGTCTGCCTTCCTGCTGCACCAGACCCTTGAGGAGCAACTGACCTTTCTTGCCACTGCAGCATCCAAGAAACCAGAAGAGCTCCCATTGCTTTGCAAATCTCCAAGAAGAACTCACTTAGAGCAGAGGAGCTGCTTACCTGCAACTGCAGGCAACCCAAGAAGAAACTGTGAGGCCCGGGACCACCAGATAGCCAATGCCAGGCATCACCATTGCACCTGAGCCGCCTAGACCTGTAACCACCTGTTTGCAGCTTGTAGTGATGCAGATTCTCATGCGCCCACCCACTTACCTTGAAGTCAGTAATGATCACAGATGTTTTTTTTATCCACTTTCTTTCACTTTCTAATACACATCAAACACGATCTTCAACTGATCCCCATTTACATGACTTGCCTTCTGAGCAGAAAACAATGTGAGATGGAGGTGGTGACCTGATGCCTTTTGGGCCAAGGGTGGCATCTTAAAAAGTCTTGGGACTGAAACTGCTATGAGCAAGAACAAGCTGCAGATTTCCACTACCACCTGTAGATTACTGGAGTATGCAGTGCATGCGAATCTGAAGCACTACACACAAGGAACAGATGAATACAGGATAATTTAAATATTTGTATAAAATACAATGTATGTTTCCACTACATAATGCATTTTATATATTTATATAATGTGAATGTATATGTGTGTGTATATATATATGTTCGATGGCATGTGTAGCTGCAGATACACATGCTGTGCACATCCCGCCATCTGGTGTTGGGCTCGGAGTGTTACAAGTTGTTTTTCTTCGAAGAAGTCTTTTCGAGTCACGAGACCGAGGGACTCCTCCCATTTCGACTCCATTGCGCATGGGCGTCGACTCCATCTTAGATTGGTTTTTTTCCGCCATCGGGTTCCGACTTGTTCCTTTTCGCTCCGAGTTTCGGGTCGGAAAGTTAGTTAGAATCTCGGAAAAATCATCGGTATTGTTTGCGTTCGGTATCGGGTTAGTTACAACAGATCGACACCGAATTAAGAAGAGCTCCGGTGGCCCTTCGGGTTTTTTTTCGATCCCCTTCGGGGCCTGGTCGGCCCGTCCACGTGTCTCTTCAAGGCTGATGGAACGGACCCCATTCCGCTTCTGTCCAAAATGCCATAACAAGTATCCATATACAGATCAACACCTGGTCTGTAACTTGTGTTTGTCACCAGAACACAAGGAGGATACTTGTGAGGCCTGTCGAGCGTTTCGGTCCAGGAAGACACTCGGGGACCGAAGAGCAAGAAGACTGCAAATGGCGTCGCGCCGACAGGACAAAGGCGTTTCGAGGAGGAGGAAGAAACATTCTCCACCCAGGAATCGGACTCGGAGGAGATCGATCCCGAAGAAACGCCGAAAACCGTGAATAAGACGTCGAAGCAAAGAACTCATGAGAAGACCGCTAAAGCCAAGGGGACGCCACCGCCAACAGGCCATGGCTTAACCCGAAAAATAGGTGACCGTCCATCGGCACCGAAAAAGGGCGAGCTGGTGTCGAAGTCATCCGACCCCGGTCGAGATACCGGCACACAGCAATCTCGGGCCCGAGATAGTGGCTCCGAGAAGATTCGGCATCGAGACAGTGGCACCGAAATGGGTCGGCACCGAGAGGGCACGACGCCGAAATTAAAGGTTTCGTCCGAGCCAAAAAAGCAGCCGAAAAGGTTTCGGTACCGAAACATCCGGCCTCGGAACCGAAAATAAGTTCCTATTCAGAGGAACAAGGACTGTCCTCACAAATGAAGACACACAGATTTGAACAAGAATTAGAGACAATAGAGCCACATCACACACAAAGACGGCTCTTTATTCAAAAAGATACGGGGAAGATCAGCACTCTTCCTCCAATCAAAATGAAACGTAAACTTGCCTTCCAAGACAAGGACAAACAGCCACACGCAAAGGTGGCTAAACAAGTAACACCACCACCATCCCCACATCACTCTCCACAACCATCACCTGTAGCCACTCCACCAATCATGCAATCCCCAACTCATACGGGAATGAGTCAAGATGACCCTGACGCATAGGACCTTTATGACGCACCAGTGTCAGATAATAGCCCTGAATGCTATCCAGCAAGACCATCGCCACCAGAGGATAGTACAGGCTACGCTCCAGTGGTATCGAGAGCTGTGGCATTTCACAATGTCAGCCTTCATTCAGAACCCATTGAAGACGACTTTCTTTTTAATACACTGTCGTCTACACACAGTCAATATCAGAGTCTTCCGATGTTACCCGGAATGCTCAAACACTCCAAACAAGTGTTTGAGGAGCCTGTCAAAGGGAGAGCCATTACTCCAAGAGTAGATAAAAAATATAAACCGCCACCAACAGACCCAGTGTACATCACACAACAGCTAACACCAGACTCTGTTGTAGTGGGAGCAGTGCGCAAAAGAGCCAACTCACATACTTCAGGAGATGCACCACCTCCAGATAAAGAAAGTAGAAAATTCGATGCTGCAGGCAAAAGGGCGGCGGCACAGGGAGCAAACCAGTGGCGCATTGCAAATTCGCAAGCTTTGTTAGCCAGATATGATAGGGCCTATTGGGATGAGATGCAACACTTTATTGAACATTTACCAAAAGAGTTCCAAAAAAGAGCGCAGCAAGTGGTAGAAGAGGGACAGAGTATCTCTAATAATCAGATACGGTCAGCAATGGATGCTGCAGACACAGCTGCTAGAACTGTCAACACAGCAGTAACAATAAGGAGACATGCATGGCTGCGTACATCAGGATTTAAACCAGAGATACAGCAAGCTGGGCTGAATATGCCATTCAACGGACAGCAGTTGTTTGGGCCGGAGGTGGACACTGCGATAGAAAAACTTAAGAAAGACACTGAGACGGCCAAAGCCATGGGCGCACTCTACTCCCTGCAGAGCAGAGGCACATTTCGAAAGACACAATTTCGAGGGGGGTTTCGGGGCAGACCACAGAAGCCACAACCTCACAAACAAAGCCCACTTACCAGAGCCAGTATCAGCGGGGAGGTTTTCGGGGACAATATAGAGGAGGACAATTTCAAAAAAATAGAGGAAAGTTCCAAAGTCCCAAAACTCCTCCAAACAAACAGTGACTTCAAGGTCACAAATCCCCAACACATAACACCTGTGGGGGGGGAGACTAACCAAGTTTTACACACATTGGGAGGAAATAACAACAGACACTTGGGTCTTAGCAATTATCCAGCATGGTTATTGCATAGATTTTCTCAAATTCCCTCCAAACGTCCCACCGAAAACACACAGTATGTCAAAACAACATATAGATCTTCTAGGACTAGAAGTTCAGGCATTGCTACAGAAAGAAGCAATAGAATTAGTACCAAGACAACAAGTAAACACAGGAGTTTACTCACTGTACTTTCTGATACCCAAAAAAGACAAGAGTCTCAGACCTATACTAGATCTCAGAACATTAAATACCTACATCAAATTTACTTTACAAGACGTAATCCCACTGCTCAAACAACAAGACTACATGACAACACTAGACTTAAAGGATGCATATTTCCATATACCAATACATCCTTCACACAGAAAGTACCTAAGGTTTGTATTCCAAGGGATACATTACCAATTCAAAGTGTTGCCATTCGGAATAACAACTGCGCCAAGAGTTTTTACAAAATGCATGGCAGTAGTAGCTGCACATATCAGAAGGCAGCAAATACATGTGTTCCCGTACCTAGACGATTGGTTAATCAAAACCAACACGCTAAGACGGTGTTCACAACACACAAAATATGTCATAGAAATCCTACACAAACTAGGTTTCTCAATCAACTACGCAAAGTCACACCTTCTGCCGTGTCAAACACAGCAATACTTAGGAGCGACAATCAACACAGCAAAAGGGATTGCCACTCCAAGTCCACAAAGAGTTCAAACATTTCACAATGTAATACAGGCCATGTATCCAAAACAAAGGATACAAGTCAAAATGGTAATGAAACTACTAGGCATGATGTCTTCATGCATAGCCATTGTCCCAAATGCAAGGTTGCACATGCGGCCCTTACAACAGTGCCTAGCATCACAATGGTCACAAGCACAGGGTCAGCTTCTAGATCTGGTGTTGTTAGACCGTCAAACAAACATCTCGCTTCAATGGTGGAACAGTATACATTTTAACCAAGGGCGGCCTTTCCAAGACCCAGTGCCACAATACGTGATAACGACAGATGCTTCCATGACAGGGTGGGGAGCACACCTCAATCAACACAGCATCCAAGGACAATGGGACATACAGCAAAAACAGTTTCACATAAATCACTTAGAACTGTTAGCGGTATTTCTAGCGCTGAAAGCATTTCAACCCATAATAACCCACAAATACATTCTTGTCAAAACAGACAACATGACAACAATGTATTACCTAAACAAACAGGGAGGGACACACTCGACACAGTTGTGTCTCCTAACACAGAAAATATGGCATTGGGCGATTCACAACCACATTCGCCTAATAGCACAATTTATTCCAGGAATTCAGAATCAGTTAGCAGACAATCTCTCTCGGGATCACCAACAGATCCACGAATGGGAGATTCACCCCCAAATACTGAACTCTTACTTCCAAATTTGGGGAACACCACAAATAGATCTATTTGCAACAAAGGAAAACTCAAAATGCCAAAACTTCGCATCCAGGTACCCACAACATCAGTCTCAGGGCAATGCGCTATGGATGAACTGGTCAGGGATATTTGCGTATGCTTTTCCCCCTCTCCTTCCATATCTAGTAAACAAGTTGAGTCAAAACAAACTCAAACTCATACTAATAGCACCAACATGGGCAAGACAACCTTGGTACACAACACTACTAGACCTTTCAGTAGTACCTCATGTCAAACTACCAAACAGACCAGATCTGTTAACACAACACAAACAACAGATCAGACATCCAAATCCAGCATCGCTGAATCTAGCAATTTGGCTCCTGAAATCCTAGAATTCGGACACTTGGACCTCACACAAGAATGTATGGAGGTCATAAGACAAGCTAGGAAGCCTACCACTAGACACTGCTATGCAAATAAGTGGAAAAGATTTGTTTATTACTGCCATAATAATCAAATTCAACCCTTACACGCATCTGCAAAAGATATAGTAGGATACTTACTACATTTGCAAAAGTCAAAACTAGCTTTCTCTTCCATAAAGATACATCTTACTGCAATTTCAGCTTACCTGCAAATTACGCACTCAACTTCATTATTTCGGATACCAGTCATAAAAGCATTTATGGAAGGCCTAAAGAGAATTATACCACCAAGAACACCACCAGTTCCTTCATGGAACCTCAACATTGTCTTAACACAACTCATGGGTCTGCCTTTCGAGCCCATGCACTCTTGTGAAATGCAATACTTAACGTGGAAAGTTGCATTTTTGATTGCCATCACATCTCTAAGAAGGGTGAGTGAAATTCAAGCATTTACCATACAAGAACCATTTATTCAAATACACAAGAATAAAGTAGTTCTACGGACAAATCCACAATTTTTACCAAAAGTTATCTCACCGTTCCACTTGAATCAAACGGTAGAATTACCAGTGTTCTTCCCACAGCCAGATTCTGTAGCTGAAAGAGCACTACATACATTAGACATCAAAGGAGCGCTAATGTACTACATTGACAGAACAAAACTAATTCGAAAAACAAAACAACTATTTATTGCCTTTCAAAAGCCTCATACAGGAAATCCAATTTCAAAACAAGGCATTGCTAGATGGATAGTTAAGTGTATTCAAACCTGCTATCTTAAAGCAAAGAGAGAGCTGCCTATTACACCAAAGGCACACTCAACCAGAAAGAAAGGTGCTACCATGGCCTTTCTAGGAAATATTCCAATGAACGAAATATGTAAGGCAGCAACATGGTCTACGCCTCATACATTTACCAAGCACTACTGTGTAGATGTGTTAACTTCACAACAAGCCACAGTAGGTCAAGCTGTACTACGAACATTGTTTC